>NC_134357.1:504883736-505213945 GCF_048569485.1 Anomaloglossus baeobatrachus | reverse complement strand
ACTAATACATTAGATATATGGTATATATTAGTTATAAACACAGTTGGCTCACATATAAGTACATGCTGCTTAGTTGCCCCGTAACATCAGGTGCAGCACAAGTTCCTGGCTCTTCCTCTTCATGTAAAACAGAAGCAACAGCTGTGCTCAATGGCTACAGCAGAAAGCAGCCTGGCACTGACTGATTAATATCTGGCCAATCAGCACTGGCTTCATTTTTGATTCATCTGTGGTGCTAGCGCTGAACACAGAGGACTGAGTGCACAGAAGGAGATGGGAGGTGGAGAAGCTGTACACACAGCACTATTTAGCCTCCTCAGTGCCGTCTAGGTCCCTCCCCCATCTCTTTGCTTCTAACTGCAATCCGACAGGAGAGTGTGCAGGAGTAGGTGGGGGGGGGGGGGGGGAAGTCGCCCCCACTGCAGTCTGCCGAACACCGCCCTGTGCGACTGCACAGGTCACACATAGCTGAGGCCGGCCATGGATACAATCATGGAGAACAGTGACCTGTGATGAACCAGACTGGGAATAAAGATTTATCTCCTCTGCAGCAGCTCAGAACTGTGTTATGGATACAGAGGAGAAACCTTCATAATAGTGTAAAAAAAATCTATTTTTTTTTACCAGAGAATCTGGGACTCCACACCACATAGACCAACATAGAAACTATAGCTGGCATGGATAAAAGATTTTATCCACCTTAAATAGAAGGGGAGGAAATGTGATTGGCTTCCTCACTACATGTGATCAAAGGAAACTAACAAGCAGACTAATTGCAATTATCTCTTGCTAGCCTGCCTATCACCCATTGACGGATGAGTATACCTGTGTTGATCCCAGACACCAGAGAAACTATTGGGTGGAATGTCAGAATCTGCAATGTGAACAGAGCTTGACGCTACCATTAGAGCCAGTGAAGTTTGTGCAAAACTCCGTGTGACAATTGCACAACAAATTGTATAATCCATTTTCTCCTGTAAAGGCCCCGTCACACGCTACGATATATCTAACGATATGTCGTCGGGGTCACGGAATTTGTGACGCACATCCGGCATCGTTAGAGATGTCGTAGTGTCAATAGAAGGAAGGAGAAAAGGAGTACTAGATGGCCAACCATATAGTCAACAAATATCAAGACCATTGTCAATAAAGTATAAAATCTAAAGTTTATTAGACATATTTTCAGACAATGGTAAAATCATGATAGTAGAAAAAGACATAGTAAATAGGAGGTCAGTCCCAGAAAATCATTCCCAATAAACAGGAGGACATCAGCCCAATATGGTAAAGGTATATACATACATGGGTAAGCAGCACCCTAAAAATGTGGCAGAGGTAATCCTCTTACCACAGATCCAATAAAGTGTCTATTGAGCAAAGCTGCTTACCCATTAGAAGGTGCAAGTGCTAGGTCAGTGCCAGGGCAGGAGTCCAATACCAGTGGGAGAAGCCCCAACGCGTTTCGCCTGCGTTGCTTCTTCTTCTTCTCCGAAGAAGCAACGCAGGCGAAACGCGTTGGGGCTTCTCCCACTGGTATTGGACTCCTGCCCTGGCACTGACCTAGCACTTGCACCTTCTAATGGGTAAGCAGCTTTGCTCAATAGACACTTTATTGGATCTGTGGTAAGAGGATTACCTCTGCCACATTTTTAGGGTGCTGCTTACCCATGTATGTATATACCTTTACCATATTGGGCTGATGTCCTCCTGTTTATTGGGAATGATTTTCTGGGACTGACCTCCTATTTACTATGTCTTTTTCTACTATCATGATTTTACCATTGTCTGAAAATATGTCTAATAAACTTTAGATTTTATACTTTATTGACAATGGTCTTGATATTTGTTGACTATATGGTTGGCCATCTAGTACTCCTTTTCTCCTTCCTTCTATTGATGTTATTGTGGAGTGGCCGTAATTTATTATTATTATACTTTCCATCTATCACTCAGAGATTTTTGATTGTAGATGTCGTAGTGTGACACCTTCGAACGACTGTTAACGAGCAAAATTCTCACCTTATCGTTGCTCGTTGACACATCGTTCATTTTCATAATGTCGTTCCTCCTTCTGCGCGCCAGTTGTTTTCGTTCCTGAGGCAGCACACATCGCTACGTGTGACACCCCGGGAACGACGAACACAGCTTACCTGCGTCTTGCCGGCAATGAGGAAGGAAGGAGGTGGGCGGGATGTTAAGTCCCGCTCATCTCCGCCCCTCTGCTTCTATTGGGCTGCCGCTGTGTGACGTTGCTGTGACGCCGAACGTCCCTCCCCCTTCAGGAAGAGGATGTTCGTCGCCCACAGCGACGTCGTGACGGAGGTAAGTACGTGTAACGGGGGTTAACGACATTGTGCGCCACAGGCAACGAATTGCCCGTGACGCACAAACGACGGGGGAGAGTGCGATCGCTCATGCGATCGCACGATATATCGAAGCGTGTGACGGGGCCTTTACCCTTGTGAAAATTTAAAATTTGGCGAAAAAGCAACATGTTTGTGGGTAAAAAGTATTTGGACATTTTCAGGGGTCAACATTATAAAATTCTAAGAAGCATCTGGTGGTTCAAGATGCTCCCTACATAAAAGATAAATTCCGTGAGGGGTTTAGTTTCTGAAATGGGGTCAGATGTGTTTGTTTTTACTGTGTAGGCACATTAGGGAGGTCTCCAAAAATGACATGTGTCCGCTAAATGTTTCAGCCAATTTTGTATTCTAAAAGTCAAATAGCGCTTCTTCCCTTCCGAGCCCTGCCATGCGCCCGTACAGTAGTTTTCCAACACATATGGGTTATCTGTGTACTCAGGAGAAATTGCACAACAAATTGTATGGTACATTTTTCCGGTTACCCTTGTGAAAACATAAAATTTGGGATTAAGTTTACATTTTTGTGGGGAAAAAGTAAAAAATTTAGTTTCTTCCTTCCACATTTCTTTAGCTCCTGTGAAGCACCTGAAGGGTTAATAACCTTCTTGGATGTGTCTTTGAGCAGTGTGAGGTGTGCAGTTTTTAAAATGGTGTCACGACTTCCGGATCCGGTCCTGGCTGAGGTGGTGGTGTAGAAGAGAAGCTCCTGCTACCTCCCGGAGAAAACATCAGATAGAAGCCCCCCCGAACGAGTGACCACGGTGAAAGTGAGGAAGCAGGGAACCGGAAGAGAGCGGCAATGGAACGGTACCTGCTGCGCAGCGCTGGAGGTGGAGAGGGAACCTGGAGGAGCGGCGACGCTGCGGGCCGGAGTGGAGTGGAGGAAAACAGCATGGTGCCGGAGAGCATGATGGAGGAGGAGCCAGAAACACAGGCAGGAGATGCAGCTAAGCGGTGCCGGAGACAGAGAGAGGAGGAGGTAGTGAGTGGGGAAACAGAGGAAAGTGAAACTGGAGAGAAGTGTCAGCAGGGGACAGAAGAGGACGGTCAGCAATGGGAGGAGGAGGGGGACATGGAGGAAGAAGAAAGAGGGGAGGAGGAGAGCGGCAATGAAGGGGTGCATGGAGGAACAGGAGGGCTGGGAGAGAATATGGAGCTGCAGCACAGGGGAAATGGATCTGGACAATCTCAACAAAAGATAAATGCTGGTTTTATTACCCCTAATAAAGGCTGCAAGAAGCACCCAGGCACAGTAGTGTCACAAAATTACAAGCAGCTAGAAGGAGGCAGAGGATCAGTGCAAGTGAGGAGAACTAGAAAGACAGCACCACCTGCAAGACAACACAAGCAACCACAAGAATTTAATGTAGATTATAAAAAACTGGCAGATGAAGTGGCATCCCATCTGTCCAAAGAAATCAAAACAGCCATTGAAACCGCTATACAGACATCATTAGCGGCTATGCAAAAGGAAATAACTGATCAGGCAGCCAGATTGATAGAAACAGAGCAGAGAATATCCGAGTCAGAGGAAGCAATACTGACCATGCAAGAGCAAATAGCAACCTTAATGAAGTCCAATGACTACCTGAGGGACAAGGCGTAAGATCTAGAAAACAGATCGAGACGCAACAACTTACGCATAGTGGGGCTGCCAGAATCGGTATCAATGGGGCAGTTGGACAACATCTGTGAGCTGGAGCTACTACAGGCCCTAGGCATAAAGGCGAAATTTAGGGTGGAAAGGGCCCACAGAGTGGGTCCACTGAGGCAAAAGGAGGCAAATAAAGCTGAAGGACAAAATTCAAATAACAAATTTTCACCAAGAGCCAGACAGGTGATAGTCAAGTACCTCGATTATAAACACAAAGAGGAAATTCTGAAGGCTTTCAGAGATCGGAAGCGACCACTACAATACCAAGGCAATAGACTGCTAATCTTTGGGGACTATTCTGCAGATGTCTCCAAAAGGAGAAAGGAGTTCAGTAAAATCTGCACATTTTTGTACAAAAGATAAAATGCCAGTTGCTGTACCCAGCTATATTGAAAGTTAGAAATCCCAATGGCTCGTTTGCATATTATAAAAAGACTATAAGGAAGCTGAAAACATCCTCATGTCAGAACAAGATAAGAGTCGGATGGAAAGACAAGAGAGAGGACCTAGTGGAGGAGACACCGGTGGAAGAGGATCCCCTACAGGCCTGGGGAGAGATGCAGGACAATCCAAGGGGCGAACATCAGAGGAGGCTAGAGGTGACAGGTGTCGGAGTCAAGTTCAGTGGCACAGCCCCAGGACAGGCCACGGGGACTAGCACTCTGAGAGGACAGAAGGCTTTTGACTTTTGAGCTGATCTGTTTTGGTGTTCCTGGTGTGTTTTTTTTTTTTTCTCTACTTCTCTTCCTTGTTTTCTCCCAGGAATAACCGTCGGATACAGGCCCAGCGGATCTGATTTATTCGGAGTGAGGGTCCCTCAATATCAGGACTAAATCGGATGCTTGGCTATCAGTAAGGTTCTAGCATATCTAAAGTTTGTGACATATTGTACTAAGTCTGGTATAATGCTCAAGGATGTTTCATGTTCTTCGGGGGACAGATTAGAATATATACTGTATGGGGGGGGGGACCAGGGAGCTCAATGTTTTGGCTAGGAAAAGGGGAAGTCACCAACATGGCGGTAAGCGCCGGAAAGTCTTTGACAGGGAAGACATGTTCTATTGTTATATGTTTTTTGTTTTTGCTATGCTGTTTTATGTTACATTCACAAAAGTGAGGAAGGGAATGTCATTCTAATGGAATTATGCGTGAACGTAGGATAGGTCGTCTCGTTTCCCCCAATGGTGGGGCTCTAAGGGGTGGACATGGCAAGACCAGGTCATTTAGGCAATCATGGTACAATTAATAACATGGAACGTTAAAGGCTTGAGATCACCCAACAAAAGGGCGATGATACTAAGACACCTGAAGCGGTTAAAAACAGATATTGCCCTACTGCATGAAACACACTTGGGGAGGGAGGACTTTTTCCGCATGAAGAAACACTGGGTGGGCTCAGTCTATGGGGCAGCAGCGCAAGGCAGGAAAGCGGGCACCATGATTTTAATAAATAAGCAACTAAGTCATGAAGTAGTGGCACATGAGGAGGATGATCAGGGGAGGTGGCAACACTTAACAATTATTAGCCCAGCTGGCAGACTCAGTATCTATAATGTGTATGGATCGAACTCGCAACAGATCGCCATGATAATATAAAGACCATCATATTATCTGATGAGGAGCTTAACATCATAGTGGCGTGAGACTTCAACACAGTTCCAGACTCGGCTGAAGACAGAGGGAGGAGGGAGGGGGAGACTAGTGCAGGGGACAGGAGTTCAGTCAACAGGGATGTAACATTGGAGGATGTAGGTCTGAAAGATATATGGAGACTAACTCATCCGCACGACAGAGAGTTCACACACTTCTCCCATCCGCATGATAGCTGGTCACGCATAGATCAGATATGGATGTCCCGGGATCTTGTGAATGGAGTACAAAAGTGTATGATTGAAAACATGGTGATCTCTGACCATAGCCCGGTGAGAGTGGACATCAGAGAAAAGTTTAGGAGAGGGTCAGACATTATCTGGCGATTCCCGTCGTTCCTCCTCAGACAAGATAATTTTCATAAGATACTAAAAGAGTGGTGGGAGGAATTCGCAGAGGATAACAAGGAACACAGGGTGACCCCAGTGCTATACTGGGAAACGGCAAAAGCGGTCCTGCGAGGACGCTTGGTGGGGTATGCGGCAATGATTAAAACGAAGACCAACGAGAATTACAACTATCACAGCGAGGTAGTGCAGATAGCGTATTTAAAGTACTTGGCAGATAGGTCTAGCACGCTAAAAGACAAATGGTTGGAGGCAAAGAGAGGCTTTGATGAGTGGGCCAAAAAAAAGGAACAATTATACTGGTCACACAAGGAAGCCGATCTTCATAGATTCGGTAATAAGGCGGGAAGGATGCTGGCAAATCTGGCAAGAGGTAGTAGAAAAGTAACGGTGATCTCTAAACTGAAAACAAAGGAGGGAGAGGTAACCACATACCCTAAGGTTATCAACAAGTTGCTGGGGGACTACTATAGAAAGTTATACGGGACAGGAAATAATCACACACCTAATGAGGAAGAATGGTTAAGACAAGCCCAAATGCCAAGCTTGACGGAGGAAGACAGGGGAGCCTTAAATGAAGACATAACAGTGGAGGAGGTGACAAGAGCAATCAGGAAGCTCAACGTCAATAAGGCACCAGGACCCGACGGTTTTATTAGCGAATTTTATTAGATCTCACTGGATCTAACTGCAGTTTTTAACGCAATCCTGGGAGGAGCAGAAATTCCTAGAAATGCCAACATAGCGTATATCAAATTACTCCCTAAGGGAACCAAAGATCTGGATGACCCCTCCAGTTACAGACCCATATCGCTCATCAATCAAGATCTGAAACTAATGTCTAAAATCATGGCTGACAGACTGGCCATTATTTTTCCCAGGATAATATCAGACCAACAGGTAGGGTTTATCAAAGGGAGAAATGCCGTAACTAACATTAGAAAGACGATCCTAGTGGTAGACGCGGTTAGATTGGGGCGCACGGAGGGAGAGGCAAGACCTGCTCTAGTCACACTCGATGCTGAGAAAGCATTCGACAATGTCAATTGGAGATGGCTGGACAAGGTGATGGAGGCCACAGGGATTGAAGGCAGAATGAGACTCTACATCAGGGGCTTATACGCCAATTCGGGAGCTAGGGTCCATACCCCAGGCTTCCTGTCGGATGTGTTCCCCCTGATGAGGGGGACGAGACAGGGTTGCCCGTTATCACCCCTGTTATTTAATTTGGCAATCGAGCCACTATCAAGGAGTACTACAAGAACAAAACAGTTTCAAAGGGATTAGGATAAGAGGAACAGAAATAAAAACAGCACTTTTTGCTGATGATGTGAGATTATATATGGGGGATCCTAAGGCTAAGTTCACATTTCCGTTGATTTGTATCAGTCACATGCGTCGCTTGACGCATGTGACTGATGCGCTGTTCAACGCTGTACAACGGATGACAAAGAACAGAATTCTTTGTCGGATTCCGTTGTGTGCGGGGGGCGGAGTTCGGGGGCAGAGCCGAGCGGGGGGCGGGGCCAGGCGCTGAGGATGTCAGTGGAAGTGCTGCGGTCTGCATGGCTGGGGACAGGTGAGTGTATCTGTGAGTGAGTGTGTGTGTGTGTATGTGCATGTATGTATGTATGTATGTATGTATGTATGTATGTATGTATGTATGTATGTGTGTGTGTGTGTGTGTGTGTGTGTGTGTGTGTGTGTGTGTGTGCACATGCAAAGTGCGGGAGGGGGCGGAGCCGAGCAGGGGGCGGGGCCAGACGAGGGTGTCAGTGGCAGTGCTTGTCTGCATGGCTGGGGACAGGTGTGTGTGTGTACATACATGTGCGGAGTGCGGGAGGGGGCGGGGCCGAGCGGGGAAGTGTCGGCCTCCCTGCACACGTAACCAGCCTAAATATCGGGTAACAGCAAAGCACCCGATGTTTACCTTGGTTACCCGATATTTACCTTGGTTACGGGCCTACACCGCTTAGCGCTGGCTCCTTGCACCGTAACCAGGGTAAATATCGGGTAACCAACCAAAGCTGGTGACGTGTGCAGGGAGCCAGAGAGCATGCGCAGCGAAATCCGACGGATCTCGCTGCTCAAAAAACGTTACATGCTGCGTTCCACCCGCCCGGCGGTCAGTCGTTCCACGACTGATCAGTCGGGCGGAGGGTGCAACGCAGCATCATCAGTCACAATCCGCTGCTCATACAAGTCTATGGGAGCAGCGGAATCCGCTAAACGGATTCCGTTGTTTACAAGAGCAGCGGATTGTGACTGATAGATTTTAGCGGAAATGTGAACTTAGCCTAACACGGATTTGCCACAGACTCTTGCCATGATTGAAAAATTTGGTTCACTCTCAGGCTTTAAGTTAAACAAAAAAAAGGGTGAGATCTTGTTTTTAAGGGGATCTCAAGGGATAACAGGTAGAAGCTTGAGAGATGGTTGTCTATGTGGGATACCTATAGCACAGATATCAATCAAGTACTTGGGAGTGCATATAGGAAGATCGGTGGAAGCAATTTATAAATTGAACTATGACCCGCTGATTAAAAAAATCATAACCCAACTAAGGGGGTGGAGGGGTCTGCCCTTACCACTTCTGGCAAGATGCCACCTAGTAAAAATGATGAGCTTTCCTAGGTTGTTGTATCCCTTCCAGACGATTCCGCTATTGTTGAAACTAAAAGAAGTCAAGACTCAACTCAGCGTATGCAGATTTTGTATGGAGGGGGAAGAAACCTAGAATAAAGCTACGTACGCTGATAAAGTCAGTGGAGGAGGGGGGACTCAGTTTCCCAGATGTTAGGGGTTACAACCTCGTGTGCATTATGAGACATGTGATTGATTGGCTAAGAGGAACAAGTAGACACTCAGATTATGGTTTGGAAAATAAATACGCAGCACCATGGGATCTGACGTCTATTCTCCACTCCTCATTGTCTGGGGTTGAAGGCCATATAAAAAATTCAATGATATTTCGGGATACCATGTTGACCTGGAAACTGGTAAGAAGGAAGTTGTGACTTGCGTGGAAGGTGTCTAAATATTTAAATCCCTGGGCAGCCCCAAGCTTCCCCCAGGGGCGAGATAACAAGATATTTATTAGTTGGAAAGAGAAGGGTATCCAGAGAATGAAGGATGTTATGAATGTGGAAGAGAGAGGGTGGATGACAGGTCGGGAAGTACTCGACAAATACGACCTCAATAACTTTCATATCATTCAGTACGAGCAATTAAAGTATGGAGTGATTGGGGATCTTGGAGAGGTTGGAAGAGAATTGAACAAAGAAGGGAATTTTGTTTACTTACCGTAAATTCCTTTTCTTCTAGCTCCTATTGGGAGACCCAGACAATTGACAATTGGGTGTATAGCTTCTGCCTCCGGAGGCCACACAAAGTATTACACTTTAAAAAGTGTAACCCCTCCCCTCTGCTATACACCCTCCCGTGCATCACGGGCTCATCAGTTTTGGTGCCAAAGCAGGAAGGAGGAAACTTATAAATTGGTCTAAGGTAAATTCAATCCGAAGGATGTTCGGAGAACTGAAACCATGAACCAAAAGAACAATTCAACATGAACAACATGTGTACACAAAAGAACAACAGCCCGAAGGGAACAGGGGCAGGTGCTGGGTCTCCCAATAGGAGCTAGAAGAAAAGGAATTTACGGTAAGTAAACAAAATTCCCTTCTTCTTTGTCGCTCCATTGGGAGACCCAGACAATTGGGATGTCCAAAAGCAATCCCTGGGTGGGTAAAAGAATACCTCGATAAAAAGAGCCGAAAAACGGCCCCCTCTTACAGGTGGGCAACTGCCGCCTGAAGGAGTCGCCTACCTAGGCTGGCATCTGCCGAATCATCGGCATGCACCTGATAGTGTTTCGTGAGAGTGTGCAGACTCGACCAGGTAGCCGCCTGACACACCTGCCGAGCCGTAGCCTGGTGTCGCAATGCCCAGGACACTGACGGCTCTGGTAGAATGGGCCTTCAGCCCTGCAGGAATCGGAAGCCTAAAAGAACGGTAGGCTTCAAGAATCGGTTCCTTGATCCACCGAGCCAAGGTTGACTTGAAAACCTGAAATCCCTTACTCTGGCCCGCGATAAGGACAAGAGCGCATCAGACCGGCGCAGGGGCGCCGTGCGAGAAATGTAGAGCCGGAGTGCTCTCACCAGATCTAATAAATGCAAATCCTTTTCACATTGGTGAACTGGATGCGGACCCAAAGAGGGTAAGACGATATCCTGATTGAGATGAAACGGGGATACCTTAGGGAGAAAGTCCGGGACCGGACGTAGAACCACCCTATCCTGGTGAAACACCAGGAAGGGGGCTTTGCATGACAGCGCTGCCAGCTGAGACACTCTTCTGAGTGATGTGACTGCCACTAGGAAGGCCACCCTTTGCGAAAGGCGAGATAGAGAGATCCCGCATCGGCTCAAAAAGTGGCTTCTGAAGAGTCGTCAGCACCCTGTTAAGATCCGAGGGTGTTAACGGACGCTTGTAAGGTGGGACCGGAAAGCGCCGATACTTGTCCCTTGAGAGAGCCGAGAGACAAGCCCTTGTCCATTCCGGATTGAAGGAAGAAAGAAAAGTGGGCAAGGCAAACGGCCAGGGAGTAAAACCCTGATCAGAGCACCAGGATAAGAAGATCCTCCAAGTCCTGTGATAGATCTTGGCGGACGTTGGTTTCCTGGCCTGTCTCATGGTGGCAATGACCTCTGGAGATATCCCTGATGACGCTAGGAGCCAGGACTCAATGGCCACACAGTCAGGTTTAGAGCCGCAGAATTCCGAAGGAAATATGGCCCTTGAGGCAGCAAGTCTGGTCAGTCTGGGAGTGCCCACGGTTGACCCACCGTGAGGTGCCACAGATCCGGGTACCACGATCACCTCGGCCAGTCTGGAGCGACGAGGATGGCGCGGCGACAGTCTGACCTGATCTTGCGTAACACTCTGGGCAGTAGTGCCAGAGGAGGAAAAACATAAGGCAGTCGAAACTGCGACCAGTCGTGAACTAGCGCGTCTGCCGCCAGAGCTCTGTGATCCTTGGACCGAGCCATGAATGCCGGAACTTTGTTGTTGTGCCGAGACGCCATTAGATCGACGTCCGGCGTTCCCCAGCGGCAACAGATCTCTAGAACACGTCCGGGTGAAGAGACCATTCCCCTGCGTCCATGCCCTGGCGACTGAGAAAATCTGCTTCCCAGTTTTCTACGCCCGGGATGTGAACTGCGGAGATGGTGGAGGCTGTGGCTTCCGCCCACAGCCGAATCCGCCGAACTGCTCGGAAGGCTTGACGACTGCGCGTGTGCCGCCCTGGTGGTTGATGTACGCAACCGCCGTGGCGTTGTCCGACTGAATTCGGATCTGCCTGCCCTCCAGCCACCGCTGGAACACCTTTAGGGCTAGATCCACTGCTCTTATCTCCAGAACATTGATCTGAAGGGAGGACTCTGTCGGAGTCCAGGTTCCCTGAGCCGAGTGGTGGAGGAAGACCGCTCCCCACCCTGACAGACTCGCGTCCGTCGTGACCACAGCCTCAGCTGGGGGCCGGAAGGATTTTTCCTTCGCCCAGGAAGTGGAAAGAAGACACCACTGAAGAGAGGTTTTGCTGCAAGGGAAAGAGAGACGTTCTTGTCTAGGGACGTCGACCTCCTGTCCCATTTGCGGTGTCCGATAGAATCGGACGCAGACGAAACTGCGCAAGGGAACTGCCTCCCTTGCTGCCACCATCATCCTTAGAAAGTGCATTAGGGGCCTCAAGGGGTGACTGGGCCCGAAGGAGAGATTGCACCCCTGTCTGTAGTGAACGCTGACTATGCAGCGGAAGCTTCACTATCGCTGAGAGAGTATGAAACTCCATCCCGAGGCAAGTCAGTGATTGGGTCGGTGTCAGTTTTGACCTTGGAAATTTGATGATCCACCCGAACCCCTGGAGAGTCTCCAGAGCAATGGTCAGGTTGTGTTGACATGCCACCCAGGAGGGTGTCTTGACTAGAAGATCGTCTAGGTAAGTGATCACCGAGTGGCCCTGAGAGTGTAGGACCGCCACCACTGCTGCCATGACCTTGGTGAAGACCCGTGGGGCTGTCGCCAGGCCGAATGGCAGTGCCACGAACTGAAGTGTTCGTCCCTGATGGCGAAACGCAGAAAGCGTTGAAGCTCGGGTGCGATCGGCACATGGAGATAAGCATCCTTGATGTCAATTGATGCTAGGAAGTCTCCTTGTGACATCGAGGCTTCAGAGTGTTCACCGCCTGAAAAAGTGCATCGGCTCGCTCGGGGGGCGGAGATGTTTTGAAGAAACGAGTCGGAGGACGAGAGCAGAGCTCTATCCTGTAACCGTGAGACAGAATGTCTCTCACCCATCGGTCTTGGACATGTGGCCACCAGGCGTCGCAAAAGCGGGAGAGCCTGCCACCGACCGAGGACGCGGTCTTGGTGAGGCCGAAGTCATGAGGAAGCCGCCTTGTGACTTAGACCGCCATGCAGAAGAGTTCCTCTAGCCCTCCTCTGACCTGTTGGACGTGGAGGAACGGAACTTTGCTGAGGACCGAAATGACCGAAACCTTTGGACTGGGGCAAGGACGAGACCTTTCCCTTGGACTGTCTAGGAACTTCATCCAATTGCTCGCCAAACAAACGGTCGCCAGAAAATGGCAAACCGGTTAAGAACTTCTTGGAAGCAGAGCCTGCCTTCCATTCACGTAGCCACATGGCCCTTCAGACTGCCACCGAATTGGTGGATGCTACCGCTGTACGGCTCGCAGAGTCCAGGAACGGCGTTCATGGCGTAGAACGAAAAAACCTACGCCTGAGAAGTGAAGGACACAACCTGCGGGGCAGTGGTATGTGCAACCGCAATAATCTCAGCCAGAGAAGCTGAGATAGCTTGGAGTGCCCTCACGGCTGCGAAGGCTGGAGCAAAAGATGCGACTATGGCTTCATAGATGGATTTCATCATAAGCTTTATTTCCCTGTCAGTGGCATTCGTGAGAGATGGCATCTGCCACTAATACTACGGATCTAGCCGCCAGCCTAGAGACTGGAGAATCCACCCTGTGACACTGAGCCCAACCCTTAACAACGTCAGGGGGGAAAAGGGTAACGCGTGTCAATAAGGCGCTTAGTAAGCGCTTGTCCGTAAAGTTCTGTGCTTCTGGACGGCCCCTCTGGAGTTAGAGTGATCGAAACACGCACTCCTGATGAAGTCGGGGAAGGTTCCCAGCGGGCCCGCTTAGCCTATCAGAGGCCGCGGTCCGTGACGGAGTTCTCACCATGGGATCTGGGTGTTACCCCAGGAGCCCCTTGTTGTACCGACCCAGAGGGACCCGGGAGCGATGAACTCACAGCTCCCTGGCCCTGTGTTATCGGTCTGGACTGCAAGGCTTCCAGTATCTTAGCAGACCCTCTGTCCATAGACTGAGTCCTGGAATGTGAAAGCTACTCAGAGATTTGCTGATTCCAACATGCAAACTCTGTCCCTGTCATCTGTGCAGTGGAAACCGGCGGTACCACCTGGCCGAGGGTCCCACCAGTGCCGGAGGCTCCGGCTGAGTGAGTGCCCTCGGGGCCAAGCATTGTACACAATGAGGGTATGTGGACCCTGCCTGTAATATAGCCGCACAAGAGGTACAGGTTGTAAAATAAGCCAGTGCCTTGGCACCCTTATTCTTTAAGAGCAGACAACAGCATGTCGTCCGCAGAGTAATCAGTGAGGGTATACAGCCAAAAGCAAATAATGCTGCCGAACAGTGAGATCATATACCATATAAATAAACATATATATATACACTGCGGCACCAAGGGGGGTCAGCACCTGAAAACTGGTGCCCCACAGTGCTCAGTGAGGGGGAAGGAGGATACCAACGTATGCTCCTGCCCTCCCTGCCGACGTCCAGTCGGCCGTCCCGTCGTTACCCCTGACTGGCAGGCCCGAGAACGGGTATATGGTACTAGGCCGCAAGAGCCGGGGACTAAATTTAAAAACGCGGCCGACAAACATGGCGCGGTCGGCGCGGTAGTCCCAGTCTCACAAACCACTCAGCAACCGCTGCGGCATTTGTAACACAGATGCTGCATGCACCGTCCCTCAGGGGACACAGAGTACCTTATGATGCAGGGCTCTGTCCCTGATGATGTCCAGTCTCCTGTCCGTCAGAATCCCCCAGGGGCTGCGGATGGAGCCCGGTCCCAGTGCATGGCGACCGGTTAGGATCCCCCTCTCCCAGAGCAGTGGAGCAGATTCTGAGATCCTCCACCGGCAGAATTATAACAATGGCTGCCGGCGTTCCGAGGGGAGGAGAGAGCCGTGGGCGGAACCGCAAAAGTGCGGGAATCTGGTGGCCCATAGTGATCAGTGAGGGGGGCGGAGGACAGCGAAGTGTGCTCCAGCCCTCACTGTCGGCATCATACCGACCGTCCCGCCTTTCTCCCTGACTGGCAGGCTCAGGGGCGGGAGTTTAACCCACTAGGCCGCAAAAGCCGGGGACTAAAGTAAAAAACCGCGGCCGACAAACAGGCACGGTCGGCGCGGTAGTCCCAGACAAAAAATCCACACCGCAGTCGCAGCTGCGTCTGAGGCCAAGGTGCTTCATGCACCGTCCCAACGGGGACACAGAGTACCTGTAGATGCAGGGCCATGTCCCTGACGATACTCCGTCTCCTGTCCGGCAGATTCCCCCAGGGGCTGCGGAGGGAGCCCGGTCCCAGTGGCTGGATGACCGGTTAGGATCCCACTTCCCCAGAGCCCCTAAGGGATGGGGAAGGAAAACGGCATGTGGCTCCTGCCTGTGTACCCGCAATGGGTACCTCAACCTTAACAGCACCGCCGACTCAGTGGGGTGAGAAGGGAGCATGCCGGGGGCCCTGTTAGGGGCCCTCTTTTCTTCCATCCGATATAATCAGCAGCTGCTGCTGACTAAAATGTGGAGCATTGTGTGCATGTGTGCCTCCTTCAACACAAAGCATAAAACTGATGAGCCCGTGATGCACGGGAGGGTGTATAGCAGAGGGGAGGGGTTACACTTTTTAAAGTGTAATACTTTGTGTGGCCTCCGGAGGCAGAAGCTATACACCCAATTGTCAATTGTCTGGGTCTCCCAATGGAGCGACAAAGAAAGTCTGATTGATGAGCTCCTGGAATGTGATGCAACAAATGTAAATGTCTCCCAAATTTATCGAACATTTAGGGGAGTGCTCATATCTTGGGAGGATAGTCGCACCCTTACAGCATGGGGAAAACAACTGAAAGGACAAGAAGTGAAAGGAAGCATATTGAAAGGATGGGTTCAAATGCGAAAGCACGTCATCAACGAGGGATGGAGAGACACTCAGTTCAGGATACTACATAGGGCTATTGTGGCCCATAACATTCCGGGAAGAGAGGCGCGGTGTCCCAAATGTCAAAAAGAGAAAACGGACATGTTACATGGGTTATGGGAATGTAAGGTAATTCAAAAGTTCTGGAATCAAGTCAGAATTTTGGCCCAATCAACATGGGGAATATTTTGTAAATTAGAGGTAATGGTGTGAATTTTCCATGTCTTTGAAGGAGGAGTTAGAGGGGGGCCAAATATCCAGGACAAAAGGACATTTGCAATCATTCATGACCTAGCCATGATAGCTAAACGGTGCATCTTAAGACATTGGATACATAGGGAGGCTCCATCTACTAAGGAGGTTATCGACGACTTACACAACCTTCTGAGATTGGAGAAACTAGAGGCGGAAAGGGATAAGGACAAGAAGACAGACAATTTTTTTGGGAGGTGGACAAACTTTATAGAATCCATTTCACGCGGGGAGAAATAAATACTTTGGTGACACCTTTCATGCAAACTGAGTGGTACCTTCTGAATGAAATCCAGGATAGCTTGGGGATATTGAGGTTCACATAGTGGAGACCCAGGACGGAGGGGGAGATGAGACGTTAAGGAAGACTTAAGATACGACATTGGCACTCAAAATACTAAAGAATGACAAAGGGTTTTAAGGTTTTGTGTTACAAGTGTTTTAGGTAGAATCTTTTGCTCTAATTTGCTATGCATCATTTTCAACTGAAGAACTTTAGGGACTCCCAAGCTGGAATATTACTCATTTCTATGTCATAACTTGTCAGTTGAATGAACCCATTTTGTAATCAGAATTATTTTGTAACGGTTTTATATAATTGAAAATCAATAAAAAAGGTTTTGAAAAAAAAAAAAAAAAATGGTGTCACTTTTGGGTATTTTCTGTCACCTAGGCCTTTCAAAGTCACTTCAAATGTGATGTGGTCCCTAAAAAAAACGGTTTTGTAAGTTTTGTTGGAAAACCGGGAAATTACTGATGAACTTTTAACCCTTGTAACCTCCTAACAAAAACAATTATGTTTCAAAAATTGTGCTGATGTAAAGTAGACATGTGGGACATTTATTAAGTATTAATGAATCAGCCCCTAAATCTTAAAGCATAAAATCCACATAAAAAGTTCCATGTGAACACACCCAAAAAAAGAAAATATTGAACATCTAGTTATAATAATTCTAGAAGCCAGTGACTGAGTAGAACTGGTGACGTCTCTGCATTTAGTGGTCACTACTCACCTGTGCGGTTATCTGTAGGAATCTCCTCTTTACACCGCTCATCACCCCTCACATATGTCTCTGTAGTATTAATATGGGTCAGATCTTCCCCCTGAAAATAATATTGTAAAAGTCACAGACAGATAAAGTAGTTTGGTGACATGATTTAGCGAAACAACAAAGAGCAAACAAAATCCAACCTGGTGTCTAACCAGAAAATTTTGAGAAGATCCAGACAATATCTAATGGTTATGATCAGCTTTATCCTGTCATCTCCACCAAGTATAAACCATACACTGAGTGGCCACATTATTACAGACACCCATCTAGTAGAACATTGGGCCTCCATTGGCCATCAGAACTACAGTTATTCATCCAGTTAGATTCCACAAAGGTGTTGAGATTGTTCCCCAGGAATACTGGTCACTGCCAACAGGATAGATTCTTGCAATTGACGCAAATCAGATGAAGGAGCTGGCATTCTCTGAACAACCTCATCTACCTCTATCCAGAGATGCTTTATATCAGGGGTCTCACACTTGCGGCCTCGCAGACCCATAGACCCCGTGACGATTGCAGCCGGTGCAATGGGCCGGCGCCATCAGCAATTTACTACAGTTGAAACTTTTACGGCACTGTGAAGTGGATCTCTGCACTATACCAATAGAAGCTGCCGATATGTAACGTCAGCTGCTTGCCTCTGAGTACAAAGATGGGGCACAATTCTTCAGGATAGGCACAAGGATGGGGCACAATACAACAGGATGGGCAGATGGATGTAGCACAATACTACAGGATGGGCACACTACTACAAGATGGGGACAAGGATGGGCACATTACTACAGCATGGACAAAAGGATAGACATTACTACAGGATGGGCACAAGAATGGGCACAAGGGTGAGGCACAATACTTTGGGATGGCCACAATGATGGGGCACATTACCACATGATGGGCAAAGGGATGGGGCACAATTCTTCAGGATGGGCACAAGGATGGGGCACAGTACTATAGGATGGGCACATTACTACAAGATGGGAACAAGGATGGGGCACATTACTACAGGATGGGGACAAGGATGGGGCACATTACTACAGGGCACAAGGATCGGGCGCATTACTACAGGATGGGCAAAAATTATTCAACTGAAGTAAATCGCTGACAGTGCTGCCCCCTGGCATAGAGCTGCGTCTGAGTCATGGGTCTGCGGGCCACAAGAAGCAGGTAAGTGGGCACCGAGGGAATGGAGAACAAGTGAGATTTGTTTTGTGTATATGTGAAGAACGGCATATTAGGGGACCATGATGAGGAATATTACTAAAGGATGGGCACAAGGATGGGGTACATTACTACAGGGCATAAGGATAGGGCACATTACTACATGGGGACAAGGATGGGGCACAATGCTATAGGATGGGTACATTACTAAAGGATGGACACCAGGATGGGGCACAATACTACAGGATGGGGACAAGATGGCCAAAATTACTATATGGTGCAAATTGTACAACTGTATTACTTACAAGAAGGGGATAAAAAGTAAAAAAAAAAAATCAAAATAAATTATGAAATATATATATATATATATATATATATATATATATATATATACACACACACACAAACAAGTGCACTTTTGTTATAAACAAGAGAAAATTGTTCAAAAAACGTGATCCAAAAGGTGCATAGAGAAGAAAAAATGAAATCACAAAAAATTTCACTTTGTCCTGCAAAGAATGCGCCCTCTCCAAATTTTATTTTTCCCAGATGAGTTTGAGACCCCTGCTTTATATGATTAAGATGTGAGGAGTGTGAAGCCTGGAGAAGCAATAAAAACTAATGTCATGTTCCTGGTGTAAAGAAATGGAAGATACTGACACCCCCTGGAGAGAAGTGCTGTGTGACTAAAGCTTTACTTGTGATGCTGCAAGAGATACTGGAAAATGAACAGTTAAAAGTTATAGCAAAATGTGTTTGTAAGAGATGTTCTTCTCATGGCAGGGATGAAAGAAAGTTTATAGATTCGTACTTATCAAACACCTGTTTCTGGGATAGAGATAGAATGTGACTGCAAAATGGGTTTGTACAGGACTTGAGTTATTAACATCTATGGGTTAGATAAGCGGGCATATTTGGGGGCTACAGTTCAAGACAGCGTCATCACTGGGCCTGTTCTTCGTGTTTTGCTAAGCTAGGAGTCAGGTCTCCTTGTGTCTTGTGGTATACTTACCTATCTCTCTCGTAGAGCCGCTCCTGCCTCGCCAACCGGTCCTGACGATACCCAAACCCCGAACGGTGACTGTCTGCCATCCCGTCAGTTCATACCATCTCCGATCCCTGTGGTGACCCGTCTTCTCGCTCCATCGGTTCCGGACTCTGCCTGACGTCATCTCGGCCTCCGAACCTGAGCTCCGTCACCCGGACTACCTTCAGTGACTCCGTGGTCCCAGGGACTTCTACACTCCACTCCTCTGAACAGACTGTCCTGCTACCCGTAGTGCTCCGGCTACCGGGCACCTTGCCTTCGGTGAGGTGTTCAGCCCAGTGGATCCACCTCCTGGGTCTGCCCGTCCACCTGGCCCTAACAGATGAGCTATGCAGCTGGGCAGGGGGGAGTTACAGAGAGTCAGCCCTGCAGTTGGGGGGTCTTGGGAGATGTTTCTAGGTGATTCACTTTATATACAATATACTGTACTTGTAGTGCACATTTCCTATGTGGGGCTCTGTAGAGTGAGGTTGTGGTACCATCTACTGCTCATTGTTGCAATTGAGGCACAGTTATTTTCCTTGTCTCTCTCCCTATACACATTATATATGTATCAATCTGTAAAATTCAGTTTATCTTCAGAACATAGACTGAAATCGTGGGTCCAAACATCCATCCATAGGAATCGGAAAATCCTGAATATGGCTAAAAATATTCTCCACACCTTGGACTGTTGACCCATGAGAGAAAAGGAACAAGGATTTCTGCTGCTTGTGCCAATTTCTGACCCTTCCATTATCAGATTAGATTCAATCTTTTTCATTGCTCAGTGATATCATTTTTGTTCTCTTTTGACAAACATTTTTTTTCCTTTCTGTTTCCATTAATCAGCAATGACCCTGGAACTGGTTGTCTGCTGCTATAGCCCATCTGTGTAAGCCCTACTTCAGACATCGTGTCTACGGTACGTGTGACATACGTATTCACATGCACCAAAGACTCGGACACATGTAGATCCATTAAAATCAATAGGGTTGTGCACAAGTCCGTGTTTTCACACAAACCGTGTGTCCATGTGGCGCACACGCGTTTCTGTGTGCTCCACACAGCGACATGTCCGTTTTCTCCCAGCAACATGGGTGTCGCACGGACCCACACACTGATTTGATCCGTGTGACACGTACCGGAGAAAACACAGGTCTCCGGCGCTGCTGTCTCTGCTGTTGCTTCCTGGCCCGCTCATTATGCTCATTGCATATTCTCTGCACTCACCACGGACTCGGAAAAAACAGCAGCGCCGGGGACAGGTAAGTATATAAGTTTATGCTGTCTGTGTGCTATCTGGATGTCACAGGTAGAATGCACACATGTACACACGTTCGTATTTTATATGGAAGTGTGAAGGAGCCCTTAAGGAATTGTGACATTAGTTGAGCTCTAGCACAGTATTCAGCTCAACATGTTCTCAAAACTAATGCTGACATTTTCCTTGATACGCTGCTTACATTCAGGGGATCTAATATCACTGGATATTTTTCCTTGATTGCACCATTCTCAGTATACTCTTCATATCATTACATGTAAGAACCACATGAGGTCGGTAATTTTTAAAATACTCGAGCTGCGACAGTGACAGTATATGAAGTAATGGAGATTGTTCAATCTTCCCATTTTGAAAACTGATCTCTCCGATTTATGCTGCACTCTGCGGGCATGTGTCTAATAAATGTCAGATGGGAGAGTGAAAAGTGTCTCTAATTAGTGCCCATTCAGTGTATAATACTGGTGGAAATAACAAGACTGAACACAAGACCTTCACAGCCGTCTACACATCATAGGGAGATTTCATGAGACCTTCTCTCTATTTACCTGATTATCTTGAGGAACATCGGGATCTTCTTGTTTACAGTCCTGTGGAAGAAGAGGACGGGGACATCTCTCTGGTGTTGTCCTCTCACTCGATAGAACTGGAGGAAACACATACAGGGACTGAATTCATTCTTTACATACAGATAATTATAAGCCGTGTGTATTAGTCCTGTCTATTACCTGGTGATGTGAGGGGCTGGGGATCCTCCATCATGACCTCCTTGTACAGATCTTTGTGTCCTTCTAAATACTCCCACTCCTCCATGGAGAAATAGACGGCGACATCCTGACACCTTATAGGAGCCTGACACATACAATGATACCGTCATCCCCCGATCCCTTCATAGCGTTACTGTATAATGTCCCAGCATTCCCAGCAGTGTCACCTCTCCAGTCAGTAGCTCAATCATCTTGTAGGTGAGTTCTAGGATCTTCTGGTCATTGATGTCCTCATGTATCAGGGGGTGAGGTGGAGGCTCCATGATTGGGCTCAGGGGTCTTCCCCATCCCTCAGACACAGGGTCCTGACAGCGCTCACTAGAGGTCTTCTTCACTACTGTGTAATCCTGGATATGGAGAGACACATTAATAAATCTCACTACAGACATTTGCAGAGTCCTCACCTCTCCAGTTCTGTCCATCTGTTATTCCCATAGATAAGAATGATGTAATGTGACGTCATCAGAATCTCTCACCTCTCCAGTAATCCGGAAGAGGATCTCTAGGGTGAGGTGTAATATCCTCTCCACCATCTTGTCCCTGTCCCTATTCATCCTTGATGGGTCAATCAGGAAAATTCTCTTATATAGAAGATCTGAGAGGATCCGATATTGTAGGGACCTGAATGGGGGAGAAGATGACGATGTAACATCAGAAAGATCCCATGTAAGAAATCTCCGGAGCTGTTACCGGCTTCACATGATCACTACATCCAGTCCTGGCCCCGTCCTGCCCCCGGTATAACACACAATATACTATAGTCACACAGAGATTTATCACAGAATATCTCCTATCCAGTCCCAAAGACACAGAAGAAATCTAAAAGAAAAAATCTAAAATATCTGATTTGTTATTATTTATTTGTTAAAAAAAAGACATACAGTTATAAAGTTCAAGAACATCCACAGAGATCGGGACGGCAGAACCGGGGCCGTGAGTAAGGCTATGTGCGCACGTAGCGTTCTGTCCCTGCAGAAATTTCTGCAGTGATTTGAACAGGACACGTGCGCTTCAAATCGCTGCAGAAAGAGTCCGTAATGAAAAATAAAAAGCTGATTTCATGCGCTCTGAGTGCAGCCCCTCCCATAGACAGAGTGGGGGATGCATGCAGAGCGCACAGAATAAGTGACATGTCACTTCTTAGAACGCACGCTTCGGGCAGCAGCCGAAGCGCTGCGCTCTAATACGCCACGTGCGAACGTCTCCTGCATAATCTTCATAGATTATGCTGGGGACACAGGACGCATGCAGTTACGCTGCGGTGCAGATCGCAGCGTAACTGCATGCAAATACGCAACGTCTGCACATAGCCTAACAGATAATGATAGAACATTAATATCTCCTGATAGTGACAACATGGAGCGGGCGACGGCCATAATGGAGACTGTACAGTAACAGAGCAGCGAGCGGCGTCAGGAGAGATGTGACCCAATCAAGAGGAGAAAGGATCTAATGCCTTTTTCCAGTATAATTCTCCCTTCTCCGGTGTTTCCTATGTGCAGAGATCCCCAGTCTTTTAGCCCCAGCACTGACTCTTGTGCCCTCCATCCCCAGCTCCAAGTGGCGTAATTGAAGCTCAAGAGCCTCAAAGCATGAACTCTAATGTGACCCCCAATAATTGCAGGTGTTTAGTAGTACTGATACTGACTCATATCGGTTAAAGGGATCTTTTGGTCCCATATGCTCCAGGGCCAGGGCAATTGCAGCCCCTGCTCCCATTATAGCTCCGTCCCCGGCCCCTCATTACCGGTCTTCAGTGCAGACTTCTCCTCCAGCTTCTATTTTGCATGGGGGCGCTTCCTACAAAGGAAAAAGTGGAGGCTAAATCCAAGTGGGTTAAAGGACCTTTGCTGACTTCATGCCCATGTGATGGGATGATGTCACCGGAAGGGGAGGGGCCTCCTCCAGCAGATGTGTGTACTGTACTGTTATTTTACTATAAAAACAAACAAAAAAAACAACAGAACACTGCGCAGTGTTGTGATGTAGCTTAGCTGCTGGAGATGAGGCTGTGGACATTACACTGAGGGGCTGAGAATGAAGCGATGTTCTTTTTACACACAGGACTAGTGTGAGTGATCTGAGGTGATGTTTGGTGTTTGGGGGCACACATAAGTGGATGTTCCTACATGGGGGCTGCATGTTGAAGGGCTCAATATGGAAGGAGCTGCTGCTACTTGTATGGGGCTGTGTATTAGGGGAGTTGAACAGGGAATGAATGATTTTGCATGCTGTAAGGGAGTTGCATGATGCTATGTTGGGAGGGCTGTGTGCTGTGGTGAAGATGTTACTCGTGTTGGGTCTGTGTGCTGTGGTGAAGATGTTACTCGTGTTGGGGCTGCATGCTGTGGTGGAGATGTTACTCGCGTTGGGGCTGCGTGCTTTGGTGAAGATGTTACTTGTGTTGGGGCTGCGTGCTTTGGTGAAGATGTTACTCGTGTTGGGGCTGCGTGCTGTGGTGAAGATGTTACTCGTGTTGGGGCTGCACGCTGTGGTGAAGATGTTACTTGTGTTGGGGCTGCGTGCTGTGGTGAAGATGTTACTCGTGTTGGGGCTGCATGCTGTGGTGGAGATGTTACTCGTGTTGGGGCTGCGTGCTGTGGTGAAGATGTTACTCGTGTTGGGGCTGCATGCTGTGGTGAAGATGTTACTCGTGTTGGGGCTGCATGCTGTGGTGGAGATGTTACTCGTGTTGGGGCTGCGTGCTGTGGTGAAGATGTTACTCGTGTTGGGGCTGCGTGCTGTGGTGAAGATGTTACTCGTGTTGGGGCTGCGTGCTGTGGTGAAGATGTTACTCATGTTGGGGCTGCATGCTGTGGTGAAGATGTTACTCGCGTTGGGGCTGCATGCTGTGGTGGAGATGTTACTCGTGTTGGGGCTGCATGCTGTGGTGAAGATGTTACTCGCGTTGGGGCTGCGTGCTTTGGTGAAGATATTACTTGTGTTGGGGCTGCATGCAGTGGTGGGGATGTTACTCGTGTTGGGGCTGCACGCTGTGGTGAAGATGTTACTTGTGTTGGGGCTGCGTGCTGTGGTGAAGATGTTACTCGTGTTGGGGCTGCATGCTGTGGTGAAGATGTTACTCGTGTTGGGGCTGCATGCAGTGGTGGAGATGTTACTCGTGTTGTGGCTGCGTGCTGTGGTGAAGATGTTACTCGTGTTGGGGCTGCGTGCTGTGGTGAAGATGTTACTTGTGTTGGGGCTGCATACAGTGGTGGAGATGTTACTCGTGTTGGGGCTGCGTGCTGTGGTGAAGATGTTACTCGTGTTGGGGCTGCACGCTGTGGTGAAGATGTTACTCGTGTTGGGGCTGCGTGCTGTGGTGAAGATGTTACTCGTGTTGGGGCTGCGTGCTGTGGTGAAGATGTTACTTGTATTGGGGCTGTTTGCTGTGGTTGAGATGTTACTCGCGTTGGGGCTGCATGCTGTGGTGAAGATGTTACTCGTGTTGGGGCTGCGTGCTGTGGTGAAGATGTTACTTGTGTTGGGGCTGCATGCAGTGGTGGAGATGTTACTCGTGTTGGGGCTGCGTGCTGTGGTGAAGATGTTACTCGTGTTGGGGCTGTGTGCTGTGATGAAGATGTTACTCGTGTTGGGGCTGTGTGCTGTGGTGGAGATGTTACTCGTGTTGGGGCTGCACGCTGTGGTGAAGATGTTACTCGTGTTGGGGCTGCATGCTGTGGTGAAGATGTTACTCGCATTGGGGCTGCATGCTGTGGTGAAGATGTTACTCGTGTTGGGGCTGCGTGCTGTGGTGAAGATGTTACTCGTGTTGGGGCTACACGCTGTGGTGAAGATGTTACTCGTGTTGTGGCTGCGTGCTGTGGTGAAGATGTTACTCGTGTTGGGGCTGCATGCTGTGGTGAAGATGTTACTCGTGTTGGGGCTGCATGCAGTGGTGGAGATGTTACTCGTGTTGTGGCTGCGTGCTGTGGTGAAGATGTTTCTCGTGTTGGGGCTGCGTGCTGTGGTGAAGATGTTACTCGTGTTGGGGCTGCACGCTGTGGTGAAGATGTTACTCGTGTTGGGGCTGCACGCTGTGGTGAAGATGTTACTCGTGTTGTGGCTGCGTGCTGTGGTGAAGATGTTACTCGTGTTGGGGCTGCGTGCTGTGGTGAAGATGTTACTCGTGTTGGGGCTGCATGCTGTGGTGAAGATGTTACTCGTGTTGGGGCTGCATGCTGTGGTGAAGATGTTACTCGTGTTGGGGCTGCGTGCTGTGGTGAAGATGTTACTCGTGTTGGGGCTGCGTGCTGTGGTGAAGATGTTACTCGTGTTGGGGCTGCATGCTGTGGTGAAGATGTTACTCGTGTTGGGGCTGTGTGCTGTGGTTGAGATGTTACTCGCATTGGGGCTGCGTGCTTTGGTGAAGATGTTACTCGTGTTGGGGCTGCGTGCTGTGGTGAAGATGTTACTCGCGTTGGGGCTGCATGCTGTGGTGAAGATGTTACTTGTGTTGGGGCTGCATGCTGTGGTGAAGATGTTACTCGTGTTGGGGCTGCATGCTGTGGTGAAGATGTTACTTGTGTTGGGGCTGTGTGCTGTGGTTGAGATGTTACTCGCGTTGGGGCTGCATGCTGTGGTGAAGATGTTACTCGTGTTGGGGCTGCGTGCTGTGGTGAAGATGTTACTTGTGTTGGGGCTGCATACAGTGTTGGAGATGTTACTCGCGTTGGGGCTGCGTGCTTTGGTGAAGATGTTACTCGTGTTGGGGCTGCACGCTGTGGTGAAGATGTTACTCGTGTTGGGGCTGCATGCTGTGGTGAAGATGTTAGTCGCATTGGGGCTGCATGCTGTGGTGAAGATGTTACTCGTGTTGGGGCTGTGTGCTGTGGTGAAGATGTTACTTGTGTTGGGGCTGTGTGCTGTGGTTGAGATGTTACTCGCATTGGGGCTGCATGCTGTGGTGAAGATGTTACTTGCGTTGGGGCTGCACGCTGTTGTGAAGATGTTACTTGCGTTGGGGCTGCACGCTGTGGTGAAGATGTTACTTGTGTTGGGGCTGCGTGCTGTGGTGAAGATGTTACTCGCGTTGGGGCTGCGTGCTGTGGTGAAGATGTTACTTGTGTTGGGGCTGCATGCAGTGGTGGAGATGTTACTCGTGTTGGGGCTGTGTGCTGTGGTGAAGATGTTACTCGCGTTGGGGCTGCGTGCTTTGGTGAAGATGTTACTCGTGTTGGGGCTGCATGCTGTGGTGAAGATGTTACTCGTGTTGGGGCTGCATGCTGTGGTGAAGATGTTACTCGTGTTGGGGATGTGTGCTGTGGTGAAGATGTTACTTGTGTTGGGGCTGTGTGCTGTGGTTGAGATGTTACTCGCGTTGGGGCTGCGTGCTTTGGTGAAGATGTTACTCGTGTTGGGGCTGCATGCAGTGGTGGAGATGTTACTCGTGTTGGGGCTGTGTGCTGTGGTTGAGATGTTACTCGCATTGGGGCTGCGTGCTTTGGTGAAGATGTTACTCGTGTTGGGTCTGCGTGCTATGGTGAAGCTGTTACTCGCGTTGGGGCTGCATGCTGTGGTGAAGATGTTACTTGTGTTGGGGCTGCATGCTGTGGTGAAGATGTTACTCGTGTTGGGGCTGCATGCTGTGGTGAAGATGTTATTCGTGTTGGGGCTGTGTGCTGTGGTGAAGATGTTACTTGTGTTGGGGCTGTGTGCTGTGGTTGAGATGTTACTCGCGTTGGGGCTGCATGCTGTGGTGAAGATGTTACTCGTGTTGGGGCTGCGTGCTGTGGTGAAGATGTTACTTGTGTTGGGGCTGCATACAGTGTTGGAGATGTTACTCGCATTGGGGCTGCGTGCTTTGGTGAAGATGTTACTCGTGTTGGGGCTGCACGCTGTGGTGAAGATGTTACTCGTGTTGGGGCTGCATGCTGTGGTGAAGATGTTACTCGCATTGGGGCTGCATGCTGTGGTGAAGATGTTACTCGTGTTGGGGCTGTGTGCTGTGGTGAAGATGTTACTTGTGTTGGGGCTGTGTGCTGTGGTTGAGATGTTACTCGCATTGGGGCTGCATGCTGTGGTGAAGATGTTACTTGCGTTGGGGCTGCACGCTGTTGTGAAGATGTTACTTGCGTTGGGGCTGCACGCTGTGGTGAAGATGTTACTTGTGTTGGGGCTGCGTGCTGAGGTGAAGATGTTACTTGTGTTGGGGCTGCGTGCTGTGGTGAAGATGTTACTCGCGTTGGGGCTGCGTGCTGTGGTGAAGATGTTACTCGCGTTGGGGCTGGGTGCTAGGAGGGCTGCCTGTGGAAAGACGAGCTGTTACTTGTGTGGGAATGCGTGCTGTGGGGGCTACCTGATGTGGAGGCTACCTGCGGAAGAGGGAAATCTTATTCGCATGCGGCTGCTTGCTATGGGGGCTGCTTGCTATGGGGGCTGCCTGTGGAAGGGGGAAATGTTACTCGTGTGGGGCTGCTTGCTATGGGGGCTGCATTTGGAAGGAGGAGATGTTTCTCATGTTGGGACTGCCTGCAGAGGAGGGAAATGCTATTCGCTCGGGGCTGCTTGCTGTTGAGGTTGCGCGCTGTAGGGTCTGGCTGCGGAAGGGGGTTATGCAACTTGTGTGGTGCAGGGGAGTAATTTCACTTGCATTGGGGCTGAGTGCTGTGGGGAAGTTATTACTCACGTTAGAGCTACAAGCTGTATGGTCTACCTGCGGAAAGAGGAGATGTTACTCACGTGAGGATGCATGCTGTGGTGACTGCGTACTGTTGGGGAGATGTTACTCATGTTAGGGCTGAGTCCTGTGGGGGAAATGTTACTTGCATGGTACTGGGGAGTAATGGTACTTGCTTGGGCTGCCTGCTTTGTGGGCTTGTTGCTGTAGGGTCTGCCTGCCGGAAGGGGCGAAATGTTGTTTGCATGGTGCTGGGGAGTAATGTTACTCGCATTGGGGTTGTGTGATGTGGGAGCTGTGTGCTGTGGAGTAGTTGTTACTTGCATTGGGGCTGCATGCTGTGGGGGCTGCCTATGGAAAGGGGAGATGTTACTCCTGTGAAGCAGTGTGCTTTGGGGGCTGCATTCTGTGGAGTGCCTGTAGAAGGACTAGATGTTACTTGCGTTGGGCTTGCTGCTGTGGGGGCTGCCTGCAGAAATGGGAGTTGTTAGTCAGCAAGAAATTAATTTTATCATCAATACAGAAATCCAATTGTTCAACAATTTTTACAACTAAAGCGTAGGGGGACACTGGTACAAAAGGTTTTTGATTTCATTGTCACTCATCTCCAACTTCACTAAATTCTAATAATTGATTTGTAAAGTTCCTTGTTATACATTTGTACACTGGAGATCAAAATTAGAGAACAATGTGTGATCACTCCAGAAAAAAAAACAACCCAAAACCGCAGAGTTCGGCGGCGTCTTCTCATGGAATCACATCCACTTTACTTGGACAATTAAATACAGCAGAAAAATGTGCAAAAAACAGCAGAAAAAATGCAGCATTTACACTACATGTGAACACGGCCTCAACAATACATTTTTATTACATTTTTTATGGGTTTTAATAAAGAAAAATAATAAATTGCGTCATTTTTTTTCCACCATTTACCGATCCCCATAAATAATCTGATCGCTGTCTTACATTATTCTATTTTTTTTAATTATTTTTAGTAATTTTATTACAAGAAAAAAAAAACACCTCTTTTCCTCTCAGTCTAGAATACAGGAGATTGAGACGCTGCTCTGTACAATAGAGCTCTATGTCCTGTGTAACAGAGGCTGTATTGCAGGTCCATATAGATAAAATCCTCCCTCTGACACCATCAATTCCCAGTGGCTCAACAGCTTAGACCAGCTAGGAAAGCTAGCAGATTGCTGGACATGTTTGAAAGTTGCTGGTTTGACTCCAAGGTGGTAAAGCCAAAAAAAAATAAATAAAATTGTATTTGTATTTTGTTCCCTCTTTTCCTTATAGTTGTTTTATGGGAACTAATGAATCTGACGCTTTCCTTCACCTACAAAAAGATGCATTATTTATCTATCTATCTATCTATCTATCTAATCTATATATCCCTCTATCTATCTATCTATCTATCTATCTATCTAATCTATATATCCCTCTATCTATCTATCTATCTATCTATCTATCTATCTATCTATCTATGTGTCTGTCTATCTATCTATCTATCCATGTGTCTGTCTGTCTGTCTGTCTATCTATCCATGTATCTATCTATCTATCCATCTATATCTATCTATCTATGTATCTATCCATCTATCTATGATTCTATCTATCTGTGATTCTATTTATCTATCTATCTGTGATTCTATCATTCTATCTATCTATCTATGATTCTATCTTTCTATCATTCTATCTATCCATGTATCTATCTATCTCTCTATTATCTATCTATCATGTATATATCCATCTATCTATATGTCTATCTATTTATCTATCTATCATGTATGTATCTATGTATTATCTATCATGTATCGATATATCCCTCTATCATCTATCCATCCCTCTATCATCCATCCCTCCATCCATCCCTCCATCTCTCCATCTTTGCACCTGAATAATCTGCTTCTGATTTCTCTACTGCAATATAGAGGTCAAGATTACCAAATCTTCCTATGTTTTTCAATTCAGGCAGTGGCGCATTGGTAGAGCTGCTGCCTATGGAATAATGAGCTCATGCACGGTTCACGGGTTTGAGTCCTGGCTAACCCGATAAAGCAGACGATGAGAATTTAATTTAATTTATTCACTGCACTGATGGGAGGAGCCGGGACATCAGCTGTGAGCCGCTGGAGTGTGGGACACACCTCTAAAATCGGGGCAGTCCCGCAGAATATGGGACGGTTGGGAGGTATGCCATAAACACCCAATCCCCACAATCATATGATCAACAGCCAACTTTCCTATCACATACTGGAATGCTTCGCAAAACGTTCTTGTGCTCTATTGGAGAGCAGATGTCTGGCTCCTCTGGTGGCAGCTGGTCATCACAGAGAAAAAAGGGGTCAACAATCGGAATTCCAACATGCTGGATGCTTCCCTCCCTTGACATCAACTATTGACAGAGAGGCAGGAAGCCCCTGTACACACCAGATTGTTGTCTGATCCTGACGACTTTAGACTAAGGTTCCCATACACAAAAGGCTAATTTATATAAGGGCTCAATGAAACGTCCATGCACATTGGTTCGGTCTCGGAATGCAATGGATTGGCCTTGGCTCTCCCAACCCGAGTGTGACAGCGTCATATAAATATACACTGGAGATCAAAATTAGACAACAACACACAATTTCCTAAATGTTAAGGTCATTGTGTAGTCCTATGTGATTATATCCTAACATGAGTAAACTTATTTATATACAAAGCAGTATTTTAAGCTTATTTCATATATTGAATTATTTCAAAAGCACATAAAAATATAAATGAAGAAGAACACTGATCAAAATTAGAGAATACTTTCAGATACCTGCAAGTTATTGGTGTTAATCTGGCACCTGGTGCTAATTTCATTAATTATCTGACAAACCCCATTTAACTGGCAGCTTAACTTTACAGTTTGCACTGACTTTGCAAAAATGGTTTGCCGTTCCATAGTGACTGAAACCCTCCAGCAGCAGGTTGTTCAAATGAAGGCCAAAGGGGTGACCCTATCAGCCACAGCAAAATTTTTTCAAGTCCTCAAGAAGGCTGGTCGCCCTCAAAAGACAAATGTAAGAGAAGATAGTATAATGCAGAGACTCTCCATGGGTAATAGTTTCAACACTGCAGCTGGAATTGCTCACCATTTCAGCATTGAACAGGGTAAGGATCTGTCTCATCATACAGTGTCACGATGTTTAAGAGCCTTAGACTGAAAGCCCACTCTTCAGTGACCCAACCTTTCATGAGCAGAAAGAATCAAAAGGCTAGACTGACCTCTGGTGAGGAGCATGTTTTGTGGACAGAGGAGAAGTGGTCCACATTTCATTTTAGTAATGAAAGCAAGCTTAATTTATTTGGGTCTGATGGGAAACATTATGTTCATCAATTGGGGAAAGATTGAACCCAAAGTGTGTTAAGAAGTCAGTGAAAGGTGGTGGAGAAAGCGTCATGGTTTGGGAAATGTTTTCTGCAGCAGGAGCTGGACCTCTCATACAGCTACATGGCAGAGTGAGTGCAAGTGTGTATCAGAACCTTCTTCAACAATACGTGGTTCCTTACTTTTATTAATCAGTAAATCAGCCAGCAATTTTCATGCAGGACAATGCCCCTGTCACACAGTAAAATGGGTAAAGCAGTTCCTTGAAGCAGAAAACAGTGAAAAAATAAAATGGCCAGGCCAGAGTCCTGATCTAAACCCAATAGAAAATCTCTGGAAAATCCTTGGTGACAAAGGTATGGCCAAGAAACCCACAACAGTCAAAGAACTGTGGACGAAACTGGAAGAAGAGTGGAGCAAAATCACACAGAGCAGTGCAAGAGACTAGTGATGTCCTGTGGCTGCAGATGTGCTAAAGTCATTCAAAGCAAATGCCTGTACACCTCCTTGTGATTGGTGACTGTTGTTACCTTCAGAAGATTTAGTTCTAATCATTCTCTGTGCTACAGTCATTGCTGTTCTCTAATTATGATCATCACGGTTTGGGCAAAATAAATTTGATAAACTTTGAAGCTTTTGTAAAACACTGTTCTAGTGGCATGGTGCACCCCTTACAAAAAGCCTTCAAATGTTCACCAATGTAGATTACATTATTTCTGAAAAAAGCAAGTGATGATACATTATTCTCTAATTTAGATCTCCAGTGTAAATAGCAGTCGTGCTCAGGATGGGAGACCCGTGCCCAGTCCGTTGTGGTCCGAAATTGGACCGATGTGCATGGACGTCTGAATGAGCCCTAATAGATAGTACAGGCTGCACAGAAATCATGAACCTCCATGCAGTAACGCTCATCTAGTTATCTCTGTATTGAAACAGAATGGAGTTTCTGCAGGGAGGACCTTATACTCCAGTAACCCTGTACATTTCTGTAATAATTACACTGTATTATGCCTCTCCTCGTAAAGCTTTGCCCACTCTTTAATATGTTGGTACGGCTGGCTGGGACTGGTGTACATACCGCAAAAAATGAGTTCTGGCAAAACTGGACAATCAGGCTGTGTGTAATTATTTATATGCCGAGAACATAAGAAAAATACTAATGGCAGATTGGAGTTGCTCCTGTGAGATACTTTTCCAGCCAGGGGCGTGCATAGAAATTATGGGGCGCCATAGTGGAAGTTCTAATTGCCCTACCTCATCTTCCTCCCCCCAAAAAATATTCAGAAGGGTCACAGACGAGCACATCTCAATGTGCAGCCCTTCCAAATTAATTTTCCTCCTATTGTTGGTCCTTTAGCTCACTAGGATTTAGCTTCCTTATATAGAGCAGGCTGAACCCCAGTGGGCAGGAGCGCCTGGTCTTTTACAGCAGCCTAAATCTTGGGGGACAGAAGTGCTTGGTCCTTTACAGCAGCCTAAATCTTGGGGGACAGAAGCACTTGCTCCTTTACAGCAGGCTAAATCTTGGGGGACAGAAGCACTTGGTCCTTTACAGCAGGCTAAATCTTGGGGGACAGAAGCACTTGCTCCTTTACAGCAGGCTAAATCTTGGGGGACAGAAGCACTTGGTCCTTTACAGCAGGCTAAATCTTGGGGGACAGAAGCACTTGGTTCTTTACAGCAGGCTAAATCTTGGGGGACAGAAGCACCTGGTCTTTTACAGCAGCCTAAATCTTGGGGGACAGAAGTGCTTGGTCCTTTACAGCAGCATAAAACTTGGGGGACAGAAGCACTTGCTCCTTTACAGCAGGCTAAATCTTGGGGGTCAGAAGCACTTGGTCCTTTACAGCAGGCTAAATCTTGGGGGACAGAAGCACTTGGTACATTTCCAGCAGGCTAAATCTTGGGGGACAGAAGCACCTGGTCCTTTACAGCAGGCTAAATCTTGGGGGACAGAAGCACTTGGTCCTTTACAGCAGGCTAAATCTTGGGGGACAGAAGCACTTGGTACATTTCCAGCAGGCTAAATCTTGGGGGACAGAAGCACCTGGTCCTTTACAGCAGGCTAAATCTTGGGGGACAGAAGCACTTGGTTCTTTACAGCAGGCTAAATCTTGGGGGACAGAAGCACTTGGTCCTTTACAGCAGGCTAAATCTTGGGGGACAGAAGCACTTGGTCCTTTACAGCAGGCTAAATCTTGGGGGACAGAAGCACTTGGTCCTTTACAGCAGCCTAAATCTTGGGGGACAGAAGCACTTCTTGGTCCTTTACAGCAGCCTAAATCTTGGGGGACAGAAGCACTTGGTCCTTTACAGCAGGCTAAATCTTGGGGGACAGAAGCACTTGGTCCTTTACAGCAAGCTAAATCTTGGGGGACAGAAGCACTTGGTCCTTTACAGCAAGCTAAATCTTGGGGGACAGAAGCACTTGGTTCTTTAACCCATTAGGTCTAGTATTAAAATACTCCTAGGGAGCTGTCTGAATACTTCCCAGAGGAGCATTGCAAGAATAAGACTCCCAACTGCCAGATTGTTTTTTCAGTCTCTACAAGGAGGAACGTTTTCCCCGTATAATAGACTCCTAGGGACCTGGTCCTTTATCCCACGCTGAAGAGCTGATCATGTGACCTCCTGACTCCTCCCCTCTATGTGACATCATCACAGGTCCTGTAAGTCATGCACATCCTGCTGCATATTCCTGTCACACAGGCGCACTGCTGCTTCCTGGTATGACTCCGCCCCTTCAGGTGACGTCGCCCATCACTGAAGCAGCTGTATTCTCATCCTTTATCCAGTGCGCGGCTCTGCAGGAGGAGGTATGTGGAGATTCCCCATTACTGGGCACAGAGAGCGTTAACCCCTTCACAGCTGAGCCCATTAGGTGTATTTTGATTATTCAAATATCTATAACTTTTTTTTTCCATTTCTTCCGAACTATGTAACACAGGACACATATTGCCCTCACAGAGCACCCCCCATACATAGTGCAGTGCCCCTTCTCCCGATAGAGAGTGCAGTGCTTCTCCCCCCATACGCAGTGCAGTGCCCTTTCTCCCCATACAGAGTTCAGTGCTCCTCCCCCATACACAGTGTAGTGCCCTTTCTCCCCATACACAGTGCAGTGCTCCCCCCCATACACAGTGCAGTGCCCTTTCTCCCCATACACAGTGCAGTGCCCCTTCTCCCCATATACAGTGCAGTACTCCCCCCCATACACAGTGCAGTGCTCCTCCCCCCCATATACAGTGCTGTGCTCCTCCCCCCATACACAGTGCAGTGCTCCTCCCCCATACACAGTGCAGTGCTCCTCCGCCCATATGTAGTGCCCCTTATCCCCACACACAGTGCAGTGGCCCTCCCCCCATATACAGTGCAGTGCTCCTCTCCCCATACACAGTGCAGTGCTCCTCTCCCCATACGCAGTGCAGTGCCCTTCCCCCCACACACTGCAGTGCCCTTCCCCCCTTCACACACAGTGCAGTGCCCTTCCCCCCCCCCACATACAGTGCAGTTCCCTTCCCCCCCACACACAGTGCAGTTCCCTTCCCCCCCACACACAGTGCAGTGCCCTTGCCCCTGCATACACATATACGCCATGTACACACAGAGTACAGCCATATACACACACATATACACAGACGCCACCTACACACAGCGAACAGCCATATACACACACAGATGCCACTTACACACATCGTACAGCCATATACACATATACACAGACGCCACCTACACACAGCGTACAGCCATATACACAGATGCCACCTACACATGCCACCTACACACAGCGTACAGCCATATACAGACAGCGTACAGCCGTTTACACACACAGACACCTACACACAGAGTACAGCCATATACACACACAGATGCCACTTACACACATCGTACAGCCATATACACATATACACAGACGCCACCTACACACAGCGTACAGCCATATACACAGATGCCACCTACACATGCCACCTACACACAGCGTACAGCCATATACAGACAGCGTACAGCCGTTTACACACACAGACACCTACACACAGAGTACAGCCATATACACACACAGATGCCACTTACACACATCGTACAGCCATATACACATATACACAGACGCCACCTACACACAGCGTACAGCCATATACACAGATGCCACCTACACACAGCGTACAGCCATATACACACACAGATGCCACTTACACACAGCGTACAGCCCTATACACACACATATACACAGACGCCACCTACACACAGCGTACAGCCATATACACAGATGCCACCTACACACGCCACCTACACACAGCATACAGCCGTATACACACAAGCCACCTACACACAGCATACAGCCGGATACACAGACGCCACCTACACACAGCGTACAGCCATATACACACATATACATCTACATAGATATTTGCCAGTTGCGGATGTAACCATATCCCACAATGCACTGCGGCACTGTCAGTTGTGCAGCCAAAGTTCGCGCCCACATCATAGCCATGGTAACCAGGGACAACAGTGCAGGCGGAACCCAAATTGTGGGTTAAGTACAATTCTGTTCCCAGTCTAACATTGTGCTATCCATACCACATCTAGGTATAATGAGGTGTTGGTGTTTTAAATTACGCATTTGCGATGTCACGGAGCAGTAAAGAGGCGTGGCTGGGTATGTCCGCCCTTGCCTGACATCGCCATGCTTTGAGCGATGTTGCGGCGAGCAATGAAACATGGCGGCACTGACGAGAGAGAAAGAAAAAAAATACGTACACATTATGTTTATTTACAATAAAAATACACACAGCCTTTAACACATTTAACTAGCCCCAAAAAGCGCAAATGGTGTGACACATGTCTACTGCTCCTGTCAGTACCACTAAGCATAGATGTTCATTTCACTGCACTCCCGATGCGATAGCATCAAGCCTATTTCTAGTGGTAAAATACATGTTTTTTTTATTGTTTTTGTTTTAAATATTTGCAATTTCAGAATTTTACTTATTTTTATTTTGCGATACTTGGGAATTTTTTTCCTGGTTGCCATTACATCATATGATAAAATGAATGGTGTGATTTAAAAGGTCAACTCATCCAACAGAAAAAACAACAAAAAAATAAAGTTATGGGTCTTAGAATAAGGCGAGGAAAAAAACAAAAATTGCACAGTCCTTAATGGGTTAATAGAGCGATCATACCACATACAAGCTTTTCATCACTTTATAATGATGTAGAGCTGTGCATGATCCCTCCTCGTAATGGTAATGTAATCCATGAATCCGTGAATCTGGTTTGTGCAGTATTAGGGATGTTGACGTCCGTGTAGGTGACGGACATATGAATATATGAGCAGCGTATTCAGCTCCCGACTCCAAGGAAGAAACTGCTTCTTACTGCGTGTGGTCTAACATATATATTTTTTCTAAGTAGATAAATATACAGGAAAACTCTCAGAATACTATACAACCTAATATATACATTGCCTTGCGAAAGTATTTGGCCAACTTGAATTTTTCAACCTTTTCCCACATTTCAGGCTTCAAACATAAAGATAAAAAATTTAATGTTATGGTGAAGAATCAACAATAAGTGGGACACAATTGTGAAGTTGAACGAAATTTATTGCTTATTTTAAACTTTTTTAAAAAATAAATAACTGAAAATTGGGGCGTGCAATATTATTCAGCCCCTTTACTTTCAGTGCAGCAAACTCACTCCAGAAGTTCATTGAGGATCTCTGAATGATCCAATATTGTCCTTAATGACTGATGATAATAAATATAAGCCACCTGTGTGTAATCAAGTCTCCGTATAAATGCACCTGCTCTGTGATAGTCTCAGTGTTCTGTTTAAAGTGCAGATAGCATCATGAAGACCAAGGAACACAACAGGCAGGTCTGTGATACTGTTGTGGAGAAGTTTAAAGCCAGATTTGGTTACAAAAAGATTTCCAAAACTTTAAGCATCCCAAGAAGCACTGTGCAAGCGATCTTATCGAAGTGGAAGAAGTATCATACCACTGCAAATCTACCAAGACCCGGCCGTCCATCCAAACTTTCATCTCAAACAAGGAGAAGACTGATCAGAGATGCAGCCAAGAGGCCCATGATCTCTCTGGATGAACTGCAGAGATCTACAGCTGAGGTGGGAGAGTCTGTCCATAGGACAACAATCAGTCATACACTGCACAAATCTGGCCTTTATGGAAGAGTGGCAAGAAGAAAGCCATTTCTCAAAGATATCCATAAAAAGTGTCATTTAAAGTTTGCTGGAAGCCACCTGGGAGACACACCAAACATGTGGAAGAAGGTGCTATGGTCAGATGAAACCAAAATCAAACTATTTGGACACAATGCCAAACGATATGTTTGGCATAAAAGCAACACAGCTCATCACCCTGAACACACCATCCCCACTGTCACAGATGGTGGTGGCAGCATCATGGTTTGGGCCTGCTTTTCTTCAGCGGGGACAGGGAAGATGGTTAAAATTGATGGGAAGATGGATGGAGCCAAATACAGGACCATTCTTGAAGAAAACCTGTTGGAGTCTGCAAAAGACCTGAGACTGGGACGGAGATTTGCCTCAATAATCCCAAACATAAAGCAAAATCTACAATAGAATGGTTTACAAATAAACGTATCCAGGTGTTAGAATGGCCAAGTCAAAGTCCAGACCTGAATCCAATCGAGAATCTGTGGAAAGAGCTGGAAACTGCTATTCACAAACGCTCTCCATCCAACCTCACTCAGCTCCAGCTGTTTGTAAAGGAAGAAGGGGCAAGAATTTCAGTCTCTTGATGTGCAAAACTGATAGAGACATACCCCAAGCGACTTGCAGCTGTAATCGCAGCAAAAGGTGGCGCTACAAAGTATTAACTTAAAGGTGCCAAATAATATTGCATGCCCCAATTATCAGTTTTTTATTTTTTAAAAATGTTTAAAATAAGCCATAAATATCGTTCGACTTCACAATTGTGTCCCACTTGTTGTTGATTCTTCACCATAAAATTAACATTTTTATCTTTATGTTTGAAGTCTAATATGTGTAAAAAGGTTGAAAAATTCAAGGGGGCCGAATACTTTTGAGAGGCACTGTATCAAGCTGAGTGTGTGTGTGTGTGTGTGTGTGTGTGTGTGTGTGTGTGTGTGTATCCGCTAAAGGAATTTGCACTGTCACATTTAGGCTATGTGCGCACGTTGCGTAAAGTCATGCAGTTACGCTGCGCTTTGCAGCGCAGCGTAACTGCATGCGTCCTGCGTCCCCTGCACAGTCTATGGAGATTGTGCAGGGGCCGTGCGCACGTGGCATTATAGTGCGCAGCGCTTCGGCTACTGCCGAAGCGCTGCGCAAAAAGAAGTGACATGTCACTTCTTCCGTGCGCTTTGCCGACAGCTCCTGCTCTGTCTATGGCAGGAGCTGCAGGCAGAGCGCACGTTCTCGCCGGCACCATGCGCTTCAGAACGGAGCTTTTCAGCTGCGCTCTGAAGCGCACCTTTTAGGTGCTGGGCTAGTACGCAACGTGCGCACATACCCTTAAAGTCATGCAGTTACGCTGCGCTTTGCAGCGCAGCGTAACTGCATGCGTCCTGCGTCCCCTGCACAGTCTATGGAGATTGTGCAGGGGCCGTGCGCACGTGGCATTATAGTGCGCAGCGCTTCGGCTACTGCCGAAGCGCTGCGCAAAAAGAAGTGACATGTCACTTCTTCCGTGCGCTTTGCCGGCAGCTCCTGCTCTGTCTATGGCAGGAGCTGCAGGCAGAGCGCACGTTCTCGCCGGCACCATGCGCTTCAGAACGGAGCTTTTCAGCTGCGCTCTGAAGCGCACCTTTTAGGTGCTGGGCTAGTACGCAACGTGCGCACATACCCTTACAATCACAAAAGTTTGCACAGACACCGCCTTTGACTCAGGGAACATCATGGACTATGTTTTGAGGGGAAAGTTTAAACCTGCTCTTTAGTTATTCACCAAAAAACCTGCTTACAGTAACGTCAATGGAGCTGGGAGCTACAGATAATTAATAGGAGCTGATTGGTTGCTATAGGCGACGAAGGACATTCTTAGTGTAAGAAGCTTATGTGTGAGGTAATATGATATCAGTGGAGAGACGGATAGAGAGAAAGAGACAGACAGAGAGACACAGGGAAAGAGGCAGCCAGACAGAAAGCGGTTGCCAGATAGGGAAAGAGACAGACAGGGACACAAAGAGACAAACACAGATAGACAAAGACACAGACAGGGAAAGAGACACACACACACACACACACACACACACGAAGAGAGACAGACACACAGAGACATACACACAGACAGGAAAGCAGAGACAGACAGACAAAGGGACAGACAGAAAAAGAGACAGACAGGGAAAGAAACAGACAGACAGGGATAAAAGACAGACAGTGAAAGAGACAGACAGACAAAGAGACCAAGAGACAAACAGAGAGAGAGACAGACAGAGGCTGAGACAGAGGGAGAGTTGGAGCGAGACAGATACTATCCCGGGCAACGCCGGATACTACAGCTAGTAATATATACAGTGCCTACAAGTAGTATTCAACCCCCTGCAGATTTAGCAGGTTTGATAAGATGCAAATAAGTTAGAGCCTGCAAACTTCAAACATGAGCAGGATTTATTAACAGATGCATAAATCTTACAAACCAACAAGTTATGTTGCTCAATTAAATTTTAATAAATTTTCAACATAAAAGTGTGGGTCAATTATTATTCAACCCCTAGGTTTAATATTTTGTGGAATAACCCTTGTTTGCAATTACAGCTAATAATCGTCTTTTATAAGACCTGATCAGGCCAGCACAGGTCTCTTGAGTTATCTTGGCCCACTCCTCCATGCAGATCTTCTCCAAGTTATCTAGGTTCTTTGGGTGTCTCATGTGGACTTTAATCTTGAGCTCCTTCCACAAGTTTTCAATTGGGCTAAGGTCAGGAGACTGACTAGGCCACTGCAACACCTTGATTTTTTCCCTCTTGAACCAGGCCTTGGTTTTCTTGGCTGTGTGCTTTGGGTCGTTGTCTTGTTGGAAGATGAAATGTCGACCCATCTTAAGATCCTTGATGGAGGAGCGGAGGTTCTTGGCCAAAATCTCCAGGTAGGCCGTGCTATCCATCTTCCCATGGATGCGGACCAGATGGCCAGGCCCCTTGGCTGAGAAACAGCACCACAGCATGATGCTGCCACCACCATGCTTGACTGTAGGTATGGTATTCTTGGGGTCGTATGCAGTGCCATCCAGTCTCCAAACGTCACGTGTGTGGTTGGCACCAAAGATCTCGATCTTTTTTTAAATCAGATCTTTTTTTATTAAATCACTAGGGATCAATACAGAGAGTATTTCACTTTTCATATAACTGATAACAATAAACAGATAAACACATGTGATTTATAAATCAGGTTCTTTCTCTGCATATATGTAAATATAATAGAGTTCTCAAATCATAATTATATTATATAGCTTGAGCCTACAAACCTCGTGGCTCTACAAATAAACAAAACTTAAATTATGCAATAATGCCTCAGACTAACAGGAACACCTCCTCCATCAGCCGTGTCGCTCCACATCATATTGCTATACTCTCCCGCCCCTCCCTCTCCGTGCAGTCATCCATGAAACCGTTCCAGTCCTCTCTCACCTCTTCATTCAAAGTCCACTTCGTCACAGAAAAAACTAGTTTTAATTCCCTTCCTCACACATGCCATCACTGCAGGCACAACAGTAACCGGTCCAGCATTGCATCCCGAACCAGTGCACTAGAGGGTAGGCCCGGCAACTCCATCCATGGCCGCCAAATGCTGTAAAACTTTTTCAATGTTTTTCTTTTTAAATAAACTCCCCTTTCCAATCTTATGACGTTATTTAATTTGTTTTTGAGGTCTGGTAATGTTGGTGGTAGAGGGTCTAACCAGTGATATGCAAGTAGCTTTCTTGCTTGGTACAAGATACGTGCTATTCCCAGGGCTGTTGGAGAATCCGGATCCACTTCTCCTTCCCACAGACTCAACAGGCACAGGCGGGGCGACGGTTGTATTGTGATATGATATATTTGATCTATAAGTCCCAGGGTTTGGTTCCAGAAATCACCAATGTGTCCACACTCCCACATAACATGCATCAAATGGGCATCATCCTGTCCACACCTAACACACTGTGTGTTTGGTCTGAGTCCCATCTTAAATAGTAGACTGGGAATTTTATATACCCTGTGGATGAGATATATTTGAGACAGCTTTTGGCACTCCGATACCGCCAGTTTAGGAACTTGTTCCAATATATCAGACCACTGGCCTTCCGTCAGGGCACCGACGTTTCGTTCCCATTTGCTTTTAACAATCAATGGATGTGTTTCCAGATGGGCAGGTAGTAATTTTTTATATAGTTCCGAAATAAGACCCTTAGAGGACTCAGATGTAAGCAGCCTATGTAATGTTTGATTATGTGTCACTGTTACCGGGTTTGTCCTCCCCTGTCTTTCCAGTGCGTGTCTCAGCTGCAAATACTGATAAAAGAAGACATGCGGAAGGTGAAACTCCGTTCTCAGTTGTTCAAAGCTTTTAAGAGTATTATTTTGTAGTACTTGTGACACTAAATGGATCCCTTTATCCTCCCATCCTCTGAACCCTACTAATTTTTTAATTTCTGGCAAGTCGCGGTTCTGCCACAGTGGCCAGAGCTCTGTAGGTCCGCTTATCCCCAAAAGAGACTTACCCCTGTCCCACACCCGGAATATCATAGCCAGTGTGGGATATCGTGCCCCATTTATCTGTCTTTGTCCCACATCCAACCGGCAACCTGGGTACTTCCATACTGATCCCTCTCTCACTATATCACCACTGGTATCATACCCTCCTTCTTTGCCCCAACCCCTCAGATGTTGCATCTGGGAGGCTATATAGTATATATATGGGTTTGGTACCGCCAGTCCTCCCTCCTCCTTTCCCCGCTGTAGCACTTCCAGTAGAATCCTAGCTTGCTTTTTCTTCCAAATAAGTTCCCGGAATATTGTATTAATTTTTACAAAAAATTCCCTACATATCCACACTGGAGAATTATGTATAAGGTATAGTAATTGCAGCATCATTACCATTTTAATTAAATTGGATCTGCCGATATTTGATAGCGGCAAACGGCACCAGGTATGCACTTTTGCTCTGAATCGCTGTAACAGGGGTTCCAGATTTAGGGCCTGGAAATCCTTCGGGATTGGGCTGACAATTACTCCCAGATATTTAAACTCCCGGACCACAGGAACTGGAATCTGTAAGGCCGAAAAGTCGCCCGGAAGGGGGTCCAACAGCATTAAAGCCGACTTGGACCAGTTGATTCGTAGACCAGACCTCTGTCCAAATTCCCGAATGATATTCATTGCCGGCAAAATCGAGGAACGTACCCTGTCTAAATATAAGAGTAGATCGTCTGCGTATAATGATATCTTTTGTTCCACGGCTCCACACCGAAATCCCTCTACCTCCCTGGATTTCCGTATTGCCACTGCCAACGGCTCCACTGCAGTCGCGAATAGCAAGGGTGAAAGCGGGCACCCCTGTCTAGTACCTCTTCCAAGAGGAAAAGACTCGGAGACCCTGCCATTAACCCTAACCTTCGCCACCGGTGAGTCATATAGCAGTTTTACCCAATTTATGAATCTATGTCCAAAGCCCATTTTCCGAAGTACAGCCCACATATATTCCCATTCAAGGCTATCGAACGCCTTAGCGGCGTCTAAAGACAAAATTGCCCTTTCCCCCGGTACCTCAGAACTATGTTGAATTCCCAAATATAATTTCCTGAGATTCATAGATGTGGCTCTGCATGGAATGAATCCTGTCTGATCACTCTGCACTATAGATGAGATGACTCGGGACATCCTATTGGCGAGCACCTTGGCCAGCAATTTAATGTCTGTTTGTAGGAGTGAAATTGGGCGATATGAATCCGGGATCTCTGGATCTTTTTCGGGTTTTAATATTAAGACTATTAAGGCTTCCCTCATAGAGGGCGGGAGGACCCTCTGCCTTTCAGATTCTTCAAATACCTTAAGTAGTTTGGGTAGCAGTAAGGGTGCATACATTTTATAAAACTCTCCAGGCAGGCCATCCGTTCCCGGAGCTTTTTCATTTTGTGTCTGGCCAAGCGCTTCCTCCAGTTCTTCCAATGAAATGTCCCGGTCCAGCAATTCCATGTTTACATCACTCAGTGTAGGAAGAGAGAGAGCATCCAAATACTGCTCAATCTCAGTCTCCGTGAGGTCACAGTCTGATGTGTATAGCCGCATATAATACCTCTTTATTTCTCTTATTATATCCTCGCTTGCTGTTACAAAGTCACCTGATTCCGTCTTTAACCTATTTATATAGGAAGATCCTTCCTGTGCTCTAATGACTGTGGCCAGTAGGTGCCCCACGCCCTCCCCCGCCATAAAATAATTTTGTTTAAGGAAATAGCGTTTATTTTCTGCCACCGACATGAGATTTTCTTTGAGTGACATCTGCGCCTTCTCTAGAGTGTTTTTAGTTTCTACTGTCGGGTTGAGCACCACCGCAGCCTCCGCATCAGATACCTTCTGAATCAGACTCTGGGTGTAACATTTGGTTTGATTTTTGCGTATGCATATTTCTCTAATATATATGCCCCTTACCACAGCTTTCATAGAGTCCCAAACTATGTGTGGCGGTGCAGAGCACTCATTAAGATGAAAGTATTCCAGAATGTTATCATATAAAGATCCCCCAATAAGCTGGATCCAGAAGGGATTAAGTTTCCAGATAGGCCTGGGCAGAGCGAGGGGTTTCCCCATGCAAGCGTAACATGTAATGGTGAGTGATCAGATACACTTCTAGGTAGGTAGGCCACCTTTTGTGTATATGAGGCCATAAGTGCGTTTCCAATAGCCAAGTCTATCCGTGACATGGTGTGGTGGGAGCTAGAGTAACAAGAGAATTGTTTGGTTGTGGGGTGTTGGGCACGCCAAAGATGTACAAAACCCAGCTCTGTTAGCATTCCGATATGTTTCCCGAGTGTAATTTATCTAGATAGGGGATTTTAATAATTACTTACATCCCTATCAAAAGCGTCGGCACAGAAGGAAGGGAATTAAAATAGACAATATCCTTTTTACCGGTTCGACTGAATATGGTGGAGGGATATATATCGCAACCAGAATAAATTGTATACCATACAGCGTGCAAAGCAAACATACAAATCTGCCCACCGGGTCAATCACTGATTTGGTACATGAGAACGGGATGGATTTGTGCACCAACACACTCACACCCCGTGCATGGGTCGAGTATGTGGAATGATATTCATGCGCGATCCATCCCTTCCTCAGCCAATGAACATTATCCCTGACCATGTGGGTCTCGGAGAGACATAAAATAGCCAGTAAAAGTTTCTGTAGGTGAGTAAATATAGCACATCTTTTGTTCGCATCTCCGAGCCCTCTAACATTCCACGCTACAATATTTAAGGATGTCGCCACAAGCGTAGACTAAGATATGATCCGGTCGGATACTTCATACCTGGAGGAGAGAGGCGTTCTCCTCCGATTCTCAAAAACATTAGGTTGAGCGACACGACTGAGGCACACCACGCTTCCCAAACAGATTGCATCATACAACAGTAAACAAAAAAAACAAGGAGAGAGATAGGGCTCCGCACACCAGTGCGCAGTGCCCCTGCCCTCAAAATCAAGTGTATCTTACACATTTCTCCCAAATAGAGAGAATCAGGGCTAAAAATACGCCCCAAGTCCATGCAGGGAGGGGGGTCCACAACTCGCTAGTGCAGTGTGTGTCCACAATGAACCGGCCGTCTCCCAACCTAGATCCTAGATGAATTTAACTGTAATGAGCTCACCAGCATAGCGTCCCAAACAAAAACAACGCCTGGCGGCAGAAAGGGAAATCTCAGGTATTCTTCCTCCTCAGGGATCTCTCATTGATATCCAGCCAAGACAATGCCGCCCCAGCCGTATCAAAAATATGAGTCTCTTCGTTCGCAGCAATCCGCAGCTTAGCAGGGTACATCATGGAATATGGCACTTGTAGGTTGCGCAATCGTTTTTTGATCTCAATAAATTGCGCTCTTTTACGTTGCACTTCCATGGAGAAATCAGGAAATATTGATATCTTCCTCCCATCAATTGCAAGTTCTTTGATATCTCTGGCTCTGCGCAGGATAGTGTCCCTATCTTTATAGTGCAGTAGTTTAATCAGAATAGGACGTGGGGGTGCTCCCGGCTGTGGGGCACGCGCAGGGACCCTGTGCGCTCTTTCAATGGTGAAAAAAGAGGATAGTATGTCTTTTCCCATGGTGTCTTTAAGCCATTTTTCAAAGAAATTCAGTGGGTCATTGCCCTCCATCCTCTCTGGGATCCCCACCAGTCTCAAATTACTTCCACGGGAGCGGTTCTCTAAATCATCCACCTTGTTTAGCAGTGTGGAGATATTTTGCGTGGCCTTTCCCAGCTCTCGTGACATTGGTGGTAATTTATCCTCTGTTGTACTCACTCTTTCCTCCAGCTCCAACATTCTGACAGTCACCCCCTGCAGCTCACGTTTAATACAGGCCATATCTGAGGTGACAGTTCCCATCTGGCTGCTTAGGGTGGCCAATGTGGTATTGCAAGAGTTAATTGCTGCCAGAATGTCTCTCAGTATGGCCTCAGTGAAAACAGGTGTTGTTTGCTCCACATCTCCCCCTCCTCCCTCTGCCAGCGCAGGCCTCTGTGTCTGCATATCTTGTGCTGCTGAACATGCAGGGCCCAGGGTACTCACAGTCTCACCGTCAGGTATGTTTTCTCCCTGCTCCAGGGCCCGTTCAGCGCTGCCATCGGGTGCCTCGTTGTAGGCAGGCTCTGTGCCAGGGGCCACTCTGGCAAACCGCTCCAACCTGCTTGCTACTCCCACTGCTCCAGCTCGGGATGGTGTGGATGCCGGCGGCGCCATATTGGATTCTTCAGAGGCGCGCTCCTGCGCGTCTCTGTCCCTTTTATTGCTGTTGCGGGTCGGCATATCCTGGCTGTGCTCGCTTCCCTGGGTGTTATAAGTAGTGTTGCAGCCCTCCAGGGTCGGTAGTGCCTGTCAGCAAGGCCGGTGTGCAGGATATTTCAGGATCCAGGCAGGAGCTCACCCACGCTGCTTCCTCTCTACATGAGGTCCAGGCCACGCCCCCAAAGATCTCGATCTTGGTCTCATCAGACCAGAGAACCTTGAACCAGTCTGTCTCAGAGTCCTCCAAGTGATCATGAGCAAACTGTAGACGAGCCTTGACATGACGCTTTGAAAGTAAAGGTACCTTACAGGCTCGTCTGGAACGGAGACCATTGCGGTGGAGTACGTTACTTATGGTATTGACTGAAACCAATGTCCCCACTGCCATGAGATCTTCCCGGAGCTCCTTCCTTGTTGTCCTTGGGTTAGCCTTGACTCTTCGGACAAGCCTGGCCTCGGCACGGGAGGAAACTTTCAAAGGCTGTCCAGGCCGTGGAAGGCTAACAGTAGTTCCATAAGCCTTCCACTTCCGGATGATGCTCCCAACAGTGGAGACAGGTAGGCCCAACTCCTTTGAAAGGGTTTTGTACCCCTTGCCAGCCTTGTGACCCTCCACGATCTTGTCTCTGATGGCCTTGGAATGCTACTTTGTCTTTCCCATGTTGACCATGTATGAGTGCTGTTCACAAGTTTGGGGAGGGTCTAAATTAGTCAGAAAAGGCTGGAAAAAGAGATAATTAATCCAAACATGTGAAGCTCATTGTTCTTTGTGCCTGAAATACTTCTTAATACTTTAGGGGAACCAAACAGAATTCTGGTGGTTTGAGGGGTTGAATAATAAATGACCCTCTGAATAAACTTTTCTCAATTTAAAAAAAAAAATAAAAAAGAAATAACATTCTTTTTTGCTGCAGTGCATTTCACACTTCCAGGCTGATCTACAGTCCAAATGTCACAATGCCAAGTTAATTCCGAATGTGTAAACCTGCTAAATCTGCAGGGAGTTGAATACTATTTGTAGGCACTGTATATAGTGATCCTCACACTGACAATCCTTTGCAGCTCCCTTTCCAATGATGCTTGGGTTCCCCTTCAGTTTCTGTAATTCTTGCTTTAACGTGATCAATACAGACAATTAGTGGCTGAGACAGAGCCAATCCTCACGAGAGAGTATGATTCTTCATGCTTAACTTTATTATCTCCAGAAATTGTTTTCTTACATCTTCTCCCCATTCAGGTCCTTACAATATCGGATCCTCTCAGATCTATATAAGAGAATTCTCCTGATTGACCCATCAAGGATGGATAGGGACAGGGACAAGATGGCGGAGAGGATATTACACCTCACCCTAGAGATCCTCTTCCGGCTTACTGGAGAGGTGAGAGATTCTGATGACATCACATTACATCATTCTTATCTATGGGAATAACAGATGGACAGAACTGGAGAGGTGAGGACATTAGAAATGTCTGTAGTGAGATTTATTAATGTGTCTCTCCATAACCAGGATTACACAGTAGTGAAGAAGACCTCTAGTGAGCGCTGTCAGGCCCCTGTGTCTGAGGGATGGAGAAGACCCCTGAGCCCAATCACGGGGCCTCCACCTCACTCCCTGATACATGAGGACATCAATGACCAGAAGATCCTAGAACTCACCTACAAGATGATTGAGCTGCTGAATGGAGAGGTGACACTGCTGGGAATGCTGGGACATTATACAGTAATTCTATGAAGGGATCGGGGGATGACGGTATCATTGTATGTGTCAGGCTCCTATAAGGTGTCAGGATGTCGCCGTCTATTTCTCCATGGAGGAGTGGGAGTATATAGAAGGACACAAAGATCTGTACAAGGACGTCATGATGGAGGATCCCCAGCCCCTCACATCACCAGGTAATAGACAGGACTAAATACACACGGCCTATAATTATCTGTATGTAAAGAATGAATTCAGCCCCTGTATGTGTTTCCTCCAGTTCTATCCAGTGAGAGGACAACACCAGAGAGATGTCCCAGTCCTCTTCTTCCACAGGAGTGTAAACAAGAAAATCCTGATGTTCCTCAGAATCACCAGGTAGATGACAAAAAAATTTAATGAAATTTCCCCTATGATGTGTAGAAGGTTGTGAAAGTCTTGTGTTTAAGGGGATGTTCACTACTTGGACAATCCCTACTCATTCCCCTTGTTCACCCCCGTAAAAATAAATAAGCCTATTCTCACCTCTGGTGTAGCCGCAGTTCCAGCGATGTCTGAAGTTGCGTTCTCGGGGCTCATATGACATTGTTATGACACGTGGGCCCTGCAACCAATCAGCGCCTGGTGTCTGCCTTGTCTTCAGACATTTGAGCAGGATGTGAGTGCTGTGCCGACTTCCTATAGGTGAGGCGGAGGAAGCTGGCATTGATTTGTTGCAGGGCCCGCGTGTCATAACAATGTCATTTGGATTCCGGAAACGCGACTTCAGACATCACTGAAACTGCAACCGCGCCGGAGGTGAGAATAGCCTTATTTATCTTGGGTAAAGGAAACTGTGATTAAAACTTAACCTTTATTAAAACCTTAAAACAGATTAATTAAATGTGAAAAACAACAAAAGTGATTTAAAATAGCCACACATATTATGTTAAACATACAGAGCAATGATGTTCATATGACGTATAGTTACTTAAGAAACACCCATAAGTATGCTAAACTACAAAATAAACATGATCCAAGGATATATAACCACTGATAGGATCATCTATTTTTGTATCCAGTGGGGAGAAAACAATGAAAATGGGACAGGTATGAATACCAAATGTAAACACAGGGACCTGCCCTAAACACAACAAAAAGGGGCATAAAGAGATCAGACTTAAAATGGAAATCACAAAAATGGCTTGATCTCACCCAATCAATTGTGCAGGTCCACGTAGTCCTAGTCCCTTTTCTTCTATATGGTGTATGCATCTCCCCTGATGATCCAGAGGTGGTGAAACGCGTAAGGAGACACCAGGACCTATATGAGGGGCAGTCACGGTGGAGGGACAAATGTGGACTGTCCTTGTCAGAGCAGGAGCAATTGATGGAGGGCTAGCGTCTCCCCATTTAGGGATAGTGGCCTTGTCCTTTTGATCCCCCTTCTTTTGACTGGAACAGATGGGACAGTAGCCATGTGCACAACTGATTGGGTGATCAATCCATTTTTTGTAATTTCCATTTTAAGTGTGGTCATTGTGGAGACACGGGGCTCAGTGGGTGCTCTCGTCCACTAAAACCTGCCGCCTTTAGAAAGACAGCGTGGATCAGGGCTCATCCCAACTGAACGCCGGCCTCCCCAACCGTGGGCGTAACACCACTCAGACAACACAGGATGAGGGAACCACAATAATTAGACTTTATTGGATCCCCAAACAATTAATGGCACATAACACATAACCAGCAAAACACACAAATGTAACAGGCAACAGAGTCTCACCCTTCCGCTGGCTCACCAGGGATTTAGAATGTCCTTGCCTCAGAGGTTCCAGGGCCGCTTACTCCAATCCAGCAGCACCCCGCTTTTGGCGGGCACCCACCGAGAAAGAAATAGCGCCAGATTTAGGAAGCTGGCTGAGGTCTGCAAAGTCTGTTCCAGGTGACTGAACTGTCCCAACCTGAGTGTCCTCTTTAGGTAGTCCTGGTATGATGATACAATCCTGGCAGCCGGAGTCGAAATCCCTAGGCTGTGGATATGGTCTCCAACCGGAACCGGAGTCCCTAGATTGAAGCCATAAGATATCCTGATCCTCTAGTCCGCTCCAAAGAGCTTAGACTGGATCCTTCAGCATCCATCAACCACCTGGTGGCTTAAAGAAGTCCCTTTTTATAGCCACAGCCTTCCACTTAGATACACTGCGACCTCATCGATTGGTTGGACAAGAGCGCCTCTCCCATTGGATGAATCTCAAGCTGCATGGACAATGTTCATTTAAATGATGTGCATAGAAAGACTGAAGATATCTACATGGAGTCTGGAAGTCACAGACTCAACAATGGCTACTAAGGTAATCACATTAGCAATACACAACTACAATTCAATGGTTACTGGAAAGGTCTGGAGAACAATACGTCTGGCTTTCAGTGGCCAACACAATTACATTGAGTCAACAAGAGTCTTGTAAAAACAATGAGGGACTTCTCCCCCGTCTATAAGCAATCTATCATGCTGTCTGGCTGAATTTTAAGAAACTTTAACTCATGAGAGTCCATGTCGTCACAGTCATGTTTATTTTGTATGTTTAGCACACTTATGGGTGTTTCTTAAGTGACTATACGTCATATGAACATCATTGCTCTGTATGTTTAACATAATATGTGAGGCTATTTTAAATCACGGAGTGTTTTTCACATTTAATTACTCTGTTTTATTGGTTTATTAAAGGTTAAGTTTTAATAACAGTTAGCTACAGCTATTGTTTATCCCTGTGAGGTACTTTGATAACCATGTGTGGGGTTTTCCTCATTCTGGGTGCTTTTTCTTTGTTTCTTGGGCTAACAAGGAAAATGAGGAGTTGTCCGAGTAGTGGACAACCCCTTTAAGTCTTATATTACCCACCAGTATTCTATATAAATTAGAATTGTCTCTCTAAGGAGGAAGAAGACAAACTCTAGTGCCACCTATTGGAAGTAGCAATCCTACAAGTCAAAAGTGGCTTTTTAACAAGCCTTTTTATATGACTTAGGATTTATACCAGATCAGAAACCCAATTTGCAGACATGGTGTTTTGCGGTGATTGCCCCTCGTCAGTGCAAAGTATGGGATCTGATCTGGCTTATGAGAAGCTATAGTGGGGACCACGGGGAAGACTATTCTCCTTGCGGAGACCTGACAAACCAGTCTGGCTGCCAGTGAGGGAACTTATAGCTGCAATGCCCCTCTGGCAAATATTCAAATTGTCTCTCCAGGGGGAAGAAGACAAACTCTAGCACCACCTATTGGAGGTAGCAATCCTACAAGTCAAAAGTGGCCTTATTTATACCAGATCAGAACCCCAATTTGCAGGCACGGTGTTTCGGGGTGATTTCCTCTCATTAGTGGAAAGTATGGATATAAATTAGAGACACTTTCACACTCCCATCTGAAACGTATTAGACACATGACTAGGCAGAGTGCAGTATAAATCCGACTGATCAGTTGTCAGAATGGGAATATGAGAGTGAGAATGACTTCGAACACAGTCACATCACCAATATTTCACAAATAGGTTACCTCATTTTAAGTACAATTATGTGAAGAGTATACTGAGAATGGCGTGATCAAGGAAATATTCAGTGATATTGGATCCTTTTAGATGTTAACAATGTCAAGGCACATTAGGTGCACACTTATGAATACTGCATCTGAATACAGCACTAATGTCCAACTACCGTATTTTTCGGACTATAAGACGCACCCTGGTTTTGGAGGAGGAACATAGGAAAATAAAATTTTAAGCAAAAAATGTGGTCATGACACACTTATGGGGGGAGGATCTGCTGCTGACACTGTTATGGGGGTAATGTCCTCAAATTCTCTACTATGGTACCCCAGCTTGGTAATGATCCTCCTGCCTTGTATATGATCCCCATCCTTGTATATATGTACCTCATCCTGGTATATGCCCTTATCCTGCTATATACTGGCATCCTGCTATAAACCCCCATCCTGCTATATACTGCCATCCTAGAATATGCCCTCATCCTGCTATATACCCCCATCCATCCTGCTATATACCCCCATCCTGGAATATGCCCTCATACTGCTATATACCCCCATCCTGCTATATGGCCTATATCCTGTGTCACACAAACAACAAACAAACGTTTATACTCACCTTTCCTCACTCCATGCAGCATCGCTCCTTCCTCTGTCTGTGGCGGCAGCAGTGCCGCTGATCTGTGTGGAGCCGTCACCTTTGTCTGCTGCATCGCTCCTCTTCCTGTCTGCCAGTCAGCTGACCTGTGTGGAGACTAGCGGCTCGCACAGTGATGATGTCATCGCTGTGCTCACCGCTCTCTATACAGATCAGCTGACCGGCACAGACAGGAGGAGATCGCGATGCTACAGGGAAGTGACCGGTGCGTATACTGTTAATATTCACTGCACCCTGCGCTGATGATGATGCGCGAGGGGCAGTGAATACAGCCGCACATGATCACTCCAGGCTGTAGTTGCCAGGGATGATCATGCAGGCCGGCTGTTAATTATGTGCGCACCCCCCGCCTACCTGTCAGCGCTGGCTTCAGTGCTGAGGGATGATGGGCGGGAGGACGGGCGTGCATATGTAATGAGCGGGTCCACGTGGTCACGGCAGGCGCTGCTACAGCCTGCTCGTGTCCCCGATTACCCGCTCCTCCGCAGCACCCTCATTCCCCGCAGCCACATTTAGACTATAAGACGCACCCCCCACTTTCCCCCTACATTTGGGGGAAAAAAAGTGTGTCTTATAGTCCGAAAAATAAGGTAATGTGGGCATGCACAACATACAGCCCTCGGACCGGCAAAGCATTTACACCGGCCCGTGGAGGTATCTGAGAGCTGCCAGCGCTCTCCTTCCTATATTCAAATATATTTGCATCTGTCAGAACTAATGTGTCCAAATGCAGTCATTATTTCTTATAACAGATGGTCTATACCAGAAGATGACCAGTTCCAGTTTCAGTGCTGACCAACAAAAACAAAATTGGGAAAAAAAACATTGGGTCAAAGAGAGCACAAATGTCATCACTGCAGTATAAACATTGTCAGTTTAGATGAATCAACATGGATGATGGGAGGGTCCACATTTGGCACAAACAGCATGTATTCATGTACCTTTTCTGGCAGCGGTCAACAGTTCAGACTGGTGTAGATGTAGTAATTTTTGTGGAGAATATCTTCTTGCCACATTCTTGGTCCTCTGATACATGTGGATGTCTGTCTGGAAAGTTGGGCTTCGCTAAGTATTGTGACCTATCAAGTTCATCTCTTTATGGCAGCTGTTTACTCTATGGTACAAGGACAATGACCCATGTTGTGCAGCCATGAATTCTCCCCCCCTTGCCCTATTAGAGAATAGCAGGTACATGACTTGTAAATCAAATTTTGTTTCCAACAGAGGCACATACCTAATAGTTTTGTGTGGCATCCACTAACTTATACAATATCCAGCAGTTACATTCATTAGTTGTCTATGGCCCTTCATCTTTCCTGATTGCTTTTCCATGTAGTCTACTCCTCTGTACAATCCGTGTCCTGGTTTGACTATCTAGACCAGGGTCTCAAACATGCGGGCCGCATGCGGCCCCTCAGGCTGCTTCTTGCTGCCCGCCGGCACGTGGAGCCGGCATGGGCCGCAGCTGTCAGCGCTTTATTTCAGATAAATGTTTTGCCGGCGCTGTGCAGTCAAACTCTCTCTGCACAATTCAATGCAGCCGCCAGGCAACCTGTATGGTCACATTACTACAGGATGGGCACAAAGATGGACACATTACCACAGGACGGGGACAAGGTTGTGGCACATTACTTCAGGATGGGAACAAGGATGTTGCACATTACTTCAGGATGGGGACAAGGATGAGCATATTACTTCAGGATGGGGACAAGGATGGGCACGTTACTACAGGATAGGGACCAGGATGCGCACATTACTACAGGATGGGGACCAGGATGGGCACATTACTACGGGATGAACACAAGGATGGGCATATTACTTCAGGATGGGGACAAGGATGGGGACATTACTACAGGATGGGTTCATTACTAGAAGTAGAGGACAAGGATTGGCACATTACTATAGGATGGAGACAAGGATGGGCACATTACTACAGGATGGAGACTTGGATGGGGCACATTACTACAGGATGAGGACCAGGATGGAGATATTACTACAGGATGAGAGGACATTACTACAGGATGAGGACCAGGATGGGGACATTACTACAGGATGAGGACCAGGATGGGGCACATTACTACATGATGAAGACCAGGATGGCGCAAATAACTACTTGATGAGGACCAGGATGGGGAACGTTACTACATGATGAGGACCAGTATGGGGCACATTACTACATGATGAGGACCAGGATAGGGCACATTACTACATGATGAGGACATTACTACAGGATGAGGACCAGGATGGGGCACATTACTACATGATGAGGACCAGGATGGGGCATATTACTACATGATGAGGACCAAAATTAGGCACATTACTACATGATGAGGATCAGGATGGGGCACATTACTACATGATGAGGACCAGGATGGGGCACATTACTACATGATGAGGACCAGGATGGGGCATATTACTACATGATGAGGACCAGGATGGGGCACATTACTACATGATGAGGGCCAGGATGGGGCACATTACTACAGGATGAGGACCAGGATGGGGCACATTACTACATGATGAGGACCAGGATGGGGCACTGTTGTGAATACGTTTTCCAGTTTGGGGCTCCCTCTTGTGGTCAGTGCTGGTGGTGCAGTTGATGTGTAGAGTGGAGGCTACGCACATGTGGAGGACTGGCAGTCGGTCAGATTGGGCTATTTAGCTGAGTGGTTTTCTCTTGTTGCTTGCTGGTGGACAATGTCTCCTGTGTGTTAAGGACATTCTGTAACCAGCTCTGTTCACTACCAGAACTCCTCTCAGATAAGTGGTCTTTGTACCTCTGCTGTTTGTTTTCCACTTTCTTGTTGTTTTTTCTGCTTTAATACTAAGGCTTGATTCCTATTTTGTCTGTGTGGAGTTCTTGGTGGAATGGGATCATTTCCTGCTGGGAGTGTCTGTATACTTAGCTCCATGATTCTGCAAGGTAATTGTTTGTCATGCTTGGTATTAATTCAGTCCCTCATCTGTATTAGTGTTTTTGGATCCCAGTAACATCAGAGTGCTGATACATTGGTGGAGAGGTTGTGTGACCTCAGGATTTTTCCAAATCAGAAGTGCTGGTATATATTAGGGTTTATACAGCTGCAGACAGTTGCTCTTTTCTATCCTTACCTATAAAGATAGTTTGGGCCTCACCTTTGCTGAAATCTGTCTTTTCTGGCTTTGTATTTTGTTTTTCTATATCACCGTAGCCTTTACATGTGGGGGGCTATCTATCTATCTTTGGGGACTGCTCTGAGGCAGATTAGCTTTCTTATATCTCTATCTGTGAGATTATTTAGTTCTCCGGCTTTCTCAAGGCGTCCAGGTCATTGTAGGCATGCCCCACGGCTACTTCAAGTTGTGTGTCAGGATTAGGTCTGCAGTTTGTTAAGTTTCCAGCCACTCTGTTACCTTTTTGGGATTCCGCATTTTTTGATCCTCCTCGGTCCCTGAATCATAACAGGGCACATTACTACATGATGAGGACCAGGATGGGGCACATTACTACATGATGAGGACCAGGATGGGGCACATTACTACATGATGAGGACCAGGATGGGGCACATTACTACATAATGAGGACCAGGATGGGACACATTACTACATGATGAGGACCAGGATGGGGCACATTACTACATGATGAGGACTAGGATGGGGCACTTTGCTACAAGATGGGGCACATTACTACAAGAAGAGGACAATGATAAGCATATTACAAATTACTGCAGGACGGGGACAAGGAAGGACACATTAATACAGGATGGAAAGAAGGATGAGCACATTACTTACAAGGGGACATGGATGGGCACATTACTACAGAATGGGGACCAGGATGGTGCAGTTTGCTACAAGAAGGGGAACAGGATGGGGAGGCATTGCTAAAAGATGAGGACAAGGATGGGAACATTACTACAAGATGTTGGGCAAAATTACTATATGGTTCTAAATGTAAAACTGTATTACTTACAAAAAGGGGCTAAAATGTAAAAAAAAATCAAAATAAAGCATGAATTTTTTTTTTTTTTTACCAGCAAAAAAATGTTTTGTTTTTTATTTTAATACTATATATATATATATATATATATATATATATTTTTTTTTTTTTTTCTTTTCAGATTATAAGACGCACTTTTCCTCCCAAAAATTTGGAAGGAAACTGAGGGATGCGCCTTAAAATCCGAAAATAGCTTACCGGGAGGTGGAGAATTGGTGGGGAGCTGTCTGTGGGGTGCTGTCTTTGTGGGCAGCCGGGTGCCTGTCTGTGCGGGCGGCCGGGTGCCTGTCTGTGCGGGCGGCCAGGTGCCTGTCTGTGCGGGCGGCCGGGTGCATGCCTGTGCGGGTGGCTGGGTGCCTTACTGTGCGGGCGGCCGACTGCCTCTCTGTGGGTGGGTGGCGGCCTACTGCTGCCATTCTGTGTGGGCGGCCGGCTGGCTGTGAGGACTGCGGTGGCTGTGTTGGCAGCGGAAGCTGCCTCATGAGACCCCGCTCCACCACCGCTGCCACCCCCCTCACAACACCAGAGTATAAGACGGACCCCATTTTTTTTTTACCTTTTTATTTCTAAATTTGGGGTGCGTCTTATAATCCGATGCGTCTTATAAAACTAAAACAAAACCGGTGTGTATATATAAATATGGTACCAATAAAAATGTCACTTTGTCCTGAAAAGAATGCGGCCTCTCCAAATTATTTTTTTTTATGTGCAGCCCTTATACTCAGCCGAGTTTGAGATCCCTGATCTAGATCTTTCTAAATACCAACACTTTGTCTTTGTTCTTGCCATCTCAGGATCCACCACAGACCCTTTGGCTACCATTCAGGGCCTCCGGTTCAGGACCACTAGAGATCTTCCTTCCTTACTGGATCTCTGACCTGATCCCAGGTTTTCCCAGCTATACTCTAGTTTCTCAGCCAAGTATCCATAACGAGATCTGTTTAGAAACTCGCTATCCTCATCCTTCCTTATCACATACCCTGGTCCGTCGTTCTTCCTTTTCAGTCTCTCACATTTTTTCTTCAACTGTCAATCTACAACTGAACTCTAAAAGCACCGAGGGGTGTATTTATAGACAGAATCTTTCCCCATCTTCCAGATTATTCTGCAAACCTAATCTCATGCCTCAAGTACCAACAATAAGCAGTAAATGTTGTCACAATCTCAATCTTTAGTTCCCACATAGGAAACGTGTACTACAATTAGGCTGTGTGCACTGCACGCATTTTTTTCGGCATAGATTTGTCACAAAACCTGAAGGGTTTCCTGATGCCAGCAAAATGAATGAGAATTCTCATGCACAGATTGCTTGTTTGAGACTTGCAGATTCAAAACTTGAGCATCTCAGTTCTTTCAGCTATTCACCTATTGACTTCAATGAAGTTGGTGAAAAACACAGGTATATAACTTATTTGCGGATTTTCCACGTTTTTTCTGGATATCAAAAAGCGACTACGAGATCTTAGGCTGTGTGCCCACGCTGCATTTTTGTTGTGTTTTTTTCATGTAGCTTTTAATCAATATTGCAAAGAAAATTGCATCAAAGCAAAGTCTATGAGAATCCTCACTTGCTGTACACATGCTTCAGATTTTTTCCTTGCAGATTTTGGTGCAGAAAAAATCTGCAGCATGTCAATTTCTGCATCTTCTTTTCCTGCGTCTGATCACTGATATAATCCACTGCAGTGCTTGATCACTGCAGAGGATTATATCTGTCAGTGCTGCACTCGCAGCACTGACACTTCGCCTCACACAACATGCATCTGGCATGGTCTGTGAGGCGATCTATAGTTCAGTAACCCAGGGTCGTCATGATGACGACCTAGGGTTGTCATGACACCGATTAGGTCCCTGTAATCGTATTACAAGGACTCGATCGCCAGGGAGAGATAAGCAATAGTGATGGGCAAACCCCCTGATGTTCGGGATCGGGAGCCTCTTCCGAACATTCTGTAAAGTTAGAGTTCAGGGCCGAAGATAACACGAACGTGTGTCCGAACCCCGAACATGGACTTTACATTTATGTGATGGGGCGGGGGGGCTGTAAAATAAAGAATATAGTTAATAATAAACATTGTCATTATACTTACAGGTCCCGGGAAGCGTCCTGCAGACTCTGTCTCCTGGACGCTTCTTCTTCTGGGTCTGAGCATTGCTGTGCCCCCGGGTAACCACCAATGACTAGAGGGCCTTCCATGACGTCATAGCCATGTGACCAGTCTGGTGTGAATGTTGTATTACCTTGTGGGTTACAGACTGTTTACATGGCTATAACATCATGGAAGGTCCTGTAGTCCCGATTGTCCTGTTGCTGTAGCAGTCGGGATAAGCAAAGTAACGTGCCGGAATTGGTGCATCTACTGGATTCAACAATTTTGGGGTGGCTGACGACTGCTATTTTTAGGCTGGGGGGGTCCAATAACCATGGGCTTCCCCAGCCTGAGAATACCAGCCCCGAGCTTTCCACTTTTTTGGCTAGGTATAAAAATTGGGGGGATCACACATCATTTTTTTAAATGATATAATTACATAATTAAACAAATTACGCATGGAGTCCCTTGTATTTTGATACACCGACAAGATGAAGCACACAGCTGGGGGGCTGCAGACTATAGCTGTCTGCTTTTTTGTGCTGGCTATCAAAATATGGGGGACAAAATGACAAAATGTGGCGTTGTTGGGTGTTCTTCGTGTGGGCTAGACAGGAGGAAAAGTAAGCTAAGTTGTTGGGGGGGTTATTTTAGAATAGAAGGAAGACGAAACATAGTTAAGGGGGGGAAAATAAGAGAAACAGGAGGAACAGTTAATTGCCAATAACCTGTTAATGGACATAGTTAATTCATACTTGCTATATTGTTTAATAAGATGTAATGCATATGAAAATTTGGAATAAAATTTGGTGTTTAAAATATGGGGGACAATGCACCATTTTTTCAATTATTTATTTTTATACTCCATTCCGGGGACCCAGACAGCTAGTGTGAGGGCAATCAATCAGAAACATCAGCACAGAGGATGGGCGGGGGATGCAGGACTGTAACCATTGTGACGACGTGGGCCCCGAGCATATGGGGGACCATGCGTCAGGTAGCGGGATTGAGTCACACAGGAGCACTTTATCACTTCAAATGTCCATGCGGTTTATTTAAGCGTCATAAACCGCTGTTACATTTCATTAAAACATATTCGCAAGGCTTCATACACAGTGTCCCCGTGCCGGCATCACAGCCTTTACTCACTGACCTCTCAGCTGTATCAGGGCGAAGACATATATGGCGGTCTCCACTTGCTGACACCCAGTCAGCTCACAACCCCCTTCTCCTGGGGATACCTATTCAGGAGTCTCAGTACACTTCTCACATGGTCTCACCATGTGCTCCATCAGGTCCATTTCCTTCCAGGACCCTGGTAGACTGCTCATGTGATCACAACCAGACACTTGATATCCACACAGAAACGCCCCTGGGTGGGAGGTATGTGGATGGTTAGTCCCACCCATCACTTCTCACCATACCATGAATCTAGCTCTGAAACAGACGTGTGGAATTACAAGTCCGAGCGAACCCTCCAGGTTCATGGCAGAGGTTCTCTGCGACACATACCGGCCATTTCTGATATTACCGAGTGCCATCTCACACCATTCACAGACACTGTTACAGAGAGTGTTCGGAGGAAGCAGTGAAAATCAGGTTCCAAACATGTGGGAAGGAGACTCAAAACTCAAGAGGCAAGGACTAAAATAATCGATAAGTAACGGATATCGCGCATACTGTAATATTCAAGCGAGTAACAAATAGTGCCGAGTATATTCCCTCATCACCATTTACAACCCATGACACTGTAGCTAATCTCCCTGAAGGATGTGGATGGCAGAGAAAAACTTGATGAAAGATTGCAATGCAGGAGAGTCCGGATGGTGGATGAGTAGCCCCAATCAAGTTCCAAAGAAATTCAAGCTGTCATGTAGGCTCAGGATGTATCTATGTCAGCGCAAACTATCTGACAACATTTGAATGAAATGAAACTATTGCATGAGACCCAGAGGAACTCCACTGCAGACACCATGATTGAGAAAAGCTAGACTGCCGAAATGTACATAAGTAAACAAACATTCTAAAGCTGGTGTCACACTAAACGACAGCGACAACGACGTCGCTGTTACGTCACCATTTTCGGTGACGTAACAGCGACCTTGTAAGTCGCTGTTATGATCGCTGCTTAGCTGTCAAACACAGCAGAAGCAGCGATCATAAGGTCGCTGTGCTACATGTTCAGAGAGCAGGGAGCCGCGCTTAGCGCTGGCTCCTTGCTCTCCTGCAGCACACATCGGGTTAATTAACCCGATGTGTGCTGCAGCTACATGTCACAGTGCAGAGAGCAGGGAGCCGCGCTTAGCGCTGGCTCCTTGCTCTCCTGCAGCACACATCGGGTTAATTAACCCGATGTGTGCTGCAGCTACATGTCACAGTGCAGAGAGCAGGGAGCCGCGCGCACTGCTTAGCGCTGGCTCCTTGCTCTCCTTGCTACAGTATGCATCGGGTTAATTACCCGATGCATACTGCAGCCACATGTCACAGTGCAGGAGCCGGCGCTGGCAGCAAGAGCGGAGGCTGGTAACCAGCGTAAACATCGGGTAACCAGGGAAAGGTCTTCCCTTGGTTACCCGATGTTTACGCTGGTTACAGCTTACCGCAGCTGCCAGTGCCGGCTCCTGATCGCTTCATTTCGTCGCTCTCTCGCTGTCACACACAGCGATGTGTGTGTCACAGCGGGAGAGTGACGACCAAAAAATGAAGCTGGACATTCAGCAACGACCGGCGACCTCACAGCAGGGGCCAGGTCGTTGCTGGATGTCACACACAGCGACAGCGACGGGACGTCGCTGCAACGTCACAGAAAATGGTGACGTAGCAGCGACGTCGTTGTCGTCGTCGTTATGTGTGACACCAGCTTAATGGGAAAGATGTGGAGACCAAGATAGAGCTCTTTGATAAAGCACATCCTTCCATTGTTTACCAAAAACAGAATGAGGCCTACAAAGAAAAGAACATAGTACCTACAGGCAAATATGATGGAGGTTCAAAGATTTTTGCCTGTGTGGTTTTGCTGCCTCTGGCACTGGGTGCCTTGACTGTGTGTAAGGCATGATGAAATCTGAAGATTACCAAATTATTTTTTTTGTCACAATTTAGTACCCAGTGTCAGGAAGCTGGGTTTGCGTCTTCGGTCAAGGGGTCTTCCAGCAGGACAATGACCACAAACATACTTAAGGAAACAACAGAAATGTATATAAAGAAAGCACTGGAGGCTTCTGAAGTGGTCAGCAGTTAGTCTGGATCTAAATCCCATTGAACACCTGGGGGGATATCTTAAAATTTTGTCCAGCTAATTTTTGGAGCCTTTATTTCTCTTTTTTTTGTGTGTTGCTCCAATATACACAAAGGAAATTAACGTGTATAAAAAATGTTTCCTGGGAGACACACTTCATTTTCTGGAACAATTTCAAGGGTGCTAATACTTTCGGTCGTGGCTGGGTGTGTGTTTGTATATAATATAATGTATACAGAGCTAAGGACGAGAGTGTTATATATCTGTCTATACATCAGGCAGATATAAAATTAGGCCCTGAGTCCCTAAATAAAATGACATGAGGTCCCCCCATTTTTTGTAACAGGCAAAGGTAAAGAAGACAGCTGAGAGCTGTTCTGATCAGGCTAGGAAGGTTCATAGGTTCATGTCAGTTGAAACACCCATCTGCTGCATTTAATAAGAACAGGGTGAGAGTGACTTAGTGGCCATGTGTCTTCTGATGTGATCCTAAGTGTACACCTATGGGGAATTCTAAAAAGACAAGTTGTCATCAGTTTCCATCCAGCATCCAGGCTCTAAGGAAGTCATGAAGTAAGGAAAAAAAAATGGATGTTGTAGTAGGTCAACAGTTCGCTATCATGGGTATAAGTGCTATCCGTGAAAAACAAGGATTGCACTTGTATGCAAAAACGCACATCTAAATGAACGCTTGGCCAGTTACATGCATCCATGTTTTGGAATCCACAATATACTGACTAGCCATGGCTCTCCTGACTGAAACTCAACAGCCTCATATATGCCTATGCCAGGAGACCAACAGGCGAGGATCAGCCTCTCTGTGTACTTCATATACTGTAAAAGAGAGGAGCCTCTCTCAGTTACCTTAAATATAATGGCGGAGGCTTCGTCATTGTCAGTGACCTCAGATATAATTGAGGAGGCTCTATCTGTCAGTTGCCTCAGATATAATGGAGGAGGCTCCCCGTCTATGTCAGTGACCTTAGATATAATGGAGGAGGCTCCGTCTCTGTCAGTGACCTCAGATATAATGGAGGAGGCTCCGTCTTTGTCAGTGACCTCAGGTATAATTCAGGAGGCTCCGTCTCTGTCACTTACCTTAGATATAATGGAGGAGGCTCTGTCTCTGTCAGTGACCTCAAATATAATGGAGGAGGCTCCGTCTCTGTCACTTACCTTAGGTATAATGGAGGAGGCTATGTCTCTTGTCAGTGACCTCAGATATAATGGCGGAGGCTCCGTCTTTGTCAGTTACCTCAGATATAATTGAGAAGGCTCTGTCTGTCAGTTGCCTCAGATATAATGGCGGAGGCTCCGTCTTTGTCAGTTACCTCAGATATAATGGAGGAGGCTCTATCTGTCAGTTGCCTCAGATATAATGGAGGAGGCTCCCCGTCTATGTCAGTGACCTTAGATATAATGGAGGAGGCTCCGTCTCTGTCAGTGACCTCAGGTATAATTCAGGAGGCTCCGTCTCTGTCACTTACCTTAGATATAATGGAGGAGGCTCTGTCTCTGTCAGTGACCTCAAATATAATGGTGGAGGCTCCGTCTCTGTCACTTACCTTAGGTATAATGGAGGAGGCTATGTCTCTTGTCAGTGACCTCAGATATAATGGCGGAGGCTCCGTCTTTGTCAGTTACCTCAGATATAATGGAGGAGGCTCTGTCTCACCTCAGATATAATGGCGGAGGCTCCGTCTTTGTCAGTTACCTCAGATATAATTGAGAAGGCTCTGTCTGTCAGTTGCCTCAGATATAATGGCGGAGGCTCCGTCTTTGTCAGTTACCTGAGATATAATGGAGGAGGCTCTGTCTCACCTCAGATATAATGGAGGAGGCTCTGTTTGTCAGTTACCTCAGACAATGGAAGAGGCTCTGTCTCTTGTTAGAGCTTTATCTATTATATTTGCGGTAATGACAGACAGAGCCTCTTCCATTATATCTGAGGTACACTAACTTTCATTGTATCATAGATAAAATGGAAAATCCTCTACCAACCTTTTGTACTTCTGATATAATGGAGGGCATTATCTGTCATAATACCTCAGATACAATGGAGGAGGAGCTCTTTAAGTACACCTCTGATACAGTATATGATGCTCTCACTCTGTTACAGAAAAATGGAGAATGTCCTCTCGCTATAGTTTCCTCAGATAAACAGAAGACTATTATGCAGATTTGGTTGCAGACAATCTGCATGTTCTGGCAGGAAAAACACTGCGGAAAAAAGTGCTTGTTTTTGCTGGTTTTTTTGCCATTTTTTTTATTGCTTTTAATAGTGAAAGCAGAAAGAATTGACATGCTTCAGATTTTTTTTTAAGCAAAATCTGCAAGGAAAAAATCCTGAACGTGTGCACATCACTTCAGAAATTTCTTAGACTTTGCTGGCATCAGGATATCCTTGCAGAATGCTGAAAATCTGCAAAACAAAATTCATGTGCACACAGCCTTGTAGTGGATCCTGATCCTCTCTTCTCTCCCATTAATCCTTCAGGATTACCTGGTCTTCCTGGTATGCCAGGCTCTCTGTGCTGGAGAACGTGGTCTTCATTCCCTCATCATCCTCATGTAGTCTGACTCCACTGTAGGTTTTGAAGAATAAAAAAATATGCAGGGAAGCGGTCATCATCATTGTGTAATAGTTATTTGTGAACCTGGTGCCTGCAGTGTTAGTGATGTTGAATTTAGTATATGTGACGGATGCATGAATTTGTGAGCAGCGTATTCAGCTGTCGACTTCAAGGAAAAAACTGCTTGTTACTGTGTCTGGTCTAAAATATATAGGTTTTATGAGTAAATAAATATACAGGAAAATCTCAGAATACTGTAAAATAATATAATTAGTGATGCTCGCACTGACGATCCTTCGCAGTTCCCGTTGCAACGATGCTTGGGTCCATGTTAGGTTTCTGTAATTCTTGCTCTAACGTGAGACACTGCCAGTCCTTACATGAAAAGAGTATTCTTGATGTTTCATTTTATTATCTCCAGTAATTGTATTATGACATGGGATCTTTATAATGTTACATCGTCGTCTTTTCCCCGTTTAGTTTGCTACAATATCGGATCCTCTCTGTGGAGATATTCTATATAAGAGAATTCTCCTGATTGATCCGTCACGGATGGATGATGACAGAGACAAGATGGCGGAGAGGATATTACACCTCACCCTAGAGATCCTCTTCTGGCTTACTGGAGAGGTGAGAGACTCTGATGACGTCACATCCCATCATTCCTATCTATGGGAATAACAGATGGACAGAACTGGAGAGGTGAGGACTCTGGAAATGTCTGTAGTGAGATTTATTAATGTGTCTCTCCATAACCAGGATTACACAGTAGTGAAGAAGACCTCTAGTGAGCACTGTCAGACCCCTGTGTCTGAGGGATGGGGAAAACTTCTGAGCCCAATCACAGGGCCTCCACCTCACCCCCTGATACATGAGGACATCAATGACCAGAAGATCCTAGAACTCACCTACAAGATGATTGAGCTGCTGACTGGAGAGGTGACACTGCTGGGAATGCTGGGACATTATACAGTAACGCTATGAAGGGATCGGGGGATGATGGTATCATTGTATGTGTCAGGTTCCTATAAGGTGTCAGGATGTCGCCATCTATTTCTCCATGGAGGAGTGGGAGTATTTAGAAGGACACAAAGATCTGTACAAGGACGTCATGATGGAGGTTCCCCAGCCCCTCACATCACCAGGTAATAGGTCTAAATATACACAGCCTATAATTACACTGGTATAAAGTGATTTTGGAGCCAACAATGTCTGAACAGTTTTATATTAAGTTTATATTGCTGATTATGCATATGACTTCTGTTTTGCCAGATTGGTTCTACTTTCTGAGATATTTAATAGTTAACCCCTTCACGACATGGCGTATGGGTTCATCATGGCGATTGCTCGGGGCACAGGAGTTTGGCTTATATGAAAGTCGAGACCCAACTCTCATAGTGCCTGCACCATCGCGTGCTGTTTAATCCCCTAAATGCCGCGATAGCAGTATTTAGGTGGCTGGGAGAGAGGAAGCATGCTCCCCCACTTCCAAGCACTGCTTCCCTGTAACTCAAGAGAAATTGCACAACAAATTGTATGGTCCATTATCTATTGTAACCATTGTAAAAATGAAAAATAATTGGCATTAAACAACATATTTATGGTAAAAATGTATTTTTTTAATTTTCACGGTGCAACGTTATAAAATTTTGTGAAGTACCTGGCTGTTCACGGTGCTCACCACACATTTAGATAAATTCCTTGATGGCTCTGGTTTCCAAAATGGGGTCACTTGTGTGGGGTTTCCATTGTTTAGGCACCTTGGGAGGGGTCTCCAAACGCTATCTAATGTTTCCAGCCAATTTTGCGTTCAAAACATCAAATGGCACTCCTTCCCTTCTGAGCACTGTCGTGCTCCCAAACAGTCGTTTTCCACCACATATGGGGTGTCAGTCTACTGGGGAGAAATTGCACAACAAATTTTTTGCTGCAATTCCTTCTGTTACCCTTGTGAAAAGGCAAAATTTGGGGCTAAAGTAACATCTTTGTAGGGAAAAGTAAAATTTACATTTTTTTTCCTTCCACATTGCTTTAGTTCCTGTGAAACACCTGAAGGGTTAATATACTTCTTGGATGAGGTTTTGAGCACTTTGAAGGGTACATATTTTAGAATGGTGTCACGGGGCATTTTCTGTCATATAGGCCCCTTAAGATCACTTCAAATGGGATCTGGTAGCAAAAAAATGGTTTTATAAATTTTGTTTGAAAGTACATGAAATATAATATGTCACGAAAAAAAAATCCCAGAATCACTTGGATCCATTGAAGTGTTGCCGAGTTATTGCTTCATCAAGTGACACTAATCAGAAATGAAAAAAATTGGCCTCGTCAAACACTTTGTGATTTCCTTTCATATGTGTCATTAGGACAATCACGTTTGAGACTCTCACAGTAGTCTGACAACTTGTACATGTCCCATTTGTCTTGACATCACCGTCATCAGCAGTGATGTGCATACCTGTGTCCATTGTCACCGCTTCAAAAGCACTGACTCTAAACCCGGCGCCAGAGGCAGTGACAACGGAAACAGCTAAGCGCGTCACCACCGATGATGCTGGCCATTGAATAGCATGTTACCATACCTCTGTGGGTGTGCTAAGAGGGCGGACTAGTCGGAGGCAATTGGGCCCTTAGGACTAGTGCGGTCATTTGCATATCATAAAGGATCCTTAGAAATACTCTTTCTAAAGATCCCTTTATTTATGCTACTACAGTAGATGCAGGGATAGTTAGGCAGGGATTAGTAGTATGCACCCAGAACTGCTTGTGGTTCTGGGTGCATATTGGACCTGACAGGTTCCCTATAAATTTCTGTTGAGATTGTGCTCAAATTAACTCTCAAACTTCTGAAGCTAATGAGAATGTCTTACACCAATTATTCATAATTGTCAGCTCTGTGATTACCCAAGTAGTCCCTCACTACAGAGATAAAACTCATGTAGGCCGAAACCTCATTATTTTCATGGATGTCATCTCAAAAATTAGAACCAGTTCAGCAAAAGTAATAGGATTTTTAGTTCAGCACTTTCAAAATAGCCTAAATCCATTAAAAAACATTGGCACTTTTTTTTTGCAAACCTGTGTTATCTGTATGTATAAAATGAATTCAGTCCCTGTATGTGTTTTCTCCAGTTCTGTCCAGTAAGAAGACAAAACCAGAGAGATGTCCCCGTCCTCTTCTTCCACAGAACTATAAACAAAAAAATCCCAATGCTGCTCAGGTTCATCAGGTAGATGGCAAAAAAATGTAATGAAATCTCCCCTATGATGTAAAAATGTCTGTGAAGATCTTGTGTTCAGTCTTGTGCTATCCACCAGTATTATATACTAAATGGCCACTTAATTAGAGGCATTATACATGCTTATCTGAATCTTATTCGACATATGATTGCAGAGTGCAGCATAAATTGGAGTGATCAGTTTTATGAATGACTTTGAGCACTGTCACAGCAACAATATTTTAAAAATTGCCAACCTCATGGGGATTTTACGTGCAATGATGTCGAAGAGTGTACTGAGAATGATGTGTTCAATGAAAACTATCCAGACTGATGGTGGTTCTGGTTTTACATTCATGTACTGATGGTGGTTCTGGTTTTATATTTATGTGCTATCGATGGTTCTGATGCACTTATGTAGTGACAGTGGTTCTGGTTTTGCATTCATGTACTGATGGTGGTTTTGGTTTTGCATTCATGTACTGACTGTGGTACTGGGCCTGCATTCATGTACTGATGGAGGTTCAAGTGCAGCAAACCATACTGTGCTTCATGGCTATGTTAAAACTTACTAAAAAGATGTAAAATTATTTTTATTGTGAGGATTTGATGAGGTTCTGCTGCAAAACATTATGCATGTAAATGTATATTGTGCATAGTATTCGATAACAGACACCCCAGATGTAAATTATAGACAAGGTAGATTTCAGACTGGTGTAAGTTGAATAATTTTTGTGGAGAATACCTTCTTGACAAATTCTAGATGATTGTTCAGATACTTTTGGATAAGCTAAGTATTGTAACTGATCAAGTTTGTGCCTTCATGTCAGCTGTTTACTTTAAAGTACAAGAATAATGACCCATGTTGTGTAGTCATGAATTGCTTCACGCCTTGACCTATTAGAGAATAACAGGTACATGACTTGTAAATAAAATGTTATGTTTCCAACAAAGACACATACTTTACAGTTTTATGTGGCAGCAAATAACGTCTACAGTATCCAGCAGTTACATTTATTAGTTGTCTATGGCCCTCCATCTTTCCTGATTGTACTTTCCTTTATTGCTTGTCCACGAGGTCCACTTTCTCTGTACAATCCATGTCCTGGTTTGGCTATCTAGACCTCTCTAAACTTCAACTTATTCTTTCAATTTGTGTGTGTGCACTACAGTTAGACTGTGTGCACACATAACCTTTTTGATGCATTTTAATTGCGTTTTTTTCCACATGGATTTGTCACAAAACCTTCAGGGTTTCCTGATGCTAACAACATGAATGAGAATCCTGACGTCTCATGTACAGGTTGCTTGTTTGTGACTTGCAGATTGAAATCTACAGCATATCAATTCTTTCAGCGTTTTTGCAGTAGTTTTTTACCCATTGTAATGAAGGCAGTAAAAAAACGCTGTAAAAATGCAGGTGTAAAAATGATTGTAAATTTGCTGCGTTTTTTAAGCATTTTTGCTCAGAAAACCACATGAGTATTAACAAAAGTAAAATTATGTCATTTTGCTAGGAGGAGGAAGAAATTCCACGATTTTGTGCAAAGCAGAAAAAAGTGCGTCTCTTGAAGCCTTCCATAGGCATGTATCGGCGGATGGCAATCGATGTCAGAAAATTAATTGGGCTGGTAAGTTGTTTTTATTGTATCTATACGTGTGTGTGTGTGTGTGTGTGTGTGTGTGTGTGTGTGTATCACGATGGCTTTATACAATCAAGAAAACAGTGGAGAAGACCCTGGAGACCAATGTAAACAATGTAGATTTTCCTACAGATCGTTCATCCATCAAGATGCTATGGCTCCTGATCAAGCTCAAGGCCAAATATATATATATATATATATATATATATATATATATATATATATATATATATATATATCTCCAGCAGATATATATATTTGCAACCCCCACCCCCGACATATCATAAAATTGCCTTGCATGTGGAGCTTTCTATTATTGTTAGCCTGATAAATGAAGAAAAAAAATGACGTTGGGGTCCCCCACCCCCATTTTCTCTAACCCACAAAAGTAGGGGAAACAGCTAAGATCTGATATAATCAGTTTTCAAAGGTCCATAGTTACTGGGCTTTTCCCAGCCTTACAATATCAGCTCATAGCCGCCCCAGAAGTGAAACATACCATGCAGATTGCTGCTTTGACAATTGGGGTAACAGTGTTGCTTGGGGTTCATGTCAGTTGTGAAGTGTCCAAAAACGCAGCTGGCTTACTTTAAGCCCTGATGCTAGTAATGGGGAAGTGTCTGTCAAAGTACTCAAAAAACAAATACTCCTCGACACTTTCCATGTTTCGCCAGTTTGATGTCCAAAACGTTCCCAAGCAGGTCTGATGTAGTCCACATATGGCAACGTGAAAAGAACAGATACATAAACACACTGAGAATGAAAGAAAATACACTTTCCCTTGTTTATCCGAGATAGGCCACTGAATCCAATGTACAAACCCTTTGGAGCCTTGTTCTGATGCTCCTTAGGCTTAATATATGTTTGTGTAGGTTCTTTTCATGTTTCCATTTGTGGACTACATCGAATTCAGTGGACTACAACGGATCTGCTTGGGATAATAAATTGGTGAACCAATGAAAGTGTCATGGTGTGTTTATTAAACAAGGTACTTTTCTTTATCGTTCCTTTGGGAGACCCAGACCTTGGGTGTTTAGCTTCTGCCTCCGGAGGACACACAAAGTACTACACCTAAAAGTGTAGCTCCTCCCTCTGAGCTTATACACCCCCTGGTGAGCCAGTCCCAGCCAGTTTATCGCTTTGTGTTCAGGAGGCATACATCCACACATGCATTCTCATATGATTTTTTGTTTTTTGGAAAGTGCGGGTCCACGTCTGGACTCCCGGCATGTCCCTTCTCACCCCACTGTGTCGGTGGTGTTGTAAGGTTGATTTCCAAGGCTGGAGCCTTACATGCCGTGCTCCTTCACCATCCCTCCTGGGCTCTGGATTGAAGTGGGAGCCAGCGCGGTCTCCATACCTGGCCAGGAGACCGGTCTCCGTCCACAGCCCCTTCAGGACCCTGCTGGACCGGAGCACTCATCCCCAGGGACCTGGCCCTGCGTCTCAGCAGCTAAGTACCTGAGACGTTCATATGTTGGGGGTCCCTGTCCTTTATTGTATGGGGAGAGTGTGTTTGCTGTACTTGTTTTTGACATTTCTGGCGGGTTCTCTGGCTTTCGCCAGATGGGCCTAGTTTCTGTTTCCCGCCCTCGCATGTTACTCATGCAGAGGGACAGGCACGGCTCCTCCCAGCGGCCGTCCTGCACAGGGGAGGGACACTCCCCACTGCTTGTGCGTGACTCCTCCCCTGCAGGTCTCTAGGGCCCTCCAGATCACTGGGACGCCCCCTGTCCCGCCCCCTCTCTTCGCTCCGGCGGCCATTTTCTTGCACAGGGTTCACTCTGCGCTGGGCCGTTCTGCACTTTGCATCCCTGCTGAGGTGCTGTGCATTGGGGGTCCGGGCTTCGGGATCTGGAGGGCACACAACACCGCTTCCAGCGGTCTGGTAAGCCACAGCCGGTCTCTGGTTGTGGACCTCTGTATATACTCCCTGGGGTTCATTCTCTTTGTAGAAGCTGTCCCACTCCAGCAGCATGTCTCACACGAGGAGCAAGGCTCCAAAGCTTTATACTGTATGCGCTGCATGTAAGCTCCTGCGGCCTGAACCGAGCACTTATCCACATTGTGATGTCTGCTCCTACTTGGAGGTGCCACAGCCTGGAGTCTCACCCCCAGTGGTCTCTCAGGCTGTTTCTGCACCTGTGGCTGAACCCCCGGCCTGGGTAGAGTCCTTCTCTAGGTCTATCTCACAGTCATTTGCTGAGTCCATGGGACTTCTGTCCAGGACTTTGATGAATATGCATCAGCCCCCTTCACAGGGCGCCTCTAATGCTCTTGCTAAGGGTCCTTTAGGATCTCTATCATCTGACCTCCGTCCACTGGAGCTCACAGAGGATTCATCATCAGGGCACAGACCCCGTCCTCCTAAGAGGCGCCGCAGGGTTTCCCCTCCCTCCTCATCCCGCGGTTCTGATTCAAGAGCTGACTCGCAAGATGAGGAGGATGCCTTTACAGGGGGCTCGGAGGCTAACTCCATGTGCCCCGTTGACCTTTCCGAGGGTGACTCAGAACTTAGTGACTTGATTGCTTCCATTAATTCTGTACTGGATCTCAATCCGCCAGTATCAGAGGAGCAACCCTCTCTGGCAGAAAAGCACCAGTTTACCTCGCGTAAGAGAGTAAAAAGTGTGTTCTTTAACCACTCCAGTTTTCAGTCCGCCGTGACCAAACCCAGGGCCTGTCCTGACAAACGCTTCCCAAAGCGTGGTTCTGATGATCGTTTTCCCTTTCCACCTGAGGTGGTCAAGGAGTGGGCTCACTCCCCAAAGGTAGACCCTCCGGTGTCTAGACTCTCAGCCCGGACCGTTGTGTCGGTGGCTGATGGCACTTCCCTTAGGGATGCCACTGACCGTCAGATTGACCTTCTGGCCAAATCCGTGTATGAAGCGGCGGGGGCCGCGTTTTCCCCAACTTTTGCAGCAGTGTGGGCTCTCAAGGCCATCTCTGCTTCTTTGGAGGAGATGCATTCCCTCACCAGGGAATCTATGCCTGAGATGCTTGCCGTAACTTCTCAAGCTTCAGCTTTTTCATCTTATGCCATGTCTGCCATGCTAGAGGCTTCTCACCGCACTGCGGTGGCTTCGGCTAATTCCCTCGTTATCCGCAGGATCTTGTGGCTTCGAGAGTGGAAGGCAGATGCTTCTTCAAAGAAGTACCTTGCTGGGCTCCCTTTTGCTGGTTCCCAACTGTTCGGTGAACAGCTGGATGAAATTATTAAAGAAGCTACTGGCGGGAAGAGTACTTCCATGCCACAAACCAAGACCAGGAAACCTGCCAAGGGTAGGAATCAGTCGAGGTTTCGCTCCTTTCGCTCCTCCAACTGGTCGTCCTCTAAGCCCTCCGCCTCGTCCGCTAACTCAGCTAAGGACCAGAAATCCAACTGGCGCCCCAAAGCGCGTCCACAGAAGACCGCAGGAGGTCCTGCCACTAAGGCAGCCTCCTCGTGACTCTCTGCCCGCCCCAGCAACATCCGTAGTCGGTGGCAGGCTCTCCCACTTTGGTGACGCTTAGTTTCAACACGTCTCCGATCAGTGGGTGAGAGATATCATCTCTCACGGCTACAGGATAGAATTCTCTTCCAGCCCGCCAAACAGATTTTTGCTCTCAACTCCCCTCTGCTCCAAGGCCGCCACCTTCTCACAGGCCATGGCAGCCTTGCGGGCCAACGGAGTAATTGTACCAGTTCCCGCCCGGGAACGGTTCAGATTTTTTTACTCAAACCTCTTCCTAGTTCCCAAAAAGGACGGTACCTCCCGGCCCATCCTGGATCTCAAGCTTCTCAACAAGCATGTTCGGGTGCGGCACTTTCGCATGGAGTCTCTGCGATCAGTCATTGCCTCAATGACCCAAGGGGATTTCCTGGCGTCCATCGACATCAGAGATGCCTATCTACATGTGCCAATTGCAGCTTCACACCAGCGTTTGCTACGCTTTGCAATAGGAGAAGATCATTTCCAATTCGTGGCTCTCCCCTTCGGGTTAGCCACGGCCCCTCGGGTATTCACCAAGGTCATGGCAGCAGTGATTGCGGTTCTGCACCTCCAGGGGTTGGCAGTGCTCCCTTACCTGGACGACCTTCTAGTCAAGGCTCCGTCCAGCGCAGACTGTCAGCGGAGTGTTTCGCTCACTCTCGCCACTCTAGCCCAATTCGGGTGGCTTGTCAATCTTCCCAAATCCACTCTGACTCCAACCCAGAGTCTCACGTACCTAGGCATGCAGTTCGAGACTTTGCCGGCACTTGTGAAGTTGCCCTTAAACAAACAGCTGTCACTCCAGTTGGCGGTGCACTCTCTCCTGAGGCCCCGTCGCTATACCCTCAGTCGTCTGATGCAGGTGCTGGGTCTAATGGTGGCGTCCATGGAGGCTGTTCCCTTTGCCCAGTTCCATCTGCGCTCTCTGCAACTGGACATTCTCCGCTGTTGGGACAAGCGGCCTTCCTCCTTACACAAGTTAGTGGCTCTGTCGCCACGGACCAGGAGCTCTCTTCAGTGGTGGCTTCGGTCCCTCTCCCTGTCCCAAGGGCGCTCCTTCCTGGCCCCGTCCTGGGTGATTCTCACCACGGATGCCAGTCTATCCGGCTGGGGAGCGGTATGTCTCCACCACAGAGCACAGGGCACTTGGACTCCGTCCGAGTCAGCCCTTTCAATCAATGTGCTGGAAACCAGAGCCGTGCTTCTAGCTCTCCTAGCATTTCGCCACCTGCTGGCGGGCAGGCACATTCAAGTCCAGTCAGACAACGCGACAGCGGTTGCCTACATCAACCATCAAGGCGGGACACGCAGCCGCCTGGCGATGATGGAGGTACAACGCATTCTTCAATGGGCGGAAGACTCCAGGTCCACCATATCCGCAGTCCACATCCCAGGCGTGGACAACTGGGAGGCAGATTATCTCAGCCATCAAAGCGTGGACGGTGGCGAGTGGTCCCTGCACCCGGCAGTATTTCGGTCGATCTGCCGCAAATGGGGCACTCCGGACGTGGACCTAATGGCATCCCGTCACAACAACAAAGTTCCTGTTTTACGTGGCTCACTCCCACGATCCTCAGGCCTTCGCCGCGGATGCTCTGGTTCAGGACTGGTCCCAGTTTCGTCTGTCCTACGTGTTTCACCCTCTAGCTCTCTTGCCCAGAGTCCTGCGCAAGATCAGAATGGAGGGTCGTCGAGTCATCCTCATTGCATCGGACTGGCCCAGACGAGCTTGGTATCCGGACCTGCTCCAACTGTCCATAGAGATGCCGTGGCATCTCCCGGACCGTCCAGACCTACTCTCGCAAGGTCCGTTTTTCCGCCCGAATTCTGCGGCCCTCAAATTGACGGTGTGGCTCTTGAGTCCTGGATTTTGACAGCTTCTGGTATCCCCCCTGAAGTCATCTCCACTATGACTCGGGCCCGCAAGTCTTCCTCCGCTAAGATCTATCACAGGACTTGGAAAATTTTCCTGTCCTGGTGTCGCTCTACCGGCCATCCTCCTTGGCCATTCTCCTTGCCGACTCTTCTGTCTTTTCTACAGTCCGGTATGCAGCTAGGACTGTCCCTCAACTCTCTCAAGGGACAAGTTTCGGCTCTGTCAGTTCTGTTCCAGCGGCGTCTCGCTCGGCTGGCTCAGGTCCGCACCTTCATGCAGGGCGCGTCTCACATCATTCCGCCTTACCGGCGGCCCTTGGACCCCTGGGACCTTAACTTGGTCCTCACGGTCTTGCAGAAACCCCCCTTTGAGCCTCTTAGGGAGGTTTCTTTGTATCGTCTTTCACAGATAGTGGCCTTTCTGGTTGTCATAACTTCTCTCAGGAGAGTCTCTGATTTGGCTGCGCTCTCCTCGGAGTCACCTTTTTTAGTCTTTCATCAAGACAAGGTGGTTCTCCGTCCGACTCCGGACTTTTGTTCCTAAGGTGGTCTCTCCCTTCCACCTTAACCAGGACATTATCTTACCTTCCTTCTGTCCGGCCCCTGTTCATCGCTTTGAAAAAGCTCTACATACTCTGGATCTGGTGCGTGCTCTCCGGATCTATGTGTCTCGCACCGCTGCGCTTAGGCGGTGCACCTCTCTTTTTGTGCTAACTACAGGTCGGCGCAAGGGCCTCCCTGCTTCCAAGCCGACCTTAGCCCGTTGGATTAGGTCGACCATTTCGGATGCCTACCAGAGTACACAGGCGCCTCCCCCGCCGGGGATCAAAGCACACTCGACCAGAGCTGTCGGTGCCTCTTGGGCTTTTAGGCACCAGGCTACGGCTCAACAAGTCTGTCAGGCTGCCACTTGGGCTAGTCTGCATACCTTCTCGAAGCACTACCAAGTGCATGCTCATGCTTCGGCAGATGCGAGCTTGGGCAGACGCATCCTTCAGGCGGCGGTCGCCCATTTGTGAAGTTAGGTTCTGCCTACTTCTTAGTTTTTCTGTTTATTTCCCACCCAGGGACTGCTTTGGAACGTCCCAAGGTCTGGGTCTCCCAAAGGAACGATAAAGAAAAAGAGAATTTTGTTTACTTACCGTAAATTCTTTTTCTTATAGTTCCGTCTTGGGAGACCCAGCACCCTCCCTGTTGCCTGTTGGCAATTTCCTTGTTCCGCGTGTTTTCACCGGCTGTTGTCGTGGACAGAGTTTCCGGTTGTTCCGGCGCTTGCTCTGTTCTACTTGTGGGTGGCTATTCTCCTTCAGCTTTTGTACTAAACTGGCTGGGAGTGGCTCACCAGGGGGTGTATAAGCTCAGAGGGAGGAGCTACACTTTTAGGTGTAGTACTTTGTGTGTCCTCCGGAGGCAGAAGCTAAACACCCAAGGTCTGGGTCTCCCAAGACGGAACTATAAGAAAAAGAATTTACGGTAAGTAAACAAAATTCTCTATTTTTCTTTTTTTTTTTCTTTTATATGCGTCAGTGATGGGGGTGTCTGCTAGACATTTCTCCATTAAGAACACCAGGGCTTGATGTCAGTAGTATTTTCTTTGTCGCTCCATTGGGAGACCCAGACAATTGGGTGTATAGCTTCTGCCTCCGGAGGCCACACAAAGTATTACACTTAAAAAAGTGTAACCCCTCCCCTCTGCCTATACACCCTCCCGTGGATCACGGGCTCCTAAGTTTTATGCTTTGTGTGGAAGGAGGCACACATCCACTCATGCATTCTCATATTAGTTATGTCGGTTGGAAGAAAAGAGGGCTCCCACGGGGCCCCCGGCATGTTCCCTTCTCACCCCACTACGTCAGCGGTGTTGTTAAGGTTGAGGTACCCATTGTGGGTACAAAGGCCGGAGCCTCATGCCGTCTCCTTCACCATCCCTTAGCGGCTCTGGGAGAAGTGGGATCCTGAGCGGTCATCCATTTACTGGGACCGTGCTCCCTCCGCAGCCCCTGTGGGAATCTGCCGGATCGGAGTCTATTCAACCTCAGGGACCGGGCCCTGCAACTCTAAAGTACTCTGTGTCCCCATAGGGACTGTGCAGGGAGCGCACCTTCTTCCCGGACGCTGCGGCAGCTGCTGAATTGAGAAGGCCGGCGGACTTCCGCGCCGACCGTGCCTGCTTGTCGGGCGCGGTCTCAAATTTAGTCCCCGGCTTCATCGCGGCCTAGTCGCAAAAATCCCGCCCCCAGGCCTGCCTGTCAGGGGTAAGGGCGGGACTGCCGACCTGACGTCGGATGTGAGGGCCGGACCATCCTGCATGCTTCCTCCCCCCTCACTGATCACTGTGGGGACTCCAGATTCCCGCACTTTCCTGGCGCCGCCCACGGCTCCACTCCTCCCCTGAGAGCTCCGGCAGCCATTTTTTGGCATTCTGCCGGTGGAGGATTCTCAGGAAGAGCTCTGCAGCTCCGGGGGACCTAAGGCAGGGAATCTGGAGGACACACACTCCGCTTTTTAGCGGTCGGTAAGCCACACCGGTCACCTGGTGCTGGTCCCCCCTAGGGTGCCGGAATAGATACGTATTTATATATATATATATTTCTGTTCGGTCGGGCTGTATACCCTTTTTTTGCCCATATACCCTCAGTGATCATTCTCCTAGGAGACAACAGCATGTCGTCCACAAGGAGCAAAGCTGTTAAGGCACAGGGTTTTTTTGCGGCCTGTACCTCTTGTGGGGCTATGTTACCTGCGGGTTCCACCTACCCTCACTGTGAGCAATGCTCGACCCCTGCTTCGCTTGCTCAGCCGGAGCCTCGGTCACTAGTGGGCCCCTCGGCTCATGTAGACCCCCCTGCTCCCCCTGTCCAGGCGGCAGGGACAGAGTTCGCCTCTTTTGCTGAGAAACTCTCTGAGTCACTTTCACAATCCATGGCTCAGTCTATGGACAAATGGTCTGCCAAGCTGCTAGAAGCTTTGCAGTCCAGACCGGTCCTTACACAGGCCCCGGCCCCTGTTGGATCGTCGCCTCCAGGCCCCTCTCGGTCCGCGCCGCAGCGCGCTCCCAGGTTGGGCCCTAGGTCTCACGTGGAGGACTCCTGCCCGGACCACAGTCCTAGACAGGCTAAGCGGGCTCGCTGGGAATCTTCCCCGACTTCTTCATGCTGCTCGGGTTCCCAGCTTGAGGACTCTATGGAGGACAAGGCGGACGTCGCAGCTCAGGGCTCTGACCCTGACGTCGCCCTTAACCTTGATACACCTGAAGGGGACGCCTTAGTGAATGACCTTATCTCGTCCATCAACCAGGTGTTGGATCTCTCTCCCCCGCCTCCTACTGTAGAGGAGTCGGCGTCTCAGCAGGAGAAACACCAGTTTAGGTTCCCCAAACGTACACGTAGTGCGTTTTTCGATCACTCTAACTTCAGAGATGCTGTCCAGAAGCCCAGAGCGGTTCCGGACAAGCGCTTTACTAAGCGCCTCACTGACACGCGTTACCCCTTCCCCTCCGAGGTCGTTAAGGGTTGGGCTCAGTGTCCCAAGGTGGATCCTCCAGTCTCTAGATTGGCAGCTAGATCTGTGGTATCGGTTGCAGATGGCTCATCGCTAAAGGATGCCACTGACAGGCAGATAGAGCTTCTGGTGAAGTCCATCTATGAGGCCACGGGCGCGTCTTTTGCCCCGGCTTTTGCAGCCGTGTGGGCACTCCAAGCTATCTCGGCTTGTCTGGCTGAGATTAATGCTGTCACACGTAATTCTGCTCCGCAAGTTGCGTCTTTGACTTCTCAAGCGTCAGCTTTTTCTTCCTACGCCATGAACGCAGTCCTGGACTCTGCTAGCCGTACAGCTGTGGCATCCGCTAACTCTGTGGCAGTCCGCAGGGCCATGTGGCTGCGCGAATGGAAGGCAGACTCGGCCTCCAAGAGGTTCTTAACCGGTTTGCCGTTTTCTGGCGACCGCTTGTTTGGCGAACGATTGGATGAGATTATTAAGGAATCCAAGGGAAAGGACTCCTCCTTACCCCAATCCAAACCTAAGAGACCTCAGCAACGAAAAATACATTCGAGGTTTCGGTCCTTTCGTCCCTCCGCCAAGCCCCAATCCTCTTCGTCCAGCAGGCCGGAGAAAGGCCAGAGGAACTCCTATGCGTGGCGGTCCAAGTCACGCCCCCAAAAGGCCGCAGCAGGCACTGCCTCCAAGGCGGCCTCCTCATGACTCTCGGCATCCCCTAGCCGCATCCTCGGTCAGTGGCAGGCTCTCCTGCTTTGGCGACGCCTGGTGGCCACATGTTCAAGACCGTTGGGTGAGAGACATCCTGTCTCACGGTTACAGGATAGAGTTCAGCTCTCGTCCTGCGGCTCGTTTCTTCAGAACCTCTCCGCCCCCCGCTCAGGCCGACGCACTGTTTCAGGCAGTGGACGCTCTGAAGACAGAAGGAGTGGTGATCCCCGTTCCCCTTCAGGAACGTGGTCGCGGTTTTTACTCCAACTTGTTCGTGGTGCCAAAAAAGGACGGATCATTCCGTCCCGTTCTGGACCTCAAACTACTCAACAGACATGTGAGAACCAGACGGTTTCGGATGGAATCTCTCCGCTCGGTCATCGCCTCGATGTCACAAGGAGACTTCCTAGCATCGATCGACATCAAGGATGCTTATCTCCACGTGCCAATCGCACCCGAGCATCAACGCTTCTTGCGTTTCGCCATCGGGGACTTACACCTTCAGTTCATGGCATTGCCTTTCGGCCTGGCGACAGCCCCACGGGTTTTCACCAAAGTCATGGCATCCGTTGTGGCGGTCCTACCCTCTCAGGGCCACTCGGTGATTCCCTACTTAGACGATCTCCTAGTCAGGGCTCCTTCTCGGGTGGCGTGTCAACACAGCCTTACCGTCACTCTGGCGACTCTCCAGCAGTTCGGGTGGATCATCAACTTCCCGAAATCCAAGTTGACACCGACCCAATCACTGACTTACCTCGGGATGGAGTTTCACACACTGTCAGCGGTAGTCAAGCTACCGCGGGACAAACAGCATTCTCTGCAGGCAGGGGTGCAATCTCTTCTTCGGGGTCAGTCACACCCCTTAAGGCGCCTCATGCACTTCCTGGGGAAGATGGTGGCAGCGATGGAGGCAGTGCCGTTCGCGCAATTCCATCTGCGGCCACTCCAATGGGACATTCTCCGCAAATGGGACAGGAGGTCGGCTTCCCTCGACAGGAAGTCCGGCAGATTCTGCAGTGGGTGGAAGCCACAGCCTCCACCATCTCCGCAGTTCACATCCCGGGCGTAGAAAACTGGGAAGCAGATTTTCTCAGTCGTCAGGGCATGGATGCGGGGGAATGGTCTCTACACCCAGAAGTGTTTCGAGAGATCGGTCGCCGCTGGGGAACGCCGGACGTCGATCTCATGGCGTCACGGCACAACAACAAAGTCCCGGCATTCATGGCTCGGTCTCTAGATCACAGAGCTCTGGCGGCGGATGCGTTAGTTCAGGATTGGTCGCAGTTTCGACTGCCTTACGTATTTCCTCCTCTGGCGATGCTGCCCAGAGTGTTACGCAAGATCAGATCCGACTGCCGTCGCGCCATTCTCGTCGCTCCAGATTGGCCGAGGCGGTCGTGTTACCCGGATCTGTGGCATCTCACGGTGGGACAACCGTGGGCGCTTCCAGACCGCCCAGACTTGCTGTCACAAGGCCCGTTTTTCCATCTGAATTCTGTGGCCCTCAACCTGACTGTGTGGCCATTGAGTCCTGGCTCCTAGCGTCTTCAGGGTTATCTCAGGATGTCATTGCCACCATGAGACAGGCCAGGAAGCCAACGTCCGCCAAGATCTATTACAGGTCTTGGCAAATCTTCTTATCCTGGTGCTCTGATAACGGTTTGTCTCCATGGCCGTTTGCCTTACCCACTTTTCTTTCATTCCTTCAATCCGGAATGGACAAGGGTTTGTCACTCGGCTCTCTCAAGGGCCAAGTATCGGCGCTCTCCGTATTTTTTCAATAGCGCCTAGCCAAGCTTCCGCAGGTCCGCACATTCCTGCAGGGAGTTTGCCACATAGTCCCACCTTACAAACGTCCGCTGGAACCCTGGGATCTTAACAGGGTGCTAACGGCTCTTCAGAAACCACCTTTCGAGCCGCTGCGGGATGTCTCTTTATCACGTCTTTCGCAGAAGGTGGCCTTTCTAGTGGCAGTTACATCACTCCGGAGAGTGTCTGAGCTTGCAGCGCTGTCATGCAAAGCCCCCTTCCTGGTGTTTCACCAGGATAAGGTGGTTCTGCGTCCGGTCCCGGATTTTCTCCCTAAGGTGGTATCTCCTTTTCATCTCAATCAAGATATCTCCTTGCCTTCATTTTGCCCTAATCCAATTCACCAATGTGAAAAGGATTTGCACTCTTTGGATCTAGTGAGAGCACTCCGGTTCAACGTGTCTCGCACGGCGCCCCTGCGTCGTTCAGATGCGCTCTTTGTCCTTGTCGCTGGCCAGCGTAAGGGTTCGCAGGCTTCCAAGTCAACCTTGGCTCGGTGGATCAAGGAACCGATTCTCGAAGCCTACCGTTCTTCTGGGCTTCCGCTTCCTTCAGGGCTGAAAGCCCATTCTACCAGAGCCGTGGGTGCGTCCTGGGCATTGCGGCACCGGGCTACGGCTCAGCAGGTGTGTCAGGCAGCTACGTGGTCTAGTCTGCACACTTTCACGAAACACTATCAAGTGCATACCTATGCTTCGGCAGACGCCAGTTTAGGTAGGCGAGTCCTTCAGGCGGTGGTTGCCCACCTGTAAGAGCTCTTTTTATTGAGGTATTCTTTTACCCACCCAGGGACTGCTTTTGGACGTCCCAATTGTCTGGGTCTCCCGATGGAGCGACAAAGAAGAAGGGAATTTTGTTTACTTACCGTAAATTCCTTTTCTTCTAGCTCCTATTGGGAGACCCAGCACCCGCCCCTGTTCCCTTCGGGCTGGTTGTTCTTTTGTGTACACATGTTGTTCATGTTGAATTGTTCTTTTGGTTCATGGTTTTCAGTTCTCCGAACATCCTTCGGATTGCATTTACCCTAGACCAATTTATTAGTTTTCTCCTTCCTGCTTTTGCACCAAAACTGAGGAGCCCGTGATCCACGGGAGGGTGTATAGGCAGAGGGGAGGGGTTACACTTTTTTAAGTGTAATACTTTGTGTGGCCTCCGGAGGCAGAAGCTATACACCCAATTGTCTGGGTCTCCCAATAGGAGCTAGAAGAAAAGGAATTTACGGTAAGTAAACAAAATTCCCTTCTTCTTTGTCGCTCCATTGGGAGACCCAGACAATTGGGTGTATAGCTATTGCCTCTGGAGGCCACACAAAGTATTACACTTAAAAGTGTAAGGCCCCTCCCCTTCTGGCTATACACCCCCAGTGGGATCACTGGCTCACCAGTTTTGTGCTTTGTGCGAAGGAGGCAACACATCCACGCATAGCTCCACTTTTTAGTCAGCAGCAGCTGCTGACTATGTCGGATGGAAGAAAAGAGGACACATATAGTGTCCCCAGCATGCTCCCTTCTCACCCCACTGTATGTCGGAGGTGTTTGTAAGGTTGAGGTACCCATTGCGGGTTCGGCGGCAGGAGCCCACATGCTGATTCCTTCCCCATCCCGTTTTACAGGGCTCTGGGTGAAGTGGGATTTACCGGTCTCCAGGCACTGAGACCGTGCTCCATCTACAGCCCCTGGAGAAGATGCTGGATGGAGCGGAGTACATCAGGGACATGGCCCTGCTTCCTCAAGGTACTCTGTGTCCCCGTGCATTTGGCGCTCACACCGCAGCATGCTGGGTGTTGTAGTGCGCCGGGGGACATCAGCGCTGCGGCGCCTGTGCCATGGCCTCATTCAGCTTTGCTGAAGCAGGCTCACTTATGGGAATTGGTCGCGCCGGCCGCTGGGACTGCGGCGCGGCTGGCACTTGTAGTGCGCCGGGGACTTCAGCGCGGCCTGCGCTTTTACGGCGGCCGCGCTGATAACTAGAGTCCCCGGCTTTTGCGGCCTGCTTCTGTTCGTTCCCGCCCCCAGACCTGCCAGTCAGGAGAGGGGCGGGACGCTGGCCACTTCCATGAATCGGTCGCGCCGGCCGCTGGAACTGCGGCGCGGCTGGCACTTGTGGTGCGCCGGGGACTTCAGCGCGGCCCGCGCTTTTACGGCGGCCGCGCTGTTAACTCGAGTCCCCGGCTTCTGGGCCTAGTCTCCCTTCGTTACCGCCCACAGCCCTGACAGTCAGGGTAGGGGCGTGACGCTGCATAGAGCAGAGTTGAGAGCTGGAGTATGTTTTGCATACTCCACCCCTCTCACTGTGTGCACTGTGAATCCGGATTCCCGCACTTTCTCAGGCACGCCCACGGCTTCCTTCTCTACAAGGACACCGGCAGCCATTAGTGTCAGTTTCTGTACGATACAGAGACAAGTGTGGAAGACCCTGGCATTCTGATAGCACACAATCGCTGTAACAGGCGTTAAGCAGCACCTGTGGTGCTAACCCCACTAGTGCAGAAGTGCACTTATAGATATGCTTGTACTATATACATTGCACTGTTTGGTCGCACGTTGTATATACCCTCCTGGATTATGCGGAGGAGTTATCAGCATATTCTCTGTGTAAAACAAAGGTGCAGAACCACATGTTTTTCTATACAGCTGGTACAGCATGTACGGCTATACGGCCGGCAGGTACATAGACTCCCATTGTATGCACTAATGGCCAGGGGATGAGGACAGTTTTTCTGAGACTATGGCTATGATACTAGAAGCCTAGCAGTCCGGACATGTCTCTCACAATATGGGCACGGTTGAATCATTGATCCATGGCCCCCCTCAGTGTGAATAACTAACAGCTCCGGGAATGTCACACGCATCCCAGAGTCACGGCTCTGCACGGACGTCAGTCCCAGACAGCCTAAGTGGGCTCGCTATGAGCGGCCTCGGTTTCATCAGGGTCCTAACAGAAGGACTCGCTGTGTAATGAGGCGGAAGTAGCGGCTCAGGATTCTGATCCTGAGACCGCTCTCAATCTGGATACACCTGATTGTGACGCCATAGTAAATAATCTTATAGCGTCCATCTATAGAATGTGGGTTATTTCTCACAGCTCCTCCAGTGGAGGAGTCGGCTTCACGTATTTTTCTGGACCACTCTGCCTTCAGAGAGGCAGTCCAGGAACACCACACTTATCCAGATATGCGCTTCTCCAAACGGCTTAGGATACACGTTATCCCTGTCCCCTGACTTGGTCAAGGACTGGACCCAATGTCCCGAGCGGCATCCTCCAATCTCCAGGCTTGTAGCTAGATCCATAGTTGCAGTGGGAGATGGAACTGCAAACTCAAAGATGCCACTGACAGACAGATGGATCTCTGGTCGAAAGCCATCTATGAGGCTGTCGGCGCACCGTTGGCTCCGGCATTCTCTCCCTTGGGGCACTCCAAGCTATTTCAGCTTGTCTTACACAGATTGACACGGTTACACGTACATCTGTGCCGCAGGTGGCATCCTTAACCTCTCAAATGTCTGCATTTGTTTCTTACGCGATTCAGGTTGTCCTGGACTCTGCGAACCGTGCGGCGGTAGCCTCCGCTACTCCGTGTTTTTAAGCAGAGCCTGGTCTGCTCGTTAAGTGAATGGAAGGCAGATTCTGCTTCCAAAAAAGGTTGCCTAACCAGTTGCCTTTTTCTGCTGACCGACTGTTTGGTGAGCGTTGGATGTAACCATTAAACAGTCCAGGGGTAAGGATTCATCCTTTCCTCAGCCCGGACACAACAAACCCCAACAGAGCAAGAGGCAGTCGGGGTTTTCGGCCTTTTCGAGGCTCGGGCAGGTCCCATTTTTCCTCGTCCAATGTGGACTCAAAAGGATCAGAGGAGCTAAGATTCTTAGCGGGCTCAGTCTCGCCCAAAAAAGCGACAGTCTGAAAACCCGCTTCCAAGGCGGCTTCCTCATGACTTGCGGCCTCGGTCGGTAGCAGGCTCTCCCGCCTTGGCGATATTTAGCTGCCATAGGTCAATGACCATTGAGTGTGAGACATTCTGTCTCACGGGTACAGGATAGAGCTCACTTCTCGTCCTCCAACTCGATTCTTCAGAATTTCTCCACCTCCCGGCCGGGCCGCTGCTCTTCTGCAAACAGGGTGCACTCTATAGGCAGAAAGAGTGATGACCCCCGTTCCTCTTCAGGAACAAGGTCACGGTTTTTACCCCAAATTCTTTGCGGTACCTATAACAACAGGCCGTTCCGTCCCGTTCTGGATCTAAAAATGCTCAGCAAGCTCGTGGACACCAGGCGGTTCCGGATGGAATCCCTCCGCCATGTCATCGCCTCAAGGTCCCAAGGATATTTCCTAGCATCATTAGGCATCAAGGATGCTTATCCACACGTGCCGATTGATCCAGAGCACTAGCGTTTCTACGCTTCGTTATAGGAGACGAACACCCTCTGTTCGTAGCTCTACCTTCCGGCTAGCGACAGTCCAACTGGTCTTCGCCAAGGTCAGGGCAGCAGTAGTCACAGTCCTGCACTCTCAGGGTCACTCTGTGGTCCCGTATTTAGACGATCTACTTGTCAAGGCACTCTCTTAGGAAACATGCCAACACTGCCCGAACGTTGCGCTGGAGACTCTCTAGAGTTTTGGGTGGATCATCAACTTTTTAAAGTCAGATCCGACCCCGACCCTATCGATAACATATCTAGGCATAGAGTTTCTTACTCTCTCAGCGATAGTGAAGCTGCCGCTAGACAAACAGCATTCACTACGGGCTGCAAGCTCTTCTTTAAGAACCAGTCGCACACATTGAGACGCCTCATGCACTTCCTACGTAAGATGGTAGCAATGGAGGCAGTTCCTTTCGCGCAGTTTTACTGCGTCCACTACAATGGGACATTCTCCGCCAATGGGACGAGGAGTCGACGTCCCTCAACAGAGTCGTCGTTCTTTCTCAGGCGGCCAAGGAATCTCTACGGTGGTGGCTTCTTCTCACCTCTTGGTCAAAAAGAAGGTCCTTCCTATCCCCGTCCTGGGCGATAGTTACGACAGACGCGAGTCTATCAGGGTGGGGAGCAGTTTTTCTCCACTACAGCGCTCAGGGTACGTGGACTCAGCAAGAGTCCACTCTTCAGATCAATGTTCTTGAACACAGAGCAGTGTATCTTGCCCTACAATCCTTCCAACAGCAATTGGAAAGCAAGCATATCCGACTTCAGTCGGACAGCTCCACAGCGGTGGCATACATCAACCACCAAGGAAGAACGCGCAACCGGCAAGCCTTCCAGGAAGTCCGGCAGGTTCTGATGTGGGTGGAAGACACGGCATCCACCATATCCACAATTCACATCCCAAGTGTGGAAACTAGGAAGCTGACTTCCTAAGTCGCTGAGGTGTGGCCGAAAGAGTATGGTCTCCTCACCCGGACGGGTTTCAGGAGATCTGGCGCCGCTGACAGAGGCCGGACGTCGATCTAATGGCGTCACGGCACAACAACAATGTGCCAGCTTCATGGCACGGTTTCACAATCATCGAGCTCTGGCGGCAAACGCCTTAGTTCAGCATTGGTCGCAGTTCCAGCTACCTTAGGTGCCACCTCTGGCATTGTTGCCCAGAGTACTGCGCTAGATCAAGACCGACTGCGGCCGCGCCATCCTCGTCGCTACAAATTGGCCGAGGATGTTGTGGTACTCGGTTCTGTGGTGCCTCACGGTAGGCTAACCGGGGGCACTACCAGACCAATCAGACTGGCTGTCTCAAGGGCCATTCTTCCATTTGAATTCTACGGCCCTCAACCGGATGGTGTGGCATTGAGTCCTGGAACCTAGTGTCGTCAGGATTACCTCAGGACGTGGTTGCCACCATGAGACAGGCTAGCATACCAACGTCCGCCAAGATTGACCACAGGACGTGGAAGATGTTCTTATCTCGGTGCTCGGCGCAGGGTGTTTCTCCCTGGCCGGTTGCATCGTCTATGTTTCCTTCCTTCCTGCAATCTAGGTAGGAAAATGGGTTGTCGCTCAGTTCCCTTTAGGGACAAGTCTCAGCGCTATCTGTATTTTTTCAGAAACGACGACTTCCTCAGGTACGCACGTTCCTACGGGGAGTTTGTCTTCTCAGCACTCCGTACAAGCGGCCGTTAGAGCCCTGAGATCTGAACAAGGTTCTAATTGCTCTCCAAATGCCGCCTTTCGAGCCTTTGAAGGATGTCTCCCTTCCCGTTTTTCACGGGAAGTGGCCTTCTAGTAACGGTCTCGTCTCTTAGGAGAGTTTCCGAGCTAGCAACGCTCTCATACAAACTCCCTTCCTGGTCCTTCACCAGGACAAGGTAGTTCTGCGTCCGGTTCCGGAATTTCTCCCTAAGGTGGTATCCCATTTTCATATCAATCAGGATATCACCTCACCTTCTTTGTGTCCTCGTCCAGTCCATCAATTTCAGAAAGATTTGCATCTGTTGGTTCTGGTGAGAGCACTCAGGTTCTACTTCCCGCATGGCGCTCCTGCGCCACCCGGATGCACTCTTTGTCCTTGTCGCTGGTCGGCGTAAACAGTCGCAAGCTTCCAGATCCACCCTTGCTCGGGGGCTCGAGGAACCAATTCTTGAAACCTACAGTTCTACTGGGCTTCTGGTTCTCTCAAGGCCGAAGGCCCATTCTACCAGAGCCGTGGGTGCATCCTGGGCATTACGGCACCAGGCTACGGCTCAGCAGGTGTGTCAGGCACCCACCTGGTCGAGTCTACTTACTTTTACCAAGCATTATCAGATGCATACCTACGCTTCGGCAGACGCCAGCCTAGGTAGATAAGTCATTCAGGCGGCTGTTGGCCACCTGTAGGAGAGGGCCGTTTGACGGCCCTATCATGAGGTATTCTTTTACCCACCCAGGGATTGCTTTTGGACATCCCAATTGTCTGGGTCTCCCAATGGAGCGACAAAGAAGAAGGGAATTTTGTTTACTTACCGTAAATTCCTTTTCTTCTAGCTCCAATTGGGAGACCCAGCACCCGCCCTGTTTTCTCGGGGTTTTTCTGTTTTTTCGGGTACACATGTTGTTCATGTGGTATGGTTCAGTTCTCCGATGTTTCCTCGGATTGAATTGGTCTTTAAACCAGTTATTGGCTTTCCTCCTTCTTGCTTTGGCACTAAAACTGGTGAGCCAGTGATCCCACTGGGGGTGTATAGCCAGAAGGGGAGGGGCCTTACACTTTTAAGTGTAATACTTTGTGTGGCCTCCAGAGGCAATAGCTATACACCCAATTGTCTGGGTCTCCCAATTGGAGCTAGAAGAAAAGGAATTTACGGTAAGTAAACAAAATTCCCTTCTTTTGGACACTTTGCAACTGGTTTCAACTCTCAGCATGACCGTTACCCAGAGATAGATATATATCACAAATCACATTTGCTCTGAAGCGCACCTAAAAGGTGCGCTTCAGAGCGCAGATGAAAAGCTTCGTTCTGAAGCGTATGGTGCCGGCAGAGAATGTGCGCTCTGCATGCTGCCTCTCCCTATAGACAGCATGCAAACCGCACGGAAGAAGTGACATGTCACTCCTTAGAACGCAGCGATTTGGGCAGCAGCCGAATCGCTGCGTTCTAATATGCCACGTGCGCACGGCTCCTGCACAATCTCCATAGACTGTGCAGGGGACGCAGGACGCATGCAGTTACGCTGCGCTGCAGATCGCAGCGTAACTGCATGTAATACGCACATAGCCTTATTACCCCATTTGCCACCGCACTAGGGCAATTCGGGATGAGCCGGTAAAGTCCCGGGACTATCACATCTAATGGATGCGGCAATTCCGGGCGGCTGTTGGCTGATATTGTTAGGCTGGAGGGCTCCCCATAACGTGGAGCTCCCAATCCTGAAAATACCATCCTCCAGCCGTATGGCTTTACCCTGCCTGGTATCCAAATCGGGGGGGACCGCAGGTCATTTTTTTCATTTATTTTATTTTTTTTACTGCTCGATATAGACACGCCCACCGGCGGCTGTGAATGGTTGCAGTGAGACAGCTGTCACTCAGCGTGGGGGCATGTCTGACTGCAACCAATCATAGGCACCGGTGGGCGGGGGAAGCAGGGAATACGTGATGGATTAATGAGCGGCCGGCATTTTCAAAAGAGAAGAAGCCGCCACAGTGTGAACGCCGTGCTGCGCAGCGCCGGTGATCATGGATCGGTGAGTATGAGAGAGGGGGTGGGAGGGAGAGACTGAAATGGACAGAGATAGAGATGGAGACATAGAGATAAAGAGAGACCGACCGACAGACCGACCGACAGATTGAGAAAGACGAAAGACCTGCCTTTGTTATGTTAAAGGGGTTATCCGGCTTATTTTGAGTTTATTTCATTATTACCCTATTGGGCTACATTGGGGCAGGTAAGTAGATAGAGACCACTTACCTGCCCTGCTGTCAGCTCCTCTCCCCCGGCTCAGAGTGGTCATGTGACCACTCCTGCCGCGATTTTGCTGCTTCCGGTCATTTCATGTCAACATGGGCAGGGCCATGTTGACATGCAAATCTGGAAACAGCATGTCGCCGCCCTGCTGGGCGGGTACAGTGCGATGAGCCCCGCCCCCCTTCCCTGCACCTTCCCACACATTCCCCCACACCCCGTACTCTGCCCACAACCTCCCCCTGCACTGCTGTGGGACCCGTGACCTGGGGATAGGGCCTGGCGGCGGCTGCCGTGGTGTCACCGCCAGCACCGGGCCCCCTGCTCCGGATCACAATATACCAGCATCACAGATCACAGATGCCGATATATTTGAAAGCGCTGATGAGAAGGAGCGTTGCGCTTCTCATCACTGTCCCGCTGTCTGTGCTCTCTTCAGCACAGCGGTGATTTCACTACTGTGCTGATTTGTCCAGAGCACAGACAGCGCGCGAACCTGCAGGAGCGGCGGGGACCGAGGACGGGTGAGTATGTACTCCCTACATGTGTTCCCTATGGGGGTAGGGGGGGTCGGTGCAGAGCGCCGTGTGTGCGTGCAGTGCAGAGCCCGATGTGTGTATGCGGTACAGAGCCTGATGTGTGTATGCGGTGCAGAGCCCGATGTGTGTATGCGGTGCAGAGCCTGATGTGTGTATGCGGTGCAGAGCCTGATGTATATGTGGTACAGAGCCCGATGTGTGTATGCCGTGCAGAGCCTGATGTGTGTATGCGGTGCAGAGCCCGATGTAGATGCGGTACAGAGCCCGATGTGTGTATGCGGTGCAGAGCCTGATGTGTGTGTGCGGTGCAGAGCCCGATGTGTGTATGCGGTGCAGAGCCTGATGTGTGTATGCGGTGCAGAGCCTGATGTGTGTATGCGGTGCAGAGCCTGATGTGTGTATGCGGTGCAAAGCCTGATGTGTATGCGGTGCAGAGCCTGATGTGTGTATGCGGTGCAGAGCCTGATGTGTGAATGCGGTGCAGAGCCTGATGTGGTGGGGGTGCAGAGCCTGATGTGGTGGGGGGTGCAGAGCCTGATGTGGGGCTGTTATTTGCAATGCTGTAGTGATAACAGGTCAGGTGCTGGGGAAGAATACTGACAGGAATGTGTGTGCAGGGGGCGAGGCTGGACACTGGGGTGGGGCTGGACACTGAGGCTGGGCGGTGCCAGCTGTGACTGGGAGGTTTTGCCCAGGAAGTGGTCAGTTTGCTGGAGCTGAATGTAAACAAGGAGCTGCAGAGAATAAAGGGATAATTCAAGAGAAACAAAAGTTAGAAAACAAAAAATAACAATGTAGGGGTGTTTTATATGACAATACAGCACAGATTAGCTTAAACTCAAAAATTTTTGTTATGTCGGACAACCCCTTTAAATAAAAACATGTGGATCGCAATAATAATGCAATGCAAGCGCACTGCTTAACATTTTGGCAGCGATTTTCTACAACTCATTGATTTCAATGGGTGTAGAACGCAGCCAAAATGGCAAAAACAATTGACATGCTGCTTCTTTGAACGCAGAGTTTTTGCCCAAAATTATGCAAATTAAACGCATTGTTTGGAAACGCAAAGTGGGGACAAGAAATTCACATTTTCCATAGACTTTGCTGGAAAATCAAAATGCATGCCTTTTGGCATGAAAACGCTGCAGTTCAAAACGGACCTAAAATGCAGCTGAAAAGCAGGTGGAAACAGAAAGTGCGGACATAGCCTAAAGGGGGCTTTACACGCTGCGACATCGCTAATGCAAAGTCGTTGGGGTCACGGAATTTGTGACGCACATCCGGCCGCATTAGCGATGTTGCTGCGTGTGACACCGATGAGCGATTTTGCATCGTTGCAAAAACGTGCAAAATCGCTCATTGGTGACATGGGGGTCCATTCTCGATTATCGTTACTGCAGCAGTAACGATGTAGTTCGTCGCTCCTGCGGCAGCACACATCGCTATGTGTGACGCCGCAGGAACGAGGAACCTCTCCTTACCTGCCTCCCGGCCGCCATGAGGAAGGAAGGAGGTGGGCGGGATGTTCCGGCCACTCATCTCCGCCCCTCCGCTTCTATTGGGCGGCCGCTCAGTGACGTCGCTGCGACGCCGCACGGACCGCCCCCTTAGAAAGGAGGCGGTTCGCCGGTCACAGCGACGTCGCCGGGCAGGTAAGTATGTGTGACGGGTCTGCGCGATGTTGTGCGGCACGGGCAGCGATTTTCCCATGTCGCACAACAGATGGGGGCGGGTACCCACGCTAGCGATATCGGGACCGATATCGCAGCGTGTAAAGTAGCCTTAAGAGTTCTGGCTCCTTTTAGACCACTTAGATACTCCTAATTAACTCATTACCTGCATTAAAGACAGCTGTCTTAAATTGTCACCCGTATAAAAGACTCCTGTCCACAGACTCAATTAATCAGTCAGACTCTTACCTCTAGAATATGGACAAGACCAAAGAGCTCTCTAAGGATGTCAGGGACAAGATCATAGATCTGCAGTAGGCTGGAATGGGCTACAAAACCATAAGTAAGACGCTGGGTGAGAAGGAGACAACTGTTGGTGCAATAGTAAGAAAATGGAAGAAATACAAAATGACTGTCAATCGACATCGATCTGGGGCTCCAATCTCTTCTCGTGGGGGTATCCAGGATCATGAGGAAGGTGAGAGATCAGCCTAAAACTACACGGGGGGGACTTAAAATCCTGCAGTGCCCGCAAAGTCCCACTGCTCAAGAAGGCACATGTGCAGGCCCGGCTGAAGTTTGCCAATCAATACCTGGATGATTCTGAGAGTGATTGGAGAAGGTGCTGTGGTCAGATGAGACAAAAATTGAGCTCTTTGGCATTAACTCAACTCGCCATATTTGGAGGAAGAGAAATGCTGCCTATGACCCAAAGAATACTGTCCCCACTGTCAAGCATGGAGGTGTTTCTCTGCTAAGGACACAGGACTACATCACTGCATCAATGGGAGAATGGATTGAGCTATGTACCATAAAATCCTGAGTGATAACCTCCTTCCCTCCGCCAGGACATTAGAAATGGGTCGTGGCTGGGTCTTCCAGCACGACAATGACCCAAAACATACAGCCAAGGCAACAAATGAATGGGTCAAAAAGAAGCACATTAAAGCCATGGAGTGGCCTAGCCAGTGTCCAGACCTTACTCCCATAGAAAACTTATGGAGGGAGCTGAAGCTCTAAGTTGCCAAGTGACAGCCTCAAAATCTTAATGAGTTAGAGATGATCTGCAAAGAAGAGTGGACCAAAATTCCTCCTGACATGTGCGCAAACCTCATCACCAACTACAAAAAAAGTCTGACTGCTGTGCCTACCAACAAGGGTTTTAGCACCAAGTATTAACCCCTTAACAACCTCGGGCGGTAAAATTACGTCCTAGCGGTCATAGTGTTGATCTCCCGCTGCTGCTGCCGGCAGCAGAGGAAGATCGACGTACATCTCAGCTGATTTATACAGCTGACGTGTGCCTGCTAGGTACGAGCTGAATCGTTATCCGCCCATGCCGTTTAACCCCTTAAATGGCACTGTCAATAAGTGACAGTGCCATTATAATCACGATAAACGTTTACTCACCGCCCGATACGGAAGTCACGTGATCACCGGTGGTTCTCATGGCAGCACAGGGTCATGTGATGACTCCTCTAGCTCACATGACTCACTGTTTCACGCGGCCGAGAGCTGGGTGAGACAGGAATTGAGCATATCTGTAGATATGGACGAGCAATCAGACAGCTGATCCATATAGCCCCCTAGGGGACCTAGTAAAATAAAAAAAAGTAAAAAAAAAAAGTTTTAAAAAATAAAAAAACAACAAAAACCTAAAAGTTCAAATCACCCCCTTTTCGCCCCATTGAAAATGTAAGGGTTAAAAAAATATACACACATTTGGTATCACTGCGTTCAGAAATGCCCGATCTATCAAAATATAAAATCAATTAATCTGAACGGTAAACAGCATAACGGCAAAAAAATTCCAAGCGCCAAAATTAAGTTTTTTGGTCGCCACAAATTCTGCACTAAATGCAATAACAGGCGATCAAAGTGTATTATCTGCGTAAAAATGGTACCATTTAATAACGTCAGCCTGAGATGCAAAAAATAAGCTATCACTGAGCCATAGAGCCCGAAAATTGAGAACGCTATGGGTCACGGAATATGGCATAAAGCGTATGCCACTTTTTCAGACAAAATTCTGATTTCTTCATCGTTCCTTATGGGAGACCCAGACCATGGGTGTATAGCTTCTGCCTCCGGAGGACACACAAAGTACTACACTAAAAAGTGTAGCTCCTCCCTCCGAGCATATACACCCCCTGGATGACCAAATGTAGCCAGTTCAATGCTTTGTGTTCAGGAGATCACACACACATGCATTCTTTTTTGATTTTTGATTTTAAAGAGTTGGAAGAAAAGCGGGTCCAACCTGGACTCCCGGCATGTCCCTTCTCACCCCACTGTGTCGGCGGTGCTGTTAAGGTTGATTTTACAAGGCTGGAGCCTTACATGCCGCGCTCCTTCACCATCCCTCGGGCTCTGGCTTGAAGTGGGAGCCATCACGGTTCTCACTGCTTTGCAGGAGACCGGTCTCCATCCGCAGCCCTTTCAGGACCCTGCCGGACGGAGCGCTCATCCCTCAGGGACCTGGCCCTGCGTCTCATAAGCTAAGTATTGAGACGTTATTGAGGGGTCCCTTGTACATTTATTGTGGGGAGAGTGTGTTATTTAACTTTGCTGTGATTTCCGGCCGGTTCTCTGTTTTTTTCCTGAGAACCGCGCCGAGGGTGCCTGCTCGTCGGCCGCATGGAAAAATTTAGGCCCCGGCTTCGGCTGCGGCCTACTTTCATTTTCACTGCCCCTGCATGTCAGTCATGCAGGGGGACAGTGCGGCGCTGCCCACCAGCCGTTCAGCACAGGGGAGGACACTCCTCTCTGAGGAGATGTTTCCCTCCCCTGTATTTCTCCTTGGCCCTCCGGTTCCCGCTCTTGGACTAGGCCCCGCCCCCCCTCCTCTCTCCGACGCCATTTTATCAGCGTTCACACACTGATCGGCGCTGGCTGCTGCAGCTCTGCAATCTGTCTGGGGGTCCAAGCTGTGGAATCCAGAGGGCACACAAAACGGTCTGGTAAGCCACAACCTCTGGTTGTGGACTTTCTTTTACACTCTCTGGGGGTCATTCTGAAGGAGTGTGTTTTTTACTGCAGAGCCTCCACCTCAGCAGCATGTCTCTCACTAGGAGCAAGGCTGCAAGGCTTTACTCTATATGCACTGCATGTCAGCTCATACTGCCTGAACCGAGCACATATCCACATTGTGATGCCTGCTCTAACATGGTGGTGCCTCAGCCTGGAGTCTCCCCAGGGGTCCCTCCGGCTGCTCCAGCCCTGGTGGCTGAACCCCCGGCTTGGGTAGCATCGTTTTCTAAAGCTATCTCCCAGTCCTTTGCCGACTCCATGGGTCAGCTGTCCCGGACTCTGCTGACCATGCATCAGCCCCCTTCTCAGGGCGCCTCTGCTGCTCCGACTCGCTCTGCAGAGCTCACAGAGGATTTTTCATCTGTTCCCAGACCCCGTCCTCCTAAACGGAGACGCAGGGACTCTTCTCCTTCCTCGTCCCACGGCTCTGATTCACGAGCTGAATCGCAGGGCGAGGAGGATGCCTTTACTGTGGGCTCGGACGCTACCTCTCTGTACCCCATTGATCTAACCGAAGGTGATGCAGATGATAGTGATTTGATTGCATCCATTAATTCCGTACTGGACCTCAATCCACCAGTGTCAGAGGAACAAGCCTCTCTGGTAGAAAAACACCAGTTTACCTCACCTAAGAGAGCAAGGAGTATGTTTTTTAACCACTCCAGTTTTCAGGCCACTGTGACCAAACCCAGGGCCTGTCCTCACAAACGCTTTCCAAAGCGTAGTTCTGATGACCGTTTTCCCTTTCCACCAGAGGTGGTCAAGGAGTGGGCTCATTCACCAAAGGTAGATCCTCCGGTGTCTAGAATCTCAGCCCGGACAGTTGTATCTGTGGCGGATGGCACCTCACTTAAGGATTCCACTGACCGCCAGGTTGACCTTCTGGCCAAATCTGTATATGAAGCGGCAGGGGCCTCGTTCTCCCCGTCTTTTGCAGCAGTGTGGGCTCTTAAGGCCGTCTCTGCTTCTCTGGCGGAGATGCATTCCCTCACCAGGGACTCTATGCCCGAAATGGTTGCCTTAACTTCCCAGGCTTCGGTTTTTTCATCCTATGCTATGTCTGCCATTCTGGAGGCTTCTCACCGCACGGCGGTGGCTTCCGCTAATTCCCTCGCGATCCGCAGGATCTTGTGGCTTCGAGAGTGGAAAGCAGACGCTTCTTCCAAGAAGTATCTTGCTGGGCTCCCTTTTGCTGGGTCCCGGCTGTTCGGTGAACAACTGGATGAAATTATTAAGGAAGCTACTGGCAGGAAGAGTACTTCCTTGCCACAAACTAAAACCAGGAAACCTGTCCAGGGCAGGAACCAGTCGAGGTTTCGTTCCTTTCGTTCCTCTAACTGGTCATCCTCTAAGCCCTCAGCCTCGTCCACTAACTCAGCCAAGGATCGAAAACCCAGCTGGCGCACGAAGCCGCGTCCTCAGAAGAACGGAGGAGCCGCTGCCAGTAAGGCAGCCTCCTCTTGACTATCTGGCCGCGCCAGCAACGTCCTTGGTCGGTGGCAGGCTCTCCCACTTTGGCGACGTGTGGTTTCAACACGTCTCCGATCAGTGGGTGCGGGATATTATCTCCCACGGCTACAGGATAGAATTCTCTTCCAGCCCGCCAAACAGATTTTTTCTGTCCACTTCCCCCTGCTTCAAAGCTGCCGCCTTCTCTCAGGCCGTGGCATCCTTGCAGGCCAACGGAGTAATTGTACCGGTTCCCGCCCGGGAACGGTTCAGAGGTTTCTACTCAAATCTCTTCCTAGTCCCCAAGAAGGACGGTTCCTTCCGGCCCATCCTGGATCTCAAGCTTCTCAACAAGCATGTTCAGGTGCGGCACTTTCGCATGGAATCTCTGCGATCAGTCATTGCCTCAATGACCCAAGGAGATTTTCTAGCATCCATCGACATCAGAGATGCCTATTTGCATGTGCCAATTGCAGTTTCACACCAGCGTTGGCTACGTTTTGCAATCGGAGAGGAACATTTCCAATTCGTGGCTCTCCCCTTCGGGTTAGCCCGGCCCCTCGAGTATTCACCAAGGTCATGGCAGCAGTGGTTGCGGTTCTGCACCTCCAGGGGTTGGCAGTGATTCCTTACCTGGACGACCTTCTAGTCAAGGCTTCATCCAGTGCAGACTGTCAGCGGAGTGTCTCGCTCACTCTCGCCACGCTTGTTCAATTCGGGTGGCTTGTCAGTCTGCCCAAGTCCACTCTGACCCCGACCCAGAAACTTACGTACCTAGGGATGCAATTCGAGACTCTGCCGGCACTTGTGAAGCTGCCCTTAGTCAAACAGCAGTCCCTTCATCTGGCGGTGCGCTCTCTGTTGAGGCCCCGCCGTCATTCCATCAGGCACCTCATGCAGGTGCTGGGTCAGATGGTGGCGTCAATGGAAGCGGTTCCATTTGCCCAGTTCCATCTTCGTCCCCTGCAGCTGGACATTCTCCGCTGTTGGGACAAGCGGACCTCTTCCTTGCACAGGCTAGTGGCTCTGTCGCCACAGACCAGGAGCTCTCTTCAGTGGTGGCTTCGGCCCCTCTCTCTATCCCAGGGACGCTCCTTTCTGATCCCGTCCTGGGTGATTCTCACCACGGATGCCAGTCTATCCGGCTGGGGAGCAGTGTTTCTCCACCACCGAGCACAGGGCACTTGGACTCCGTCCGAATCAGCCCTCTCGATCAGTGTGCTGGAAATCAGAGCTGTGCTCCTAGCTCTCGTAGCCTTTCACCACCTGTTGGCGGGCAAGCACATTCGAGTCCAGTCAGACAACGCGACAGCAGTTGCCTACATCAATCACCAGGGCGGGACTCGCAGCCGCCTAGCAATGTTGGAGGTTCAACGTATTCTTCAGTGGACGGAGGACTCCAAGTCCACCATATCCGCAGTCCACATCCCAGGCGTAGAAAACTGGGAGGCAGATTATCTCAGCCGTCAAACCGTGGACAGCGGCGAGTGGGCCCTGCATCCAGCAGTGTTCCGGTCAATCTGCCGCAAGTGGGGCACTCCGGAAGTGGATCTCATGGCATCCCGGCACAACAACAAGGTCCCGGTTTACGTGGCTCGCTCCCACGATCCTCAGGCCTTGGCAGCGGACGCGCTGGTTCAGGATTGGTCTCAGTTCCGTCTGGCCTACGTGTTTCCCCCTCTAGCTCTCTTGCCCAGAGTCCTGCGCAAGATCAGAATGGAGGGCCGTCGGGTCATAATCATTGCTCCAGACTGGCCCAGGCGAGCTTGGTACCCAGACCTGCTCCGTCTGTCCGTAGAGGTGCCGTGGCATCTCCCGGACCGCCGAGACCTTCTCTCACAAGGTCCGTTTTTTCGCCAGAATTCTGCGGCTCTCAGATTGACGGCGTGGCTCTTGAGTCCTGGATCCTGACGGCTTCAGGCATTCCTTCCGAGGTCATCTCCACTATGACTCAGGCTCTGAAGTCTTCCTCGGCCAGGATTTACCACAGGACTTGGAGAATTTTCCTGTCCTGGTGTCGCTCTTCCGGCCATGCTCCTTGGCCTTTTTCCTTGCCGACCATCCTGTCCTTTCTACAGTCCGGTCTGCAGCTAGGACTATCCCTCAATTCCCTCAAGGGACAGGTCTCGGCTCTGTCAGTGTTGTTCCAGCGGCGTATCGCCCGACTGGCCCAGGTGCGCACCTTCATGCAGGGCGCATCTCACATCATTCCTCCTTATCGGCGGCCTTTGGATCCCTGGGACCTTAATCTGGTCCTCACGGCCTTACAGAAACCCCCCTTTGAGCCTCTTAGGGAGGTTTCTTTGTTTCGACTTTCACAGAAAGTGGTCTTTCTGGTGGCCATAACTTCTCTCAGGAGAGTCTCTGATTTGGCTGCGCTCTCTTCGGAGTCACCCTTTTTGGTTTTTCACCAAGACAAGGTGGTTCTCCGTCCGACTCCGGACTTTCTCCCTAAGGTGGTGTCTCCTTTCCACCTTAACCAGGACATTTCATTGCCTTCCCTTTGTCCGGCCCCTGTGCATCGCTTTGAGAAAGCGTTGCATACTTTAGATTTGGTGCGGGCGCTCCGGATCTATGTCACGCACCGCTGCTCTTAGGCGGTGCACCTCTCTTTTTGTGCTGACCACAGGTCAGCGCAAGGGTCTCTCGGCTTCTAAACCGACCCTAGCTCGTTGGATTAGGTTGGCCATATCCGATGCCTACCAATGTACTCAGGTGCCTCCCCCGCCGGGGATTAAGGCGCACTCAACCAGAGCTGTCGGTGCCTCTTGGGCTTTCAGGCACCAGGCTACGGCTCAGCAGGTCTGTCAGGCGGCCACTTGGTCTAGTCTGCACACCTTTTCGAAGCACTACCAAGTGCATGCTCATGCTTCGGCAGATGCGAGCTTGGGCAGACGCATCCTTCAGGCGGCTGTCGCCCATTTGTGAAGTTAGGTTTTGCCTACTTCTCACTTTTCTGTTTATTTCCCACCCATGGACTGCTTTGAGACGTCCCATGGTCTGGGTCTCCCATAAGGAACGATGAAGAAAAAGAGAATTTTGTTTACTTACCGTAAATTCTTTTTCTTATAGTTCCGACATGGGAGACCCAGCACCCTCCCTGTTGCCTGTTGGCAGTTCTTGTTCCGTGTGTTTTCACCGGCTGTTGTTGTAGACAGAGGTTCCGGTTATTCCGGGTTTTACTCTATCTCTACTTGTGGGTGGATGTCCTCCTTCAGCTTTTGCACTAAACTGGCTAGATTTGGTCATCCAGGGGGTGTATATGCTCGGAGGGAGGAGCTACACTTTTTAGTGTAGTACTTTGTGTGTCCTCCGGAGGCAGAAGCTATACACCCATGGTCTGGGTCTCCCCTGTCGGAACTATAAGAAAAAGAATTTACGGTAAGTAAACAAAATTCTCTTTTTTTTTTTTTTTAACCCCTTAGATAAAAGTAAACCTATTCATGTTTGGTGTCTACGAACTTGCACTGACCTGAGGCATCACACCCACATCAGTTTTACCATATAGTGAACACAGTGAATACAATATCTTAAAAACAATAGTGCTATCGCACTTTTTTTTGCAATTTTTCTGCATTTGGAATTTTTTTGCTATTTTCCAGTACACTATATGATAAAACTCATGGTTTCATTTAAAAGTACAACTCGTCCCGCAAAAAACGAGCCCTCACATGACCCTATTGACTGAAAAATAAAAAAGTTACGTCTCTTGGAAGAAGAATGGCAAAACAAAATGGAAAGCGCAAAATCGGCCGGCCATGAAGGGGTTAAGCCTTTTTTGCCAGAGGTATCAAATACTTAATTCTCTCGGCAAAATGCAAACAAATTTATATACTTTATACAATATGATTTTATTTATGATATTCTATTTCTCACTGTTAAAATTAACCTACCCTTAAAATTATAGATTGTTCATGTCTTTGTCAGTGGGCAAACTTACAAAATCAGCAAGGGATCAAATTATTATTTCCTTCACTGTGTGTGTGTGTGTGTGTGTGTGTGTGTATGTGTATATATATATATATATATATGGATATATGTATGTATAATAATTTTATATGGTATATGATGACATTATGTTACACATTGTAGGTGGAGACTATGCCACAATTATGGAATTCTGCGGCAGAAGGTTACAGAGACAGACATGAAAGAAACATGTGTTGGACCTCTGTTTGTAGGGATCTATACCCAGAGTGGGATGACGCAGACTGTCAGCTACAGTATGAAATTGGTAATTATTACAATTGTATTTCACATTAAAAAGTATGTCGTAGAAAAACTAACAGACGGTACACACAGGTTGTTTTTTGTTTTTTCTTTTGTTTATTTTTCATTGTAGAACGTGATGTGCGCAAACGGTGGCGGTCTGTCCGGGATCGGTTTCATAAATTTCATGCGACAGCTGCCAGCAGTGGCTCAACATTCTGCAAAAAGAAATATTTTTATGAGCAACTGCAGTTCTTACTCACCAGGCGAACATTACGTCAGTAAGTTTTTAAACATCTTTAGAAATTTTTATTAAAAGTATGTTTAACTCATACTAATGAAATCTTTTTTTTTTATACAGCACTGAAAGTAATGTGGCAAGCACAGAGAAAGAAAGCAATGAAGGGACAGTGAACAGGGTGGATTTTAATGCCAAAACATTGGGGCCAAATCAACATTTTGGTATAAAAAATGGTAATTTTTTATATACTGTATATTCACAACCCAATGTTATACAATTCCATGAATCACCTGGGGGTTATAATTTCTCACTACACTTTCCTGCATTGCCGATCCTAATGATGGGAGATTTCAGCAATGTCATTAACCCGATGCTGGATAGGAAGGGTTTGGGATCTAGTGCTGCAGGAACAGAAGGGGTCAACTTGTTATTTAGTTTCGGGAAGCTTCCAAGGCTATGTGCCCACGCTGTGGAAAATGCGCGGATTTTGCTGCGGATTTCTCGCGGAAAAGCTGCGGATTTTCCAGAAATCTGCAGCACAGCTACTCCCCAGCCATTTCTATGGCATTTGGGAAATGCTGTGCCCACGCTGCGGATTTTTCCGCAGCGGAAATCGTGCGGATTTTTGTGCGGAAAAATCTGCAGCATGTCAATTATTGTTGCGGATTTTCGTGCGGATTTTGCCTATTCAATTGAATTAAAAAATAAATCGCAAAATCCGCAACAAAATCCGCATCAAATCCGCACCTATGAAAAGGTGCGGATTCCGGGAGAAAGCTGCGGATCTTGATGCAGAAAAATCCGCAGATACAGAGTCCCGTAGGCACATAGACTAAGGGAACTATCTCTAAATGATTTATGGACTTGGATTGCGACACTATGATCTTCAGCAATTCTCATGTTTCTCTAATACATATGATTCGCTGTCGCGTATAAATTTGACATTAGGGACAGAGAGCATAGCCCAGCAGCTAGACTCAATTGAGTAACTCCTAATATAGCTGTCTGACCACTCCCTAGTGTTGATGAGCTTGGTATTCGTGTCTAACATCATTACTTGCCCAGACTCTGAAGCTTTATTTAATTCTAGTGGCAATCAATAGATGGTATTCTGATAGAACAGGCCATCAAAGACTAATTTCTTTTTATTTAATAGTGGGTCAGTAAATTGGAATACGTTATGGGATGCAATGAAAGTATGTCCTAGGATAGCACTTATTCAAGCCGTGTTAAAATGAAAAAATAGTCAATTTGGGGAGTTTCTGAAGATCAGAGTACAAGACACAAAAAGGCTATTGTAACGCTCGCGGCCGCTGTAGGGGCAGTGAGCAGGGTTAGTGGATCCACTGTACCACAGGGGGGACCTGGGCTTACGCTTTAGAAAGAGGGACTTAACTAAGTGCCTACCGCGAGGCAGACGCCCGGTACTACTCCCAGGGCAGTGACCGGAAGTTTAGCATCTGACTCCCAGCACAGGACTCTGACTCTGGTATGGCCATAGATTCAGGCAGATACAGGCAGGATGACTGAGGCAGACAGACAGGTAAATATGGACAGGTAGGGGGGCGTGGCCTGGAGGCAATGTGAAGAGACGTGTTTGTGGAGCTCTCCTGCAAACTCCCTTGATAAATCCCTGAATACCGCTGTTATCACTGCCTCAGCCGGCTGTCAGGAAGATAAGGTGGTGAGGACTTATCTGGGGTGAGTCTGGTGGATGCAGAGAGGTGCCATGGTCCGGTTGCAGGCAAAAAGATAATGGAGGCAGGAAAGTCCCCAGCTCTCAAGATGGTGCCATGATAAGGCAGGAAGCTGAGAAAGTTAATGCAGCCTGTCAGGAGAGGATGCAGATCGCTGCAAGGCTGGAGAAGTTTGCCTGGACTCCAGAGAAATCACTTCAGCATATAGATAACAGAGGTGAGATAGGAAAGGAGGGAGAAGACAATGCCAGCTCTGATGAGATGGGGGATGGTGAAAAGCAGCAAGATAAGACAGGAGAAGTGGAGAAAACACATAGTGCAGAGGAGGCTCCAGAAAACCCCACTTTAAAGGACGTTTTTGCAGTGGTGTCTTTTTGTAAAGAAGCTCTGACTACCCTGACAAAGCAAGTTAAGGGATTACAGGCAGAGGTTGCTGACATTAAGAAAGACCTCAAGAAAGCAGATCTGAGAACAGCGGCTGTGGAGGAGAGTGTGGGGATAACAGAGGATCATATTACAAAACTACAAAAGTCTGAAAAAACATTTGCACAGCAGATAGCTGAAATCATGGAAAAAATGATGATTTAGAGAACCGCTCTAGAAGAAATAGCATCCGAATTGTCGGCATCCCTGAGAAAGCGGAAGGAAGAAACCCCACTGAATATGTAGAAGACTGGCTCAGGGGGAAAATGGGTGCTAATGTCTTATCCAAGCTCTATGCCGTGGAACGTGCACACAGAGTCCCGATGCAGCCACAACCAGCAGGCAGGGGCCCTCGCACTATGCTAGCCAAGCTCCTCAACTACAGAAACAGGGACACTATACTGCGAAAGGCAAGAGACATGGAGGATCTTATGATTGACGGCCAGAGAATTTCCATATACCCGGACTACTCCATTTCTGTTCAAAAGCTACGTATGACTTTTACAGGAGTAAAGAGGCGCCTGCGAGAGATGGGGGTGCAATACTCAATGATGTTCCCGGCAAAGCTAAGAGTGATGGCGTTGGAGCGGGTGCACTTTTTTACAACTCCGGAGGAAGCCATGCAGTGGTTGGACGCAAACGAAAAGCGGATCCGTTTGAAGGAATGAGCTGACTGTCTGAATCTGCAGTGTGTTGGAGAAGGCCGGCTGAGGCTCTACGACATCCTTAGGAGCTTACAGGGGACCCTTCTTGTTTTTTCTTTTTTTTCTCCCCCCCTTTTTTTTTTTGTTCCTCCTTCCCTTTGGGATTGAGGTAGTATGCAGGGGGAATGCGAAGGGTTTGATGTGAGCTTCGCAGGACATGGGGACTGCCTAATTAGGCGCGGTGGTGGTATTTACAATTTGAGATTCCAGTTTAATTACTGTTCGCCATTTTACTGTTATATTGGTTGAGTGGAATATGATTATACATAGACAGGGTGGGAGTGGAGAATTGTTGGAAAAGGGACGAGTTTTAAAATGTGTCTAAGAGGGGAAGGCGAGGGAGGTAGGGGGGAATTTAGTAGGGATTATGGACCAGGTTTGGAAAACCCGATGCTTCACGGGAGTACTCAAAAACTGGAAGTGGTGGGGGCAGGAGGGGAGGGGAGCAGGTGGGGAGGGGGGAAAGGGGTAGGGTGGAGGCAGCATGGGGAGATACTACAAGGTTTGATGGTTTTACTGGGTGGGATAATGGGGGATAGAATTAAGGTGTTGAGTTGGAATATTAGAGGGTTATCAGATAGGTCTAGGAGAGCGGCAATAATTAAATATGTTCAAGACCAGAACCCGTCAGTAATATGTCTACTAGAAACGCATCTAACAAAGGAGACAACGCATGTTTTAAATAGGAGATGGGTGCAGAAGGCCTATCACTCCACCTTTTCCAACTATGCAAGGGGTGTATCACTGCTGATCCATAACTCTGTGCAATATGAAGAGATAGAAGTGTATGTGGATAAAGAGGGACAGTGTGTGGCCGTCAAGTGTAAAATATTTGGCAGACTCGTGTATAGCTGCAATATATATACCACCTCCATATAAGTGCACCAAACTAAGGGAGATGAGGGAGTTCTCTGAGAAGGGGGGAGTAATCCCTTTTTTACTGGTGGGGGACTTCAATAATGTGATAGATCTGTACTGGGATATGAGTAGTAGACCTCCAGGTATCCAGGATAGTTGTATGACTTCGTTTGGCATTCTTATTGGGGAACTTGGAATGGTGGATGCCTGGCGAGTGAGGAATGGGAGGGTATCCTGCTTCTCTTGTTATTCCGCTTCACATAACACTCTGTCCCGCATTGACATGGCTCTAGCTAGTGATCTGATGGATGCAATGATAGGCGACGTGCAATATCTGACAAGAGTGATTTCAGATCATAGCCCAATTCTAGTGTCCATACGACGGGGGACCCTGACAGGGGGAAGGAGGGGAGAGTGGAAGCTTCATCCAGCATGGATCCGTCATATTAATATGGGGAATATAGAACGGGATCTTGGGGATTTCTTTATCCACAACGAGGGTAGCACTGGTCCGCTGGTGGTATGGGATGCGATGAAGGCATACCTCAGGGGGCTCCTGTTCAGGGATATCTGTAAACGTAAAACACAGACGAGGCAGGATGAGAAAAATAGCCTGGAGGCCTTAGATAAGGCAGAGCTGGAAGCAATCCGGAGTACTACTACGGATGCGAAGCAAAATCTTAGGCAGGCGCATGAACAGGTTAATAAGATGCTTTTGGAGAAGGCGGTAAGGAAGCAGGCATTCCAAAAATTGCATTTTTATGAGGAGGGGGAAAAAGTTGGTCATCTATTATCGGTCATAGCTGCAGCTCAAAGGAGTAGTTCATTTGTGCATGGTATGGACACGGTGGAGGGGACACAGGTCACTGAGGTTGAGGAGATCCTTGGGGTCTTTAAAGATTTCTATCGCACGCTATATTCTTCTAGCGGAGAGATGAGGGTGGAAGAGGTGGACTCATTTCTTGAGCGAGGTGAGCTTCCTGTGTTGTCTGTGGCGGATAGAGATAAATTGGAGTCACTTATTACTATTGATGAACTGGAGGACGCTCTGCATGGCATGAGCAATGACAAGTCACCGGGAGCAGACGGGATACCAGTTGAAATTTATAAACAGAAGAAATCCTATTACCCAAACTATTGAAAGTCTTTGAGGTGGCGGAGGGGGAAGGTATATTGCCTGAATCTATGAGAGAAGCAATAATAGTAGTAATTCCTAAGGAGGATAAAAATCCGAGGCTTCCAGACTCATATAGACCCATCTCGTTATTAACAGCGGACGTGAAGCTTCTGGCTAAGGTGTTGTCAAACCGGCTGACTGGAGTTATATCTAACCTAATCCATATGGACCAATCAGGGTTCATGGCCAATGGGTCGACAGCTGCTAATATCAGGAAATTGTACCTTAATCTACAGTTGCCGCCTGACAACCCTGACCAGAGGGTGATCGCTTCGCTAGATGCCCAGAAAGCGTTCGATAGTGTTGAGTGGGGGTATCAGTGGAAAGTGTTGCAGCATATGGGTTTTGGCCCACAGTTTGTAAAGTGGGTGAAGCTGTTGTATAATAGGCCTACTGCTAAAGTTAGAGTTAACGGTATGACCTCCTCAGCGTTTGAGTTGCACCGGGGAACGAGGCAGGGCTGCCCACTATCGCCGCTCCTATTTGCTATTGCAATAGAGCCTCTGGCGGCGGCCATTAGGAAATCAAAGGAGATCCATGGATTTAAGTATGGGCATTTAGAGGAGAAAATAGCTCTTTATGCTGACGATTTATTACTTTTCTTGGGGGATCCATCAGCCTCATTGGATCATGCCATGCAGATAATAGAGAAATTTGGAGAAGTTTCGGGACTGACCATTAATTGGTCTAAATCGAGCCTCTTTAAAGTGGATGGGGAAGTAGCCTGGACAAATGAGGATACTGGGGCTAACAAATTGAAGAATGTGGACGAATTTAAATATCTAGGTATCCAGATATCTCTGCCAGTAGGAAAATACATACAGGTGAACTTATGGCCTCTCCTTAAAAATTTGAGAGCCAAGGTGGATGCCTGGAACAAGCTACATTTGTCAGTTGTTGGAAGGGTTAATTTACTAAAGATGGTAGTAATGCCTAAACTCCTATACATACTGCACAATGCCCCTGTTTGTATTTCAAGGAAAAGATTTAAAGGGATAAACTCGCTGTTTAGGGACCTGGTGTGGGGTAAAAAGCAGCCTAGGGTGCGATTAGAGACTTTACAAAGGCCGAAGGATGAGGGGGGTCTAGCAATCCCAAATCCGGAATTGTATTATATAGCGGCGCAATGTCAACACCTCAGGGGTTGGTCTGATCGAGAGAAAGATGGGGGCATTAAAGAAGTACTGGAATACATAGTGGGTAGAAGTCCATTGGTAATGGGACTAGAGGATGGTGCGGTGGGACTCCTGGGTAGAACATCTCCTACAATGGCACTTATAAATAAGACCTGGGATAGGCTGAAAAGTGTGAGAGGGGTGACCCGGTTAACCAAGTTTACACCTATCTGGGATAACAGTAATCTCCCGGAGATTCAGAAAATGGGGAATATTGAGGAGTGGAGACGCAAGGGTGTAATATACATGCATCAGATATTGGACGGAGGAATTGTGAAATCGTTCCCGCAGTTACAGAGTGAGTTTCAGTTACCGGCATCCTCCTGGCTCCACTACAGTCAATTAAAACATGCGATTGCAGCCAAAGCGGCTAAACAAAGTGTGGCCATACAGACTGACCTGGTACTGGAGTATGTGTGTAAGGGGGGAGGAAGCACTAAAGGGATCATTTCTGGCACGTATAAAGATATACTAAATACCTTTTTCTTTATCGTTCCTATGGGAGAACCAGACCATGGGTGTATAGCTACTGCCTCCGGAGGACACACAAAGTTACTACACTCAAAACGTGTAGCTCCTCCCTCCTAGCATATACACCCCCTGCTAGCCAGTCCTAGCCAGTTTCATGCTTTGTGTCAGGAGGATCACACACACACATGCATCCTTTTTTGATTTTTCATTTTTTCTAAAGATTTAGAAGAAAAGCGGGTCCACTGGAACCCCGGCATGTCCCTTCACACCCCCCTGGCGGCGGTGCTGTTAAGGTTGACTTCAGGGCAGGAGCCCTTCATGCCGCGCTCCTTCACCATCCCTTAGGGGCTCTGGCTTGAAGTTAGAGCCAACACGGTTCTCACTGCCTTGCAGGAGACCGGCCTCCATCCGCAGCCCTTTGGCAGGACCCTGCTGGACGGAGCACTGAACCCCCACCCCACCAGGGACTGGGCCCTGCGTCTCAAAGCTAAGTATAGAGACGTTATTCAGAGGGTCCTTCTGCAATGTGGAGCTTTTATTGGGGGGACAGTGATTTACTTTGATAATGCTGCTTTTTACAGTGTTTCCGGCCGGTTCCACGGTTTTTACTGAGTACCGCGCCGATGATGCCTGATTGTCGGCCGCATGCATAACTCTAGGCCCCGGCTTCAGCCGCGGCCTAGTTTCGTTTTGTTCCCCTGCATGTCAGTCATGCAGGGGGACACTGCAGCGCCGCCCGCCGGCCGCTCTGCACAGGGGAGGACACTCCTTTTTCAGGAGATGATTCCCTCCCCTGTACATGTCCTTAGCCCTCCGATTCCCGCTCCTGGGTTAACCCCCGCCCCCCCCCCTCACTCTGGCGCCATTTTTTCAGCGTTCTTAGTACGCTGGTCGGCGCTGGCTGCTCTGCAGTGCAGAGGGAGTGGATATCTGGCTGGGGGTCCAGGCTTGGAACCCGGGGGGCATTCATAATAGCGGCCTGATAAGTCACAACCTCTGGTTGTGCACTTTTATACACTATCAGGGCATTCTCAAGGAGTTAATTCTTTATTATAGAACCTCCTCCTCAGCAGCATGTCTCACACTAGGAGCAAAGCTCCAAGGCTGTACACTACATGTTCTGCATGTAAGCTCATATTGCCTGAACTGGCACAGACCCACACTGTAATGGTTCTTATGTGGTGGTGCCTCTGCCTGGAGTCTCCCCAGGCTGACCCCTGTCTTGGGTATTCTAGACATTCTAGACATAGCCCCCCACCTCTGCAGCATGTCTCACAGAGCGAGGCTGCAGGCTGTTTTTAGTATCCACTGCTGGTAGTCTCGTACGGCTGTACCGAGCTTATAACCACTGTGGCCCCTCAGCTTGGAGGCTTATTCATGGTCCCTCCAGCTGCTCCGGTTTCGGTGGCTGACCCCTGGGGGAATCTTTTTTTCCAGGGGTCGGCCTGTCCCGGCATCTGCTGAGCATGCAGCCCCCTTCTCAGGGCGTTTTCTGCTCGCTCAGCAAAGCTCACAGACCCCGTCCTCCTGACAGGGAGACGCAGGGTCCCCTGTCCTCCCCGTCCCGCAGCTCCGATTACGAGCTGACTCACTGGACGAGGAGGATATCTCTACCAGGGGCTCGGACGCTACTTTAGGTACTTTGATCCGTCCGTAGGTGACGCGGATGCGAATGATTGGATTGCGTCCATTATACTTGTATTGGACCTCCATCCGCCTGTATCAGGGGAGTATTCCCCGCTGGCAGAAAGGCATCAGTATACCTTTAACAAGACGAGGAGTGTGTTCCTTAACCACTCCAGTTTTCAGCCCGCTGCGTCCAAGCCCACAGCCTGTCCTGCAGATCCCACAGCGGGGTTCTGCTGCCTGTCTCCCCCTCCCATCAGAGGTGGTCAAGGAGTGTACTCATTCGCCAAGGGTGGCCACTCCGGTGTCTAGACTTTCAGCCCGGATAGTTGTATCAGTGGCTGACGGCACCTCTATAAGGATCCCACGGTACATTAATTTTGTACTGGACCTCAATCCGCCGGAGTTACCTTATCTAGGTGAACACAACGTGTGTTCCTTAACCACTCCAGTTTTCAGGCCCCTGTGACCAGCCCAGGGTCCGCTCTGACAGTCGCTTCCCATGAAGCGTGATTCTGAGGACTGTGTTTCCCCTGTCCACCAATGGTGGTCAAGAAGTGGGCTCATTCACCTCAGGTGGCTCAGCCCGGACCGTTATGTCAGTGGCTGATGGCTCCTCAGAGGAGATGCATTCCCTCACAGGGACTCTATGCCCAAAACGGTTGCCTGAACTTCCAGACTTCAGTCTTTTCATCCTCTGCCAGGTCTGCCATGCTGGACACCGCACGGCGGTGGTCTTGGCTACTTTCCTCGCTATCCGCAGGCTCCTGTGGCTTCGGAAATGGAAGGCAGATGCCTCTATAGAGGTTCCTTGCTGGGCTCCCCTTTGGTGGGACCAGTCTCTTCGGAACCAACTGGATGAAATTTAGGAAGCTCTTGGCGGGGAGAGTTCTTCCTTGCCACAAACCTAAACCAGGGAACCTGTCCAGGGCAGGAATCAGTTGAGGTTTCGGTGGTTTCCGTTCCTCCATCTGATCGTCCTCTAGCTCGGCCTAGGTTCATAGAACCAATTGGCTTGAAGCTGCGTCTTCAGAAGACCGCAGGAGATGCTGCCACTTAGTCAGCTTCCTCCGAGCTATCTAGCCACGCCAACCTCCTCCTAGTCGGTGGCAGGCTCTCTCCACTTGGCGACGTATGGTTCTAACACGTCTCCGTTCAGTGGGGGCGGGATTATATCTCCCATGGCTACAGGATGGAATTCTGTCCACCCGCCAAACAGATTTTTTCTGTCACCTCCTCCCGGCTCCAAGGCCGCCGCCTTCTCACAGGCCGTGGCATTTCTTGCAGGCCAATGGAGTAATTGTACCGGTTCCCGACTGGGAACGGTTCTGAGATTTTTGTTTAAATCTATTTCTAGTCCCCGAAGAGGGCGGTGCCTTCCGACCTGAATCTTTAGCTTTTCAAGCATGGTCAGGTGTGGCGTTTTCACATGGAGTCTCGGTCTTGTTCCGTGTGTTTTTTCACCGGATCAATCAAGAACCCAAGGAGATTCCCTAGCAGCCATCGGCATCAGAGATGCCTTTCTGCAAGGGTCAATCGCAGTTTCACACCAGCGTTGACTACATTTTGCCATCGGAGTGGTCCAATTCGTGGCTCTTCCCTTGGGGTTAGCCACGGCCCCTCGAGTATTCTCCTTGGGGCTGCTGTGATTAGGGTCCTGCACCCCTAGCGATTGGCAGTGATCGTTTGCCCTGGACGCCCTTCTTCTCGGGGCTTCATCCAGTGCAGACTCTTAGCAGAGTACTTCGCTTACTCTCGCCACTCTAACCTATTCGGGTGGCTTGTCATTCTGTTCAAGTCCACTCTGACTTCGAACCAGAGGTTCTCAAGGACGCAATTCGAGACTGTCGGCTCTTGTGAAGCCGCTCTTAGTCGATCAGTAGTCCCTCCGCTTGCGGTCGACGTCGTTCTATCAGACACCAAATACAGGTGCTGGTCAGACGGTGGCGTCAATGGAAGCGATTCCTTGCCCAGTTTCTCCTGCGCCCTCTGAGACTGGATGTTGTCCTCTGTACACGCGAACTCCCTCCTTCCACGGGGTGGTGGCTTTGCCACTGACCTGGGGCTCGTTTTCAGTGGTGGTTTCGGCCACTCTGTCTCAGGGACGCTCCTTCCTGGCCCCGTCCCGGGTGATCCTCACCAGGGTGCTGATCTTTCCGCCTTGGGAGCAGTATATCTCCATCAATGGGCTGGAAATCAGAGCTGTATTCTAGCTCTCTAAGCCTTCACCATCTGTTGGCGGCTAGGCACATTCGAGTTCAGTCGGATAACGTGACAGCGTTTTCCTACATCAACTTCCAGAGCGGGACACTCAACCGCCTGGCAATCTTGGCGCCTCAACATTCTTCAGTGGACAAGGGACTCCTAGTCCACCGTATCCGCAGCCCACATCCTAGATGTCAAAACTGCGAGGCAGACTATTTCAGCTGTCCAACCGTGGTCCACAATCCTCAGGTTTTGCAGTAGACACACTGGTTCATGTTTGATCCCAGCTGCGTCTCTACCTCTTGCCCAGAGCCCTGCACAAGATCAGTAAAGGGGGCCGTCGGGTCATTCTCTTACTCCAGACTGACCCAGGCAGGCTTGGTATCCTGACCTGCTCCTTCTGTCCGTTGGGTTGCCATGGCATCTTCCGGACCGTCCAGACCTTTTCTCAAAAGGTCCGTTTTTTCCGTCAGAATTCTGGATTCTCAGATTGACGGCGTAGCTATTGAGTCCTGGATCTTGGCGACTTCTGGTATCCTTCCTGAAGTCATCTCCGCTATGACTCGAGCTCCAAAGTGTCCTTGGACCTTTTTAGCCTTGCCGACCCTCCTGTCCCTTCCACAGTCCGGTCTACAGCTAGGACTATCCCTCATTAAGGGACAGGTCTCCGTTCTGTCGGTATGTGCCAGCGGCGTATCGTCCGGCTGGCTCCGGTGCGCTCCTTTAAGGGCGCGTCTCACATCATTCCGCCTTTCCGGCGGCCTATGGAGCCCTGGGACCTTAATCCGGTCCTCCCGGTTCCCGGAAACCCCCCTTTGCGCCTCTTAGGGAGGTTTCTTTGTTTCATCTTTCACAGAAAGTAGTCTTTCTAGTGGCTATAATTTCCTGCCAGGGAGTTCTGGCTGCACTCTCTCTGAGTCACCCCCTTTTTTTGGTCTTTTGCATCAAGACAAGGTGGTCTCCGTCCGACTCCGGACTTTTTTCCCTAAGGTGGTTACTGCTTCCACCTTATCCGGGGCAATTTTCCTGCCTTCCTTTTGTCCGGCTCCTGTTCATCGCTTTGAGGAAGCGTTGCATATCCTGGATCTGGTGCGGGCGCCCCGGATCTATGTGTCTCGCACCGCCGTTATTAGGCGGTGCACCTCTCTCTAGTACTGACTGCTAGTCAGCGTAGCGGTCTCTCGGCATCTAAGCCGACCCTGGTTCGTTGGCTTAGGTCGGCCATTTCCGAGGCCTACAAGTGTACTCAAGTGCCTTCCCCGCCGGGGATCAGAGCACATTTGATCAGACCTGTCGGTGCCTTTTGGGCTTTCAGGCACCAGGCTACGGCTCAGTAGGTCTGTCAGACTGCAGCTCGAATTAGTCTGCATACTTTTTCGAAGCTCTATCCAAGGCATGCTCTTGCTTTGGCAGACGCGGGCTTCGGCAGACGCATCTTTCAGGCGTCTGTCGCCCATTTGTGAAGTTGGGTTTGCCTGCTTCTCAGTTGTCTGTTTATTCCCACCCATGGACTGCTTTTGAACGTCCCATGGTCTGGGTCTCCCATAGGAACGATAAAGAAAAAGAGAATTTTGTTACTTACCGTAAATTCTTTTTCTTATAGTTCCGTCATGGGAGACCCAGCACCCTCCCTATTGCCTGTTGGCAGGTTTCTTGTTCCGTGTGTCTTCACCGGCTGTTATTGTTGTAGACAGAGGTTCCGGTTCTTCCGGATTTTACTCTGTCTCTTCTTGTGGGTGGATGTCCTCCTTCAGCTTTTGCACTAAACTGGCTAGGACTGGCTAGCAGGTGGTGTATATGCTAGGAGGGAGGAGCTACACGTTTTGAGTGTAGTAACTTTGTGTGTCCTCCGGAGGCAGTAGCTATACACCCATGGTCTGGGTCTCCCATGACGGAACTATAAGAAAAAGAATTTACGGTAAGTAACAAAATTCTCTTTTTTTTAGACTACCCAATTAAAACTGAATCTAAATGGGAGGAGGAAGTTGGGCCGATAACGGAGGAGGTGTGGGAGAGTATCCTGGAGTATGTCCCTAAACTTTCCATGAGCGAACCGGCCACACTGTCTCACCTATACGTGATTCACCGGGTATATAGGTCTCCTTTACTGATGTTTAAAATGGGGTTGAAAAGGAATTCGGAGTGTCCAAGGTGTCAGGGATCTGACGCAGGTATTTTTCACATGATGTGGTCTTGTCCGAGACTAGTCTCCTTTTGGACTAAGGTTATCCACAAGATAGGAAGAACATATGGGTGTGTCCTCCCCAGGGAACCAGTGATATGCCTATTGGGATATGTTGAGGAGCTTGGGGTGGAAAATACTATGAAAATTGTCATTGCTAGGCTGCTGTATGCGGCAAGAAAGCTAATCGCCAGGTCCTGGATTAAAAAAGACCCCCCGACCAGGGGAGAGTACATTAGAAGGGTGAAATGTATTCTTCAGCTGGAACAGGGAGTGTATGAAAGAAGGGGGAATGTTAAAATGTTTGAGAAGCTATGGTCTCCTTGGCTGCAATGCGGATAGGACGAGTGATGGACCAGTAAACTGATATGGGACCGGGATAGCCGTCTGAGACCTCTGATGTGTGTGTTTTGTTTTATTTGTGTTACTAGTTGTTCCTCCTGCACAACGGGATGGTTGCTATACTACAGTTGGAGGGTATTATAAGTGTGTACTATATGGGATGTAGTATCGGGGAGAAGTGTTGCTGCCGGGGTGGGGGAGGGGGCGGGAGGGGGAGTTAAAGGGGTAATAGATGTGATAAATTTAATTTGGATGCCGATTTGTTATTCTGTTGTATGTATTCTGTTTTAATAAAAAAGTATCTGATTTAAAAAAAAAAAAAATATGGACAGGTATGGTGGGCACTGCAGGGACAGATAGGTATGGGAAGGCAGGTACATGTGACTGAGACAAGGATAACTGGGCCTGACAACTACCTAGCAGACTGGTAGCCAAACTAACTTAAGGTGTTGCGCACGTACCTTCCCTAATGGCAGGGTGCCTTAAATACTTAGTGCCATTTCCCGGAAATGGTGCTTCGGCCTCTTAAGAGGAGGGTCGGTGTGCACGTGCGTGCCCTATGCACATTCCTAAGGAGCCTGTGCAGCGTGCATAGTCCCCCGGGGAAAAGGGAGGCAGACAAGCACTTGGACAACCACGGGGCTGTGGAGGAGGACGTGACCCAGCTGTGGCAGTGAGTAAGTTGGCGTCCATTAAGGGACGCCGGAGCTACAGTATATATTTCCAGCAGGGATAGGGCAAACCTTCAAATAAAGGCTCAAGATGCATACAGTATGCATATTTTGGAACATCTCAAGGTTAAAAGATTGTTTCAAAAACAATTTAATTTTGACAAAGGAGAAAAGGCGGGACATGTACTGGCACTTGTGGCAAAAGCACAGCTTGGTAGTGCACATGTCACTGCATTACGGGATGGAAATGGAGGTTTGCTATACGACACCCCAAACATTTTACAGCAGTTTAGACTATTCTATGAGTCTCTCTACACTTCTAGATCTTCTACAACACAGGTTCAGATTCAGGAATTGGCCTACCTAGAATATCGGAGGAGGATAGGGTATTTTTGTATAGTCTAACCCTAGAAGAGTGAGAGGAAGTGGTGGTGGACATGGCCCACTCCCGGGTATCAGATGGACTCTCAATCGAGTTATTTAAAAATTTAATGATATTCTGTTGCCCAGTTTACTAAAAATGTTTCAAGAAGCAGTAGAAGAACGCTCGCTTCCAATGTCCATAAAGGAGACTATTATAGTGGTTATAGCAAACAGGAGAAGGACCCTCTGAACCCAGATTCATACCCCCCTATATCCCTTTTAAACAATAATATGAAAATCATAGTGAAGGTCCTGGCGAATAGGCCGACAAGGCTTAATTCCTCCATTGTCCATCAAGACTAACCTGGTTTTATGCCAGAAAGATCAACTGCGACCAATATACGTAGGTTATTTTTTTGAATATGCATGTGCCAGTAGATAACCCTGGGAATAGTCATTTGCTCACTAAATGCTGCAAAAGCTTTTGGTAGTGTGGAGTGAGGATTTCTGTGGACAGTATTGAAGTAGTTTGGCATTGGGAGACGCTTTATAGAATCAATACAACTGTTATATTCTAAATCACAGCAAGAATACCAGTAAATGGGCTACTGTATTGCGTTTGAAAGAGGAACAAGGCAGGGGTGTCCTCTTGTCGCCTCTTCTCTTTGCTCTAGTGTTAGATGAGTGAACCAATGGAAATTCGCTTCGTCAGGGTCAGCCAAACTTTAAATTAAGTTTGGTTTGGGACCCGAACTTTACCCGAACCCCAATTGGAGTCACTAATTGGGCAGTTTGGGTCTCCGCTCATATCCAGCCATAAACACATCACTTGCGTGGGCGAGTCAATAAGGTTTTTCCATTTTCTTCTTTCCTCAGCAAATTTACATTAGAATTCTGCTTCAATAAGTCGTCTTTATAGCATTGTAGACTTTCAAACTGAAATACAAAATAATGACCGTATTTTTCGCTTTATAAGACGCACTTTTGTTCCCCCAAATTTTGGGGGAAAGTAGGGGGTGCGTCTTATAAGCCGAATATACGGGGGGGGGGTATATATATATATGTACACTGCAGGGTCCAGGTGAGGTGGGGGCGCTGTGCTGGGGGCAGGTGAACGCTGCGGCGGCAGCGTTTGATCTCCTGCTCCCGCTCATATAATATGCACAGCCGCTGTCCATCTCCGGTGGTGCTGAAATCGCACGCAGTGAGGGGCTGGGGCAGTGGTGCATATTATATGAGCCTGCGCCCCCCTGTGATGGCACATGCCCCCCCTGTGTTAGATTTGGCCCCCATGCTGCTGCTCATTCTAAAATAAAAAAGCTTTACTTACCCCCTCCAGCGTTTCTCCCCGTGTCCCTGCTTCCACTGGGATCAGGCAGGCAGAGATCTCAGTCTGCTGTGCCGATCATATGACCGCACTGAGAACCAGGAAGTAAGGAAGAGAAGCACGGAGGGATACAGGAGGGAGCTCAGCGCTGGAGAAGGTAAGGAAAGAGTGTTTTATTTTACTATGGGCAGCAGCATGGGGGCGATATCTAACACAGGGGGACTTGTGCGATCTATAGGGGCCATGGGCAGCACTATGGGGGCAATATCTAACACAGAGGGACTTGTGCGATCTATATAGGGGCCATGGGCAGCACTATGGGGGCGATATCTAACACAGGGGGACTTGTGCGATCTATAGGGGCCATGGGCAGCACTATGGGGGCGATATCTAACACAGGGGGACTTGTGCCATCTATATAGGGGCCATGGGCAGCACCATGGGGGCGATATCTAACACAGGGGGACTTGTGCGATCTATAGGGGCCATGGGCAGCAGCATGGGGGCGCTATCTAACACAGGGGAACGTGTGCAATCCATAGGGGGCCATAGGCAGCACAGGGGAACATGTGCAATCCATAGGGGGCCATAGGCAGCACAGGGGAACGTGTGCAATCCATAGGGGGCCATAGGCAGCACAGGGGAATGTATGCAATCCATAGGGGGCCATAGGCAGCACAGGGGAATATATGCAATCCATAGGGGGCCATAGGCAGCACAGGGGAACGTGTGCCATCACAAGGGGGCTATATTCAATATAAGGGGGCCATATCCAGATTGATTGGGCTAATTTTAGGATGGGGGGCTATGAGGGACATATACCCTATATGATTTGTTAGAGGGACACTGGCATTATACGATGGACCCCATTTAACATTAAAAACAAATAATTCTCTTTTCCTTCACCAAATTTGGGGGTGCGTCTTATAATCAGGTGCATCTTATAAAGCGAAAAATACGGTATATGGGATATTTCATTACCTAAGCAACTTAGAGAGCCAAAAGACAGATCAAAAGATATTGCATCTATCACAAAGAAGTCGCATTAGGGGAATGCATTATTTTCATGGATGTCCATTATCTCAAAAACTAGAAACAATTCAACAAAAGTAATTGGATTTTTTCATTCAGCACCTTTAAAATAGTCTAAATCCATTTAAAAAACCTTGGCACCTGAAAAATAATTTTTTTGTAGACCTGTGTTATCTGTACGTAAAAAATGAATTCAGTCCCTGTATGTGTTTCCTCCAGTTCTATCCAGTAAGAAGATAACATTGGAGACATGTCCCCGTCCTCTTCTTCCACAGGACTGTAAACAAGAAAGTCCCGATGTTCCTCAGGCTCATCAGGTAAATGGCGAAAAAATGTAATGAAATCTCCCTATGATGTGTAGACGGCTGTGAAGGTCTTGTGTTCAGTCTTGTCTTATCCATCATTGTTACATACTAAACGGCCAATTAATTAGAGACATTTCACACTCCTATTTGAAAATTATTACACACATGACCGTGAAGTGCAGCATAAATCGGAGTGATCAGTTTTCAGAATGAATTCAAACACTATCACAGCACCAATATTTTAAAAGTTGCCAACCTCATGGGGGTTTTTACGTGCAATGATGTGAGAGTGTACTGAGAATAGTGTGACCAATGAAAAATATCCAGCCTGCTAGTGCTTGTTCTGATGCTGTCATGTACTGACAGTGTTTCTGATTTTGTATTCCTGTACTGACTGTAGTTCTGGTTTTGCATTCATGTACTGATGGTTCTGGTTTTGCATTCATCTACTGACAGTGGTTCTGGCGCTGCATTTATGTACTGATGGAGGTTCAAGTGCAGCAAACCATACTGTGCTTCCTGGCTATGTTAAAACCTAATCTCAAATCTCTACATTTTTAGTATTTTTATGCAAAGGATTTGATGAGTTTCTGCTGCAAAAACTTTTGCAAGTACTGTATATGTATATTATCTATATTATTAGATGACAGAGACACCCCAGATGTAATGTATAGATAAGGTAGATTGCAGACTGGTGTAAGGGTACCTTCACACTTTAGCGATGCAGCAGCGATCCGACCAGTGATCTGACCTGGTCAGGATCGCTGCTGCATCTCTACATGGTCGCTGGTGAGCTGGCAAACAGGCAGATCTCACCAGCAACCAGTGACCAGCCCCCAGCCAGCAGCGACGTGCAAGCGACGCTGCGCTTGCACGGAGCCGGCGTCTGGAAGCTGCGGACACTGGTAACTAAGGTAAACATCGGGTATGGTTACCCGATGTTTACATTAGTTACCAGCGCACACCGCTTAGCTTAGCTCTGGCTCCTTGCTCTCCTAGCTACAGTACACATCGGGTTAATTAACCCGATGTGTAATGCAGCTACATGTGCAGAGAGCAGGGAGCCGCGCACACTGCTTAGCGCTGGCTCCTTACTCTCCTAGCTACAGTACACATCGGGTTAATTAACCCGATGTGTACAGCAGCTACATGTGCAGAGAGCCGGAGCCGGCAGCACAGGCAGTGTGAGAGCTGCGGAGGCTGGTAACTAAGGTAAATATCGGGTAACCACCTTGGTTACTCGATGTTTATCTTGGTTACAGCTTACCGCAGCTGCCAGACGCCGGCTCCTGCTCCCTGCTCGCTTCATTTGTCGCTCTCTCGCTGTCACACACAGCGATCTGTGTGTCACAGTGGGAGAGCGCCTTTGAAGAAAACGAACCAGGGCTGTGTGTAACGAGCAGCGATCTCGCAGCAGGGGCCAGATCGCTGCTCAGTGTCACACACAGCGAGATCGCTAATGAGGTCACTGCTGCGTCACAAAAAGCGTGACTCAGCAGCGATCTCGGCAGCGAGCTCGCTGTGTGTGAAGCACCCCTAAGTGGAGTGCTTTTTGTGGAGAAAATCTTCTTGCCACAGATCCTCTTATCTCTGTGGATGATTGTTTAGATTCTTGGGCTTAGCTAAGTATTGTAGCCTAAGGGGTGCTTCACACACAGCGAGCTCGCTGCCGAGATCGCTGCTGAGTCACGCTTTTTGTGACGCAGCAGTGACCTCATTAGCGATCTCGCTGTGTGTGACACTGAGCAGCGATCTGGCCCCTGCTGCGAGATCGCTGCTCGTTACACACAGCCCTGGTTCGTTTTCTTCAAAGCCGCTCTCCTGCTGTGACACACAGATCGCTGTGTGTGACAGCAAGAGAGCGACAAATGAAGCGAGCAGGGAGCAGGAGCCGGCGTCTGACAGCTGAGGTAAGCTGTATCCAAGATAAACATCGGGTAACCAAGGTGGTTACCCGATATTTACCTTAGTTACCAGCCTCCGCAGCTCTCACGCTGCCTGTGCTGCCGGCTCCGGCTCTCTGCACATGTAGCTGCTGTACACATCGGGTTAATTAACCCGATGTGTACAGCAGCTAGGAGAGCAAGGAGCCAGCGCTCAGTGTGCGAGGCTCCCTGCTCTCTGCACATGTAGCTGCATTACACATCGGGTTAATTAACACGATGTGTACTGTAGCTAGGAGAGCAAGGAGCCAGCGCTTAGTGTGCGCGGCTCCCTGCTCCCTGCTCACACTGGTAACTAATGTAAACATCGGGTAACCATACCCGATGTTTACCTTAGTTACCAGTCTCCGCAGCTTCCAGACGGCGGCTCCGTGCAAGCGCAGCGTCGCTTGCACGTCGCTGCTGGCTGGGGGCTGTTCACTGGTCGCTGGTGAGATCTGCCTGTTTGACAGCTCACCAGCGACCATGTAGCGATGCAGCAGCGATCCTGACCAGGTCAGATCGCTGGTCGGATCGCTGCTGCATCGCTAAGTGTGAAGGTACCCTAACAAGTTTGTGCCTTCATGGCAGCTGTTTACTCTATGATACAAGGACAATGATCCATGTTGTGTAGTCATGAATTGCTTCCCCTCCTTGACCTATTAGAGAATAACAGGTACATGACTTGTAAATTAAGTTTTATGTTTCCAACAGAGGCACATACTTTACAGTTTTATGCGGCAGCAAAACACTTCTACAGTATCCAGCAGTTACATTCATTAGTAGTCTATGGCCCTCCATCTTTTTTATTGCACTTTCCTTGATTGCTTGTCCATGAAGTCCACTTTCTCTGCATAATCCATGTCCTCGTTTGGCTATCTAGACCTTTCTAATCTCCAACTCATTATTTCACTTGTGTTTGTGCACTACAGTTAGGCTGTGTGAGCACGTTGCCTTTTTGACGCATTTTCGTTGCGTTTTTTCCACACGGATTTGTCACAAAACCTGAAGGGTTTGCTGATGACAGCAACGTGAATGAGAATCCTGACGTCTCATGTACAGGTGGCTTGTTTGTGACTTGCAGATTAAAATTAGCGTTTTTGCAACGTTTTTTTTTTACCTGTTGACTGTAATGAAGTCAGTAAAAAATGCTGTAAAAGTGCAGGTATAAAAATGATTGGAATTTTGCTGCGTTTTTTAAGCATTTTTGCTCAGAAAACCACATGAGTATTAACAAAAGTAAAATTATGTGATGTCACCAGGAGGAAGAAGAAATTCCAACTTTTTCTGCAAAGCAGAAGAAAGTGCATATCTTGAAGTCTTCCATAAGCATGTATCGGCGGATGGCAATCGATGTCAGAAGATTAATTGGGCTGGTAAGTTGTTTTATTATGTATGCATGCATGTGTGTGTGTATATAAATATATAACGGGCAGCCTGATGGCGTAATACAATCAAGAAAACAGAGGAGAAAACCCTGGTGGACCTCTATAAGCTTGCACAAGATCGATCTTACAGATTGTTTATCCATTAAGATGCCATGGCTCGTGATTGAGCTGAAGGCCATTAAAAAGACAAAAGTATATACTGTATGTAATATCTACCGGAGATTATATATATATATATATATACAGTATACTGAACAAACCAAACTCTTTGTCCAGCTCACCTGCTTCTCATCGGAGACCGCTTATCCAGGACCGTGCACGGAAAGGAAGGTAGCAGAACTCATATCATGATCAGAAAAATATTCCAGCAAGCAAGTCCACGGAAAAAATCTTCATTTAAAATTCATTATTTTATTTATAAATCCTTATTAAAAACAGTCCATGTTAAGTCACAAACTGCCCCACTTGAGGACGCGTTTCGAACGACCATGTTCTTAATCCGTCTCTAAATAGAGACGGATTAAGAACATGGTCGTTCGAAACGCGTCCTCAAGTGGGACAGTTTGTGACTTAACATGGACTGTTTTTAATAAGGATTTATAAATAAAATAATGAATTTTAAATGAAGATTTTTTCCGTGGACTTGCTTGCTGGAATATTTTTCTGATCATGATATACAGTATACTGTATATTTCTCTTTCGCTTCATTGGGGGGACACAGGAAACCATGGAGTATATGCTGCTGCCACTAGAAGACGACATTAGGCAAAAAAAATAAAAGTTTAACTCCTCCTCCGCAGTATATACCCACCTACCGTCAGGAAGTTATTTAGTTTTTTGCTTAGTGTCGTAGGAGGTGGACATGGGTCTTTTTTCTCAGCCCCAGTTTTTTCCACAATCGCCGCTCTTTTACACTAATATTTTCTCCTTTTCTATTTCAGAAAGCAAGCATTTTCTAAAGGCCACAGAGTGTAATGAGTCACTCTGTCTTCCCACTCAGAGACCGAGAGCACAGGAGATAGATCACACTGTTGGCTCTCTGGTCTGGATGGCAGGATCATTTTACACAAACACGTCGGCGGTTAGTGTTTGGACGGGGAGGCATCATGATCCTAGCCGCGTCTCCATCCCGCTTGCTATACAGAGCAAGACGCGAGGCTGTGAGATAGAAGAAGGAAACATCTCAAGGTCTGCTTGCTATACAGAGCAAGAAGCGCGGCCATGAGACAGAAGAAGGAAACATCTCCAGCCCGCTCACCCACCAGAGTGAAGCGCGGCCATGAGACAGAAAAGGGAGGAGAAGTCCAGGTACCTCCAACCTCAGTGAAGACAAGGTAGGACTCTGTTCCTGGCCTCCAGGTGTAGTTCTGTTCTCCACAGCCACACACGCTGGATAAAACCACACCTCCCAGGGCCATCTTGGTTAGCATGTGTTTCTTTGTTCCTCAGTGAGGAGAGTCTTGGCACGCCCTTCTACCAGTGCTGCCTCTTACAATGATGCAAGCAGTACAGTCCACACCCAATCAGAGCACAGACCATGGGACTCTATCAGGCCTAATTAGAGTATAGACCATGTGACTGTTCTCAGGGTAAGAGAGCTTGAATTGCCTCCTCCACAAGTTTGCTGGTAATGCAAGCAAATTCAACACACACAATGTGAGGCTTAGGGGTACTTCTCACATAGCGAGATCGCTGCTGAGTCACAGGTTTTGTGATGTACCAGCGACCTCATCAGCAATCTCGCTGTGTGTGACACTAAGCAGCGACCTGGCCCCTGCTGTGAAATCGCTGATCGTTACACACTGTTCTGGTTCATTTTTTGCTCGTTGGTCTCCCGCTGTGCAGCACACATCGGTGTGTTTGACGGCGAGAGACCAACAAGCACCGACTCTGTAAGCTGCGTACGCTAGTAACCAGCGTACACCGCTTAGCGCTGGCTCCGTGCGCCTGGGTGATCAGCTGATCGTTCACAGCAGCCGGCCGCCGGGTGATCAGCTGATCGCTCGCAGCAGCCGGCCGCCGGGTGATCAGCTGATCGTTCGGCCGCCGAGAATGTGTGAGGGGGGCGGAGTGCAGGGTGGGTGCAACCGAGTGGGGCCATGGCGCTGAGGACATCAGTGCCGGGGACTGCATGGCTGGGGACAGGTGAGTGTGTGTGTGCGCGTGTGCGCGTGTGCGTCTGTGTGTGTGTGCGTGTGTACATGCGGAGTGGAGTGCAGGAGGGGGCGGAGCCGAGCGGGGAAGTGTCGGGCTCCCTGCAAACGTGGCCAGGGTAAATATCGGGTAACTAAGCAAAGCACTTTGCTTGGTTTCCCGATATTTACCTTTGTTACCAGCATACACCGCTTAGCGCTGGCTCCTTGCACACGTAGCCAGGGTAAATATTAGCCAGGGTAAATATTGGGTAACTAAGCAAAGCACTTTGCTTAGTAACCCGATGTGTACCCTGGTTACGTGTGCAGGGAGCCAGAGAGAGCATGCGCAGCGAAATCCTAAGGATTCCGCTGCTCAAAAAACGTTACATGCTGCGTTCCTTCCGCCCGGCGGAAGCAACGCAGCCTCGGCCAGCGGAAGCAACGCATGTCCATCAGTCGTTATCCGTCGTCCATGCAAGTCTATAGGAAGCAGCGGAATCTGTTAACGGATTCCGCTGTTTTCCAGAATCGCGGATTGCGACTGAAGGAAAAAAACGCAAGTGTGAAAGTAGCCTTAGTTGTACCAAAAAAAGATGGAACAGTACGCCCTATTCTGGATCTCAAAGTGTGAATTCAATGTGTCTTGATACTCCACTTGAAGATGAAACCTCTTCAAGCAGTGATATCACAGATGGATCCTTAAGAATTTATGGGCTCAATAGAGATCTGAGATGAATACTTACACATACCATCTACCAAAGACATCAAAGATACTTGCGCCTTGCTGTAGACCAGACATTTAAAATTTATTGCACTGATCTTCGGTCTAACAACTGCTCCCAGAGTCTTCACAAAAATCGCAGCAACATGGGCCATCCTCAGAGCCAGAAGAATCATACCTATCTGGACTACATACTCATCAAAGGTCCGTCTCATTAATCAGGTCTTCAAAGTCTCAAAACCACCACAGAAAACCTAGTTTAGATGGCGGGCTTTTCAACACAACAAAAATCGTCCATGATTCCCAAACAGCGTCTAATATTGCTGAGTATGCTATCTACATGGCTCATGCTACACTGTTTCTTACAGAATAGAAGAAGGAAGCATTATTACAAGATACTTGACTACTCAGACAGTACAGATCTGTTCCTATCCAAACTTGCATGTAAATATCTAGGAAGATGGGGCCACCTCCCACACACTTTAGTTCAGCCAATTTAACAGCAGAGCCTTACAATTAGTATTTATTTATATGTGAAACAAGTCAACGTAATCACAGGTTCATCAGTCCCTAAGGTGGTGAATTTCATGAAATAAATTTAAAAAAAAAATGACGTGGGCGTCGCCCAATTTTTTAGTCCAGCCAGGTACAACTAGACAGATGGGGATTGGAATCCGCAGTTCAGAGTGCCCAAGCTTTCTGGGCACCCCTGTTGCGAATTGCAGTCCGCAGCTGCCCCAGAAAATGGCGCTTTCATAGACTCGCCATCTTCTGGCGCTGTATCCAACTCTTTCAGCTGCCCTGGTGACAGGTGGCTCGCTGGGTAATAATGGGGTTAGGGCTAGCTGTATATTATCAACTGGCCCTAAGCCCGAAATTCATGGTGTCACGCCAATATTAGACATGGCCACCATGAATTTCTAGTACAGATAAAAAAAAACACAACACAGAAAAATATTTTCTTTGTCGCTCCATTGGGAGACCCAGACAATTGGGTGTATAGCTATTGCCTCTGGAGGCCACACAAAGTATTACACTTAAAAGTGTAAGGCCCCTCCCCTTCTGGCTATACACCCCCAGTGGGATCACTGGCTCACCAGTTTTGTGCTTTGTGCGAAGGAGGCAACACATCCACGCATAGCTCCACTTTTTAGTCAGCAGCAGCTGCTGACTATGTCGGATGGAAGAAAAGAGGACACATATAGTGTCCCCAGCATGCTCCCTTCTCACCCCACTGTATGTCGGAGGTGTTTGTAAGGTTGAGGTACCCATTGCGGGTACGGCGGCAGGAGCCCACATGCTGATTCCTTCCCCATCCCTTTTTACAGGGCTCTGGGTGAAGTGGGATTTACCGGTCTCCAGGCACTGAGACCGTGCTCCATCTACAGCCCCTGGAGAAGATGCTGGATGGAGCGGAGTACATCAGGGACATGGCCCTGCTTCCTCAAGGTACTCTGTGTCCCCGTGCATTTGGCGCTCACACCGCAGCATGCTGGGTGTTGTAGTGCGCCGGGGGACATCAGCGCTGCGGCGCCTGTGCCATGGCCTCATTCAGCTTTGCTGAAGCAGGCTCACTTATGGGAATTGGTCGCGCCGGCCGCTGGGACTTGTGGTGCGCCGGGGACTTCAGCGCGGCCCGCGCTTTTACGGCGGCCGCGCTGTTAACTCGAGTCCCCGGCTTCTGGGCCTAGTCTCCCTTCGTTACCGCCCACAGCCCTGACAGTCAGGGTAGGGGCGTGACGCTGCATAGAGCAGAGCTGAGAGCTGGAGTATGTTTTGCATACTCCACCCCTCTCACTGTGTGCACTGTGAATCCGGATTCCCGCACTTTCTCAGGCACGCCCACGGCTTCCTTCTCTACAAGGACACCGGCAGCCATTAGTGTCAGTTTCTGTACGATACAGAGACAAGTGTGGAAGTCCCTGGCATTCTGATAGTCACACAATCGCTGTAACAGGCGTTAAGCAGCACCTGTGGTGCTAACCCCACTAGTGCAGAAGTGCACTTATAGATATGCTTGTACTATATACATTGCACTGTTTGGTCGCACGTTGTATATACCCTCCTGGATTATGCGGAGGAGTTATCAGCATATTCTCTGTGTAAAACAAAGGTGCAGAACCACATGTTTTTCTATACAGCTGGTACAGCATGTACGGCTATACGGCCGGCAGGTACATAGACTCCCATTGTATGCACTAATGGCCAGGGGATGAGGACGGTGTCTGCAGTATTTACTGACAGTTTTTCTGAGACTATGGCTATGATACTAGAAGCCTAGCAGTCCTGACATGTCTCTCACAATATGGGCACTGTTGAATCATTGATCCATGGCCCCCCTCAGTGTGAATAACTAACAGCTCCGGGAATGTCACACGCATCCCAGAGTCACGGCTCTGCACGGACGTCAGTCCCAGACAGCCTAAGTGGGCTCGCTATGAGCGGCCTCGGTTTCATCAGGGTCCTAACAGAAGGACTCGCTGTGTAATGAGGCGGAAGTAGCGGCTCAGGATTCTGATCCTGAGACCGCTCTCAAACTGGATACACCTGATTGTGACGCCATAGTAAATAATCTTATAGCGTCCATCTTTAGAATGTGGGTTATTTCTCACAGCTCCTCCAGTGGAGGAGTCAGCTTCACGTATTTTTCTGGACCACTCTGCCTTCAGAGAGGCAGTCCAGGAACACCACGCTTATCCAGATATGCGCTTCTCCAAACGGCTTAGGATACACGTTATCCCTGTCCCCTGACTTGGTCAAGGACTGGACCCAATGTCCCGAGCGGCATCCTCCAATCTCCAGGCTTGTAGCTAGATCCATAGTTGCAGTGGGAGATGGAACTGCATGGGGCACTCCAAGCTATTTCAGCTTGTCTTACACAGATTGACACGGTTACACGTACATCTGTGCCGCAGGTGGCATCCTTAACCTCTCAAATGTCTGCATTTGTTTCTTACGCGATTCAGGTTGTCCTGGACTCTGCGAACCGTGCGGCGGTAGCCTCCGCTACTCCGTGTTTTTAAGCAGAGCCTGGTCTGCTCGTTAAGTGAATGGAAGGCAGATTCTGCTTCCAAAAAAGGTTGCCTAACCAGTTGCCTTTTTCTGCTGACCGACTGTTTGGTGAGCGTTGGATGTAACCATCAAACAGTCCAGGGGTAAGGATTCATCCTTTCCTCAGCCCGGACACAACAAACCCCAACAGAGCAAGAGGCAGTCGGGGTTTTCGGCCTTTTCGAGGCTCGGGCAGGTCCCATTTTTCCTCGTCCAATGTGGACTCAAAAGGATCAGAGGAGCTAAGATTCTTAGCGGGCTCAGTCTCGCCCAAAAAAGCGACAGTCTGAAAACCCGCTTCCAAGGCGGCTTCCTCATGACTTGCGGCCTCGGTCGGTAGCAGGCTCTCCCGCCTTGGCGATATTTAGCTGCCATAGGTCAATGACCATTGAGTGTGAGACATTCTGTCTCACGGGTACAGGATAGAGCTCACTTCTCGTCCTCCAACTCGATTCTTCAGAATTTCTCCACCTCCCGGCCGGGCCGCTGCTCTTCTGCAAACAGGGTGCACTCTATAGGCAGAAAGAGTGATGACCCCCGTTCCTCTTCAGGAACAAGGTCACGGTTTTTACCCCAAATTCTTTGCGGTACCTATAACAACGGGCCGTTCCGTCCCGTTCTGGATCTAAAAATGCTCAGCAAGCTCGTGGACACCAGGCGGTTCCGGATGGAATCCCTCCGCCATGTCATCGCCTCAAGGTCCCAAGGATATTTCCTAGCTTCATTAGGCATCAAGGATGCTTATCCACACGTGCCGATTGATCCAGAGCACTAGCGTTTCTACGCTTCGTTATAGGAGACGAACACCCTCTGTTCGTAGCTCTACCTTCCGGCTAGCGACAGTCCAACTGGTCTTCGCCAAGGTCAGGGCAGCAGTAGTCACAGTCCTGCACTCTCAGGGTCACTCTGTGGTCCCGTATTTAGACGATCTACTTGTCAAGGCACTCTCTTAGGAAACATGCCAACACTGCCCGAACGTTGCGCTGGAGACTCTCTAGAGTTTTGGGTGGATCATCAACTTTTTAAAGTCAGATCCGACCCCGACCCTATCGATAACATATCTAGGCATAGAGTTTCTTACTCTCTCAGCGATAGTGAAGCTGCCGCTAGACAAACAGCATTCACTACGGGCTGCAAGCTCTTCTTTAAGAACCAGTCGCACACATTGAGACGCCTCATGCACTTCCTACGTAAGATGGTAGCAATGGAGGCAGTTCCTTTCGCGCAGTTTTACTGCGTCCACTACAATGGGACATTCTCCGCCAATGGGACGAGGAGTCGACGTCCCTCAACAGAGTCGTCGTTCTTTCTCAGGCGGCCAAGGAATCTCTACGGTGGTGGCTTCTTCTCACCTCTTGGTCAAAAAGAAGGTCCTTCCTATCCCCGTCCTGGGCGATAGTTACGACAGACGCGAGTCTATCAGGGTGGGGAGCAGTTTTTCTCCACTACAGCGCTCAGGGTACGTGGACTCAGCGAGAGTCCACTCTTCAGATCAATGTTCTTGAACACAGAGCAGTGTATCTTGCCCTACAATCCTTCCAACAGCGGCTGGAAAGCAAGCATATCCGACTTCAGTCGGACAGCTCCACAGCGGTGGCATACATCAACCACCAAGGAAGAACGCGCAACCGGCAAGCCTTCCAGGAAGTCCGGCAGGTTCTGATGTGGGTGGAAGACACGGCATCCACCATATCCACAATTCACATCCCAAGTGTGGAAACTAGGAAGCTGACTTCCTAAGTCGCTGAGGTGTGGCCGAAAGAGTATGGTCTCCTCACCCGGACGGGTTTCAGGAGATCTGGCGCCGCTGACAGAGGCCGGACGTCGATCTAATGGCGTCACGGCACAACAACAATGTGCCAGCTTCATGGCACGGTTTCACAATCATCGAGCTCTGGCGGCAAACGCCTTAGTTCAGCATTGGTCGCAGTTCCAGCTACCTTAGGTGCCACCTCTGGCATTGTTGCCCAGAGTACTGCGCTAGATCAAGACCGACTGCGGCCGCGCCATCCTCGTCGCTACAAATTGGCCGAGGATGTTGTGGTACTCGGTTCTGTGGTGCCTCACGGTAGGCTAACCGGGGGCACTACCAGACCAATCAGACTGGCTGTCTCAAGGGCCATTCTTCCATTTGAATTCTACGGCCCTCAACCGGATGGTGTGGCATTGAGTCCTGGAACCTAGTGTCGTCAGGATTACCTCAGGACGTGGTTGCCACCATGAGACAGGCTAGCATACCAACGTCCGCCAAGATTGACCACAGGACGTGGAAGATGTTCTTATCTCGGTGCTCGGCGCAGGGTGTTTCTCCCTGGCCGGTTGCATCGTCTATGTTTCCTTCCTTCCTGCAATCTAGGTAGGAAAATGGGTTGTCGCTCAGTTCCCTTTAGGGACAAGTCTCAGCGCTATCTGTATTTTTTCAGAAACGACGACTTCCTCAGGTACGCACGTTCCTACGGGGAGTTTGTCTTCTCAGCACTCCGTACAAGCGGCCGTTAGAGCCCTGAGATCTGAACAAGGTTCTAATTGCTCTCCAGATGCCGCCTTTCGAGCCTTTGAAGGATGTCTCCCTTCCCGTTTTTCACGGGAAGTGGCCTTCTAGTAACGGTCTCGTCTCTTAGGAGAGTTTCCGAGCTAGCAACGCTCTCATACATACTCCCTTCCTGGTCCTTCACCAGGACAGGGTAGTTCTGCGTCCGGTTCCGGAATTTCTCCCTAAGGTGGTATCCCATTTTCATATCAATCAGGATATCACCTCACCTTCTTTGTGTCCTCGTCCAGTCCATCAATTTCAGAAAGATTTGCATCTGTTGGTTCTGGTGAGAGCACTCAGGTTCTACTTCCCGCATGGCGCTCCTGCGCCACCCGGATGCACTCTTTGTCCTTGTCGCTGGTCGGCGAAAACAGTCGCAAGCTTCCAGATCCACCCTTGCTCGGGGGCTCGAGGAACCAATTCTTGAAACCTACAGTTCTACTGGGCTTCTGGTTCTCTCAAGGCCGAAGGCCCATTCTACCAGAGCCGTGGGTGCATCCTGGGCATTACGGCACCAGGCTACGGCTCAGCAGGTGTGTCAGGCACCCACCTGGTCGAGTCTACTTACTTTTACCAAGCATTATCAGATGCATACCTACGCTTCGGCAGACGCCAGCCTAGGTAGATAAGTCATTCAGGCGGCGGTTGGCCACCTGTAGGAGAGGGCCGTTTGACGGCCCTATCATGAGGTATTCTTTTACCCACCCAGGGATTGCTTTTGGACATCCCAATTGTCTGGGTCTCCCAATGGAGCGACAAAGAAGAAGGGAATTTTGTTTACTTACCGTAAATTCCTTTTCTTCTAGCTCCAATTGGGAGACCCAGCACCCGCCCTGTTTTCTCGGGGTTTTTCTGTTTTTTCGGGTACACATGTTGTTCATGTGGTATGGTTCAGTTCTCCGATGTTTCCTCGGATTGAATTGGTCTTTAAACCAGTTATTGGCTTTCCTCCTTCTTGCTTTGGCACTAAAACTGGTGAGCCAGTGATCCCACTGGGGGTGTATAGCCAGAAGGGGAGGGGCCTTACACTTTTAAGTGTAATACTTTGTGTGGCCTCCAGAGGCAATAGCTATACACCCAATTGTCTGGGTCTCCCAATTGGAGCTAGAAGAAAAGGAATTTACGGTAAGTAAACAAAATTCCCTTCTTTATTAGAAATAAAACACAACACAATTAGTGACTCCATCTTTATTGAAATAAGGAACCCCCCTCCTCCGCAGTAATCCTGGGTCGAAGGGTCCCGCGCCGTCCAATCCGGATCCAATATCATCTGATCGGTTTGCTGGAAGGCAAAGCGATCAGATGATGTCAGGTTAAAGGACATGAATCACATGACACATCAGCTGATTGTATAAAAGCCGTTTATACAATCAGCTGATGCATTAGTGCAAGTCTGATACCGTCCGATCGCTGCAGGAGCTGCCGGTAATCAGCTGATGAAGTCTGCTGACGGCAGGATCAACTGATAGGTTAAGCCGGCCGGGCGCTAAAAAGCCGGCGTCACCGTGAGACTTACGATCAGCTTATGCGTCAGGTGACCGCATCAGGTGACCACATCAGGTGATCCACCGCCAGGTCATGCAGCCATCGGACGTGCCTGGGAGCTGGCACACAGGCGGAGCGGGGGTGGCGGTACCAGGAGAGGAGCTGGGAGCGGACATGGCACCGGGAGTCTGCAGACAGGTGAGTATGACTTTTTTTTTCCTACTGTTCACTTTTGATTTTGCAGCTGCTTCCATCTCCCGCTCGGACATGGCGCCGCACGGGAGATTGAAGCAGCGGTGGCGGTACCGGGAGGATTCACGCTTCTGTATTTACTGACAGAAGGAATCCTCTTCCTGTACATGTCAGTTTGCTACCCACCCCCTGCGTTTATAGCTGCGTTTTTTGTCATAGAAGCACACTAAAACGCAGCTATATTTGCAATTTGCGTTTTTCTTTGCGTTTTTGAACATCTTATTGAACTCAATGGGTGGGAAACGCAGTGAAAAAACGCAAAAATAATTGACAAAAAAAACCGCTGTGTGCAGACAGCAAAAAAGCAAACTCATAGACTTTGCTGGGGAAGCAAAGTCATGCAGTTTTCTGATCAAAAACGCACCCGAAAAACGCGCAGAAACGCCGCGAAAAACGCACTGTGTAAACTTACCCTTATAGTTCCCTGACCAACCAACAATAGAAATCTGGGATCAAAATTTAGTCTTCAAAGAACTACAAAGCCACCTTATGAGCCTATCCAACACATAACACTACAAGGAAGGTCATGATCCTAGTAGCCATTACATCATAAGTTTAGGTCGGAAATTCACCTTTGCTCAGGTCATGCCACATCTCTAATTATACATACATTAAGATAAAGTTGTACTATGACCGGTAATTTCCTTCTTCCCCAAGGTAGTTTCGTCATTTCACATAAATGAGAAAATCATCCTTACCTCGTTTTGATCAACACTACCTCATACCATAGAAACAGCACTAAACAAACTAAAGCTGGTCAAAACAATACACATATATCTTAATCCACACAAGGACTTAAGACAATCAGACTCTTTTTTTTTTTTTTTTTAAATCATGCCTACCGGACATCGCTATGGCCTATCCGCCTCAAGATCTACTTTAGGCCTCAAACACACATCCGTGAAACACGTGCGTGTTTGGTCCGTTTCCGTATATACCGGAGACACGGACAAACGTGCACCAATGTTATGCTATTTTTGAGGTCACACGTGCGTTATTCCATACGGTCCGTGTGTCCGTGTCCGTGATACGTATATGTGTGTTTTGCACGGAAGCATGTCCGTTTTCTGCACGGAACACCCACATACGGACCCAATGAAAGTCTATGGGTCCATGAGCACACGTACGTGACACGGATGCATCTCCGTATGGTCCGTGTCCATTTTTTTTTTTAAATATGGCCATGAATGTAACTTTCTTTGTCGCTCCATTGGGAGACCCAGACAATTGGGTGTATAGCTTCTGCCTCCGGAGGCCACACAAAGTATTACACTTTAAAAAGTGTAACCTTTCCCCTCTGCCTATACACCCTCCCGTGCATCACGGGCCCATCAGTTTTTATGCTTTGTGTTGAAGGAGGCACACATTCACGCAAGCTCCACATTTTAGTCAGCAGCAGCTGCTGATTATATCGGATGGAATAAAAGAGGGCCCCCCACGGGGCCCCCGGCATGCTCCCTTCTCACCCCACTAAGTCGGCGGTGTGGTTAAGGTTGGAGCCACATGCCGTTTTCCTTCCCCATCCCTTAGAGGCTCTGGGAGAAGTGGGATCCTAACCGGTCACCATTCACTGGGATCGGGCTCCCTCCGCAGCCCCTGGGGGAATCTGACGGACAAGAGACTGGGTATCATCAGGGACAGATTCCCGCACTTTCTAAGTCACCGCCCACGGCTCCCTCCTCCCCTGAGAATTCCGGCAGCCATTGTTACAATCACTTCTGCCGGTGGAGGATTTCAGAAGCTCTGGGAGGCCCAGGCAGGGAATCTGGTGGACACACAACCGCTTTGGGCGGTCGGTAAGCCACACCGGTTACCAGGTGCTGGCCCCCCTAGGGTGCCGAAGTGTATATATATATATATATATATATATTGTATACATTTTCTCTGTTCGGCCGCATTATTTTGCTTTTGGCTATATACCCTCACTGATCACTCTCAGAGGAGACAACAGCATGTCGTCCGCAAAGAGCAAGGGTGCCAAGGCACAGGCTTATTTTCCATCCTGTACCTCTTGTGCGGCTATGTTACCTGCAGGTTCCACCTACCCTCACTGTGTGCAATGCTCGGCCCCTGTGGCACTCACTCAGCCGGAGCCTCGGGCACTGGTGGGACCCTCGGCTCAGGTAGAACCGCCGGCTTCCACTGTCCAGGTGGCAGGGACAGAGTTTGCAGTTTTGGCTGAGAAACTCTCTGAGTCGCTTTCACAATCCATGGCTCAGTCTATGGACAGATGGTCTGCTAAGATACTAGAAGCCTTGCAATCCAGATCGGTTACACAGGCCCAGGGCACTGTGAGTTCATCGCCCCCAGGCCCCTCTCGGTCGGCGCAGCAAAGTGCTCCTGGGGTGACACCTAGGTCCCACGGTGAGGACTCCGACACGGACCGCAGTCCCAGACCGGCTAAGCGGGCTCGCTGGGAACCTTCCCCGACTTCATCACGCTGTTCGGGGTCTCAGCATGAGGACTCTCTGGAGGATGAAGCGGAGGTCGCAGCTCAGGGCTCTGATCCTGACGTTGCTCTCAATCTTGATACACCTGAAGGGGACGACATAGTAAATGACCTTATAGCGTCCATCAACCAGGTGCTAGATCTTTCTCCCCCAACTCCACCTATAGAGGAGTCGGCTTCGCAGCAGGAGAAGCACCAGTTTAGGTTTCCTAAACGTACACGGAGTGCGTTTTTCGATCACTCTAACTTCAGAGATGCTGTCCAGAAGCACAGAGCATTTCCGGACAAGCGCTTTACTAAGCGCCTTAATGACACACGTTACCCCTTCCCCCCTGACGTAGTTAAGGGTTGGGCTCAGTGTCCCAAGGTGGATCCTCCAGTCTCTAGACTGGCGGCTAGATCCGTAGTATCAGTGGCAGATGGTTCATCGCTCAAGGATGCCACTGACAGGCAAATAGAGCTCCTGATGAAATCCATCTATGAAGCCATAGGCGCGTCCTTTGCTCCGGCCTTTGCAGCCGTGTGGGCACTCCAAGCTATCTCAGCTTGTCTGTCTGAGATTAATGCGGTCACACGTACCTCTGTTCCGCAAGTTGTGTCTTTGACTTCTCAGGCGTCGGCCTTTTCGTCCTACGCCATGAACGCTGTTCTGGACTCTGCGAGCCGTACAGCGGTAGCGTCCGCCAATTCGGTGGCAGTCCGCAGGGCCATGTGGCTGCACGAATGGAAGGCAGACTCTGCTTCCAAAAAGTTCTTAACCGGTTTGCCATTTTCTGGCGACCGTTTGTTTGGCGAGCAATTGGACGAAATTATTAAACAATCCAAGGGAAAGGACTCGTCCTTACCCCAGTCCAAACCAAACAGACCTCAGCAACGAAAAATACAACCGAGGTTTCGGTCCTTTCGGCCCTCAGCCAGGTCCCATTCCTCCACGTCCAACAGGTCAGAGAAAGGCCGGAAGAACTCTTCTGCATGGCGGTCTAAGTCACGTCCTACAAAGACCGCCGGAGGAACCGCCTCCAAGGCGGCCTCCTCATGACTTTCGGCCTCCCCAAACCGCATCCTCGGTCGGTGGCAGGCTCTCCCGCTTTTGCGACGCCTGGTGGCCACATGTCCAAGACCGATGGGTGAGAGACATTCTGTCTCACGGTTACAGGATAGAGCTCAGTTCTCGTCCTCCGACTCGTTTCTTCAGAACATCTCCGCCCCCGAGCGAGCCGATGCACTTTTTCAGGCGGTGAACACTCTGAAGGCAGAAGGAGTTGTGATCCCCGTTCCCCTTCAAGAACGTGGTCACGGTTTTTACTCCAACTTGTTCGTGGTGCCAAAAAAGGACGGATCATTCCGTCCCGTTCTGGACCTCAAACTGCTCAACAGACACGTGAGAACCAGACGGTTCCGGATGGAATCTCTCCGCTCTGTCATCGCCTCGATGTCCCAAGGAGACTTCCTAGCATCAATCGACATCAGGGATGCTTATTTCCATGTGCCGATTGCACCAGAGCATCAACGCTTCCTGCGTTTCGCCATCGGGGACGAACACCTTCAGTTCGTGGCACTGCCTTTCGGCCTGGCGACAGCCCCACGGGTCTTCACCAAGGTCATGGCAGCAGTGGTGGCGGTCCTACACTCTCAGGGCCACTCGGTGATCCCTTACCTAGACGATCTTCTAGTCAAGGCACCCTCCCGGGTGGCATGTCAACACAGCCTGACCATTGCTCTGGAGACTCTCCAGAGGTTCGGGTGGATCATCAATTTTCCAAAGTCAAAATTGACACCGACCCAATCACTGACTTACCTCGGGATGGAGTTTCATACTCTCTCAGCGATAGTGAAGCTTCCGCTGGACAAACAGCGTTCACTACAGACAGGGGTGCACTCTCTCCTTCGGGCCCAGTCACACCCCTTGAGGCGCCTCATGCACTTCCTAGGGAAGATGGTGGCAGCAATGGAGGCAGTTCCCTTTGCGCAGTTTCATCTGCGTCCACTTCAATGGGACATTCTCCGCAAATGGGACAGGAGGTCGACGTCCCTAGACAGGAACGTCTCTCTTTCCCTTGCAGCCAAAACCTCTCTTCAGTGGTGGCTTCTTCCCACTTCTTTGTCGAAGGGAAAATCCTTCCTGCCCCCAGCCTGGGCTGTGGTCACGACGGACGCGAGTCTGTCAGGGTGGGGAGCGGTCTTCCTCCACCACAGGGCTCAGGGAACCTGGACTCCGACAGAGTCCTCCATTCAGATCAATGTTCTGGAGATAAGGGCAGTGTATCTAGCCCTAAAGGCGTTCCAGCGGTGGCTGGAGGGCAGGCAGATCCGAATACAGTCGGACAACGCCACGGCGGTCGCGTACATCAACCACCAGGGCGGCACACGCAGTCGTCAAGCCTTCCAAGAAGTTCGGCGGATTCTGCTGTGGGCGGAAGCCACAGCCTCCACCATCTCCGCAGTTCACATCCCGGGCGTAGAAAACTGGGAAGCAGACTTTCTCAGTCGCCAGGGCATGGACGCAGGGGAATGGTCTCTTCACCCGGACGTGTTTCAAGAGATCTGTTGCCGCTGGGGAACGCCGGACGTCGATCTCATGGCGTCACGGCACAACCACAAAGTCCCGGCTTTCATGGCACGGTCTCAGGATCACAGAGCTCTGGCGGCAGACGCGTTAGTTCAGGACTGGTCGCAGTTTCGACTGCCTTATGTATTTCCTCCTCTGGCACTGCTGCCCAGAGTGTTACGCAAGATCAGGTCCGACTGTCGCCGCGCCATCCTCATCACTCCAGACTGGCCGAGGAGGTCGTGGTACCCGGATCTGTGGCACATCACGGTGGGTCAACCGTGGGCACTCCCAGACCGACCAGACTTGCTGTCTCAAGGGCCATTTTTCCATCTGAATTCTGCGGCCCTCAACCTGACTGTGTGGCCATTGAGTCCTGGCTCCTAGCGTCCTCAGGGTTATCTCAAGATGTCATTGCCACCATGAGACAGGCCAGGAAACCAACGTCCGCCAAGATCTATCACAGGGCTTGGAGGATCTTCTTATCCTGGTGCGCTGATCAGGGTTTTACCCCCTGGCCGTTTGCCTTACCCACTTTTCTTTCTTTCCTTCAATCCGGAATGGACAAGGGTTTGTCTCTCGGCTCTCTCAAGGGACAAGTATCGGCGCTTTCCGTGTTTTTTCAAAAGCGTCTAGCCAGGCTTCCGCAGGTCCGCACGTTCCTGCAGGGAGTTTGCCACATAGTCCCACCTTACAAGCGTCCGCTGGAACCCTGGGATCTTAACAGGGTGCTAACGACTCTTCAGAAACCACCTTTCGAGCCGATGCGGGATGTCTCTTTATCACGCCTTTCGCAGAAGGTGGCCTTCCTAATGGCAGTCACATCACTTCGGAGAGTGTCTGAGCTAGCAGCGCTGTCATGCAAAGCCCCCTTCCTGGTATTTCACCAGGATAAGGTGGTTCTGCGTCCGGTCCCGGAATTTCTCCCTAAGGTGGTATCCCCATTTCATCTCAATCAGGATATCTCCTTACCTTCTTTTTGTCCTCATCCAGTTCACCAATGTGAAAAGGATTTGCATTTGTTAGATCTGGTGAGAGCACTCCGGCTCTACATTTCTCGCACGGCGCTCCTGCGCCGTTCTGATGCGCTCTTTGTCCTTGTCGCTGGCCAGCGTAAGGGGTCTCAGGCTTCCAAGTCAACCTTGGCTCGGTGGATCAAGGAACCGATTCTTGAAGCCTACCGTTCTTCTGGGCTTCCGATTCCCTCAGGGCTGAAAGCCCATTCTACCAGAGCCGTAGGTGCTTCCTGGGCATTGCGACACCAGGCTACGGCTCAGCAGGTGTGTCAGGCGGCTACCTGGTCGAGTCTGCACACTTTCACGAAACACTATCAGGTGCATGCCTATGCTTCGGCAGATGCCAGCCTAGGTAGGCGAGTCCTTCAGGCGGCAGTTGCCCACCTGTAAGAGGGGGCCGTTTTCGGCTCTTTTTATCGAGGTATTCTTTTACCCACCCAGGGACTGCTTTTGGACGTCCCAATTGTCTGGGTCTCCCAATGGAGCGACAAAGAAGAAGGGAATTTTGTTTACTTACCGTAAATTCCTTTTCTTCTAGCTCCTATTGGGAGACCCAGCACCCGCCCCTGTTCCCTTCGGGCTGTTGTTCTTTTGTGTACACATGTTGTTCATGTTGAGTTGTTCTTTTGGTTCATGGTTTCAGTTCTCCGAACATCCTTCGGATTGATTTTACCTTAGACCAATTTATAAGTTTCCTCCTTCCTGCTTTGGCACCAAAACTGATGGGCCCGTGATGCACGGGAGGGTGTATAGGCAGAGGGGAGGGGTTATACTTTTTAAAGTGTAATACTTTGTGTGGCCTCCGGAGGCAGAAGCTATACACCCAATTGTCTGGGTCTCCCAATAGGAGCTAGAAGAAAAGGAATTTACGGTAAGTAAACAAAATTCCCTTCTTTTTCTCCAGGTGAATGGTATAAGTATAGTGCAGGTGCTTAAATCATTTTGCTGGTTGAACACAGTGGGGGAAGTAATTTTTGCTAATTTGGCTGCAGGATTTTAGACATTTTGTGCTTTAATACCCTTAAATTTCATGGCTCCCAGAGTTGATACTGAGAGAATTATTGCGGTCGTCGAACGACATCCAGAATTATGGGACACCAGGATGGATGGATACTGGGATAGAGCAACAGTTGAGAGGGCATGGAAGGCCATGGCTGAAGAACTTTACCCCAACAATGGTTGGGCACGATGTTCACCTGGGAAACGAGCAAGATTTGGTTATTTTTTTATTTATTTTTTTTTTGTTTTTTTTTGTTATTTTTTTTTTATTTGGAATATTTTAATGTTGTTTGTAAAAATTAAACTTGATTAAAACTTTTTTTTTCTTATTAAAAAATAAAATTGATAAAAAAGGGGAAAATAAGGGTTAAGTAGAAACTAAGATAGTTTCACAAATGTAGCAAAAATTATGTGTAACATGCTGCTAAATCTCAAGCAATATTGTCTCCGATGTGATAAGTCAAAAAAAAGTTTAGCTCTTCAACCGCTGATCAATCGTTAATCAGGTGCAAGACAATTGTGCGACCTGGAAAAACTCATAGCTAACGTCTTTGTTTGTGAATTTGTTGAAATTAATTTTTGGCTTAATGGCAGCAACTACACTAGCATTTTCATTAGCGATAATACACGAAAGGTCGCAGATGCAATCTTCAATGAACGCTCATAGGTCGTCTTTATTTTGCAAGTCGCATCTGCGATCTTTGAAGTTCGCATCTCTGACATTGCATGTCATATCGCTAACGAGATCGCTTGCGATGTCGCTGCGTGTCATGCCCACTTTTAACAACCTTTTGTTATAAATTTCTAAAGGGTGATTAACTCGCACAGACATCGCTAGCGATCTCGTTAGCGATGTGACACGCCAGATCACAGATGTGAAATGCCAAGTTTCGCACATGTGTCCCGCGCCACATTAAAAAATTAAAATTTAAAAAAAAAAAATAGCGATCTGAACAGATCGCATCTGCGTTCTTGCGTGACACATCCCTAACGTGATTGCTAACAATGACGCTGTGGAAATATCACTGTGTTTGTCGGACAATCTCCATCAGTCGGTCGGTCTCTCTCTCTGTCAGTCGGTCTCACTACAACCAATCTCAGCCGCCATTGGGCGTGTCAATATCGAGCAGTAAAATAAATAAATAATTAATTTAAAAAAAACGACGTGCGGTTCCCCTCATTTTGATACCAGCCAGGGTAAAGTAAAACGGCTGAAGGCTGGTATTCTCAGGATGGGGAGCCCCAAATTATGGGGAGCCCCCCCCAGCCTAACAATATCAGCCAGCAGCCGCCCAGAATAGCCGCATCTATTAGATGCGACAGTCCTGGGACTCTACCCAGCTCTTCCCGAATTGTCCTGGTGCGTTGGCAATCGGGGTAATGAGTTAATGGTAGCAGCCCATAGCTGCCACTAAGTCCAAGATTAATCATGTCAGACGTCTCCCCGAGATACCTTCCATGATTAATCTGTAAGTTACAGTAAATAAACACATACACCCGAAGAAATCCTTTATTTGGAATAAAAAACACTAAAAAATACCCTCGATCACCACTTTATTAAGCCCAATAAAGCCACTCATGTCCGGCGTAATCCACGGAGGTCCCGCATCGCTTCCAGCTCTGCAACATAAAGGTGACGAGCTGCAGAAGAACACCGCCGCTCCTGTCAGCTCCACACAGCAACTGAGGTGAGAAGCGCGATCAGCGATGATGTCACTCAGGTTACTCGCGGCCACCGCTGGATCCTCCAACTGTGACTGCAAGTCGCCCAAGTGACCGCGATAAAGTCACAGGTGAGTTGCGGTCACGGGTGGAGGATCCAGCTAGCCGCGGTAACCTGAGTCATGGCAGCGCTAATCGCGCTGCTCACTTCAGTCACTCAGGGGATTAGCGGTCACCGGTGAGTCTTTCACGGGTGACCGCTATTCAGTACGCGACACAGACAGAGCCTCAGTATGACAATGAAGTTGGGTGAAGTTCACCCGAGTTCATTCTCATCACGCGTCGCTGTCTGCTGTCAGCCGACATGTATCAATGTCATACATGGAACATTTCACACGGGCAACACACGGACATGTCACATACGTATCTCAAGCACACATGGACATTCAACACGCACACACAGCTAGCAGACGCAATTCACACGGATGCCACACGTACCATAAAAACGGACTTAAAAACGGAAAACAGACCCGAAAAACGGAACGTAACACACGTGCGTGTTTTTCACGGATGTGTTTCGGAGGCCTTAGCTAGATAGATGCGTGCTGTCATTCTATTGTCATAATGACTAAACTAAAAGACAACCCTTTAAGAGTAAAGGTTCATTCCACACGAGCAGTGGGAACATCCTGCGCCGTACGCCATCAAGCTTCCTCCTTACAAGTTTCCAAAATGGACACCTGGTCCTATTTTCACACTTGATCCAAGTTTTACCAAGGAAACACCTGCTCTTCGGCTGAAGCAACCTTAGGCATATGGTTTTATGAAGAACATTTAGTGTAAATCTATAACAGACTTCTCACTAAGGGACTGCTTTAGGATGTCCCGTGGTTTCCTGTGTCCCCCAATGCAGCGAAAGAGAAAAGAAGATTTTGGGTACTCACCATAAAATCTCTTTCCCTGAGTCTTCATTGGGGGACACAGCACCCGCCCATATATATATTTATGCGCATTCAAAGAGAAATATAAATCAACTAATTACTAGAACTACTTCTCTTCCTACTGCTTTATCACTAACTGAATAACTTCCTGCTGGTAGGTGGATATATACTGCGGAGGAGGAGTTAAACTTTTATTTTTTGCCTAGTGGCAGCAGCATATACCCCATGGCTTCCTGTGTCCCCCAATGAAGATTCAGATTTTACGGTGAGTTCCCAAAATCTTCTTATCTATAGCTTATATATATATTTGCAACCCCCCCCGACATATTATAAAATTGCACCGAGTGCCTTGCGTGTGGTGATATCTAAGATTGTTAACCTAATAAATAAGTAAATGAAATGGGAAAAAAACAAGCAAATCTAACACAGATAGCTTAGAACTGATATGATCAGGCTTGAAAGGTTCATGGTTACTTTTTCTCAGCCCAAAAATACCAGCGTGTAGCCACCACAGAAGAGAAGCATCACATCAAATACTCTGACTCTGCCGCTTCACCTTTGCTTATTTTGATGCCCTGCTGCTTTGAAAATTGGGGTAGTAGTGGTGTTTGGGGTTCATGTCAGTTGTGAAATGTCCAAAACTGCAGCTGGCTGACATGAATCCCTGGTGCTATTAATGGAGAGATGTCGTTCAAAATACTTTGCAACACTCCTCGACACTTTCCCTGTTTCACCAGTTTGATATCCAACAAGTTCCTAAGCAGGTCCGACGTACACTGAGAATTAAAGAAAATACACTTTCCCTGATTCATGCGACGTAGTCTACCAAATCTAACGTACAAACCGTTTGGGGCATTGTTCTGACGCTCCTTAGACTTCTGTAGCATGACCCAAAATGTCTGATGATTGATGACGTTACGTGCCCGGAAATGGCTGTGTTCCAAGCCTATGGAGCGTCAGAATGAGACTCTGTAGGCTTTGTATGTCCAATTCAGTGGACTATATCAGATTTGCTTTTTTGTTTATAAATTGGTGAATGAGGGAAACTGTCTTTTTTTTTTCTCAGTGTGTTTGTGTATGTTCAGGTTTCCATTTCTGGACTACGTCGAATTCGGTGGACTACATTGGACCTGCTTGGGATAATAACTTGGTGAACCAGGGAAAGTGTCAGAGAGGGTTTATTTTAATAATGTACTTTTTTTTTCTAATTGGGGTCAGTGATGGGGTGTTTGCTACACATCTCTCTATTACGAACACCAGGGCTTGATGTCAGTAGTGTTTTTGGACACAAAGAGTATAGTATATCCCCAGCACTCAAATGAAAGCGAGAAAGGTTTTTATAAATGCAAGTGAATTTATTAGAGACACACTGCAAAAGGACCTAAACCAGAGCAACACCGACGTTTCGGCATAGAGCCTTTCTCAAGATGGTTGCCTGAAAGGTGTGAAACACAACAATAGTGAGTCTATATATACAGGTGATACATAGAATATATACAAAATAATTACAAATATATACAAAAAGGTACATTGTAATAGGCACGTACATCGATGGTTATTACAGGAGGGCGCGGGTCACAGTGGACAACCGGGTAGCGTACATAGAGATAAGGTTCCTCACATTTGCAGAATGTGCTCTTAATACCACAATGAAAAAAATTATTAGTACAGGCATACTAATACAATAAGTACCATAGGGAAGCATGACATACTGTTGCTAGTCAGGTAAAGACATAATAGCGAAGCCAATATCCAAGGCTATAGGAGGTGAGAAAGATAGCTTAGGGTGATATGATGGTGGAAAACGTGAAAGAAAAGGAAGAGGAAAAGGAAGAGGAAAAGAAAAGGAAAAAGAAGAGGAAGGGGAAAAGGAAGAGGAAGGGGAAAAAGAAAAAGGGAGGGATGGAAAAGGAGAAAAAAGGCAGAGGGAGAGCCGAGAGAGAGAAAAAGACAGAAAGAGAGAAGGGGGAAGAGGGAGGGAGAGACAAAAGAAAAAAGAGGAGAAAGAAGGGAAGGGGACGATAGTGAGAGGTGAATTTGTGTTTTTGGACACAACTGGTTTCAGCCCTAAGCACCACCATTACACAGATTTTCAAAATACCAGGACATTGGAAAAAGCCAAGGTGAAGCGACTGAATTGGAGCATCTGATGTGATGCGCCACTTCTGGGGCAGTGGCTGGCTGGTATTTTTAGGCTGGGAAGGGTCCAATAGCCATGGCCTTTCAAGCCTGATCATATCAGGTGTCTGCACAAACAAAAAATGGAGGAGTCCCAACTCGTTTTATTTATTAGGTTAACAATCCTAGAAAGCACCACATGCAAGGTACTCAGGTGACAATTTTATAATGTCGTGGGGTTGTGTAAATATATATCTGCCGGATATCTACTTAAATCATTACAAAATCTTTATGCAAAAAATAGTGCACCCCACATGAAAAACTACTACATCTAGTATTTACTACATCCATGATTTTAAAGGACAACACCAAGTCTTGTAGATTGAATGAACAGGATGTGGACATATTACAACATCCATGTTTTTCCTTTATTCAGAATGACTTCTTCTAGAGCCTGGATGCTGGATGGAGAGTGATGACAACTCTTCAGTATTCCCCAGAGGTGTTTAATTGGGGTCTGATCAGGAGACACTTGGCCACTAAGTCACTGTCACTCTGTTCTTCTTAAATGTTGCAGAGGAGCTGGCATTGAAGTCTGCTCATGGAAATCATAATAACACTAGAGATGAGCGATCCTGAGGTTCGATTTTCGAACCAAGCCCCAACTTAAAAAAACAGGCAAATTCCAAGTAAACGGGAGTAAATTTCAGCCTACCATAGCCAAGTGATCCAAACCACTTAGGGTGAACGGATGAAGGAAGGGGGCGGTCCACCCCTGCAGAAGTTAATCCGAGTAAAAGTAAGTTGTAATCCAGCACCCGTAGTACTGTCTTCAGTGAAAATTAAGACATTCTTTATTTACAAAACATGTTAAAAACATACATGTTTAAAATCAAACTTCCTTACGCGTTTTAGGTTATAAAGACCCTTACTCATAGGACCCTATGTATAGGACCCTTACCCTATGAGTAAGGGTTTTTATGACCTGAAACGCATAAGGCTGTTTGATTTTAAACATGTATGTTTTTAACAGGTTTTGTAAATAAAGAATGTCTTAATTTTCACTGAAGACTGGACTACGGGTGCTGGATTACAATTTACTTTTACTCGCATTAAAAAAACAAGGCTCGGCCTTGGAATTCGAATGCTTTATGTGCAAACTTAACGTGTACAAGCAACACTGTGCTCAGGTACGCTTGGTGCTCAGCCCTGTGGAAGGTGCTTGCAGTGTTTGAACGGCTCGCACTGAGGGTAACAACAGGATGATCAACCAAAACAAAAAAATTAAAAATGCCCGCCTAACCTCCCCCGGAAGTGATCTGCTTATTGTTTGGACACATGAAGGCTTGATGCGCTTGCTGTCAGCAAACCGAGCCTCCAAAGATTCGTTCATCTTTAGTTATCACGCCCACAGTGATGTGACAACATAGAAAGAGGGCCAACGAGTTTGGGGAACTAACACTCCTGCGACTAGTCACAGATCTAATTAGCATAGAGACAGCGAGGTTTATACGTTTTTTGTTTTTTTTTATTAAACATTCATATTAGTGAATAGCATTATACAGGGCTAGTTAGGGAGGGCATTTGGGCATACAGGTATGAATGCTGCAAAATTGGAGGGCATTGGAGACCTGACAGGTTCCGTTTAACCTTACTTTCAAGTTATGTAATAAAAATATCTACTTTGAAACTCAGTCTGGTAAAAATTGTGAAATTGTTCTTGTGTTCAGTGAGATCCTAATTCAAATCTTCATATTAAGAAGGAATGTAATCATTTAAGCTGCAGTATGTGTATACATGTATGAATAATGTGTGTATGTATGTGTACTGTGTATATGTATATATATGTGTGTATATACAGTGCTGGCCAAAAGTATTGGCACCCCTGCAATTCTGTCAGATAATACTCGGTTTCTTCTTGAAAATGATTGCAATCACAAATTACTTGGTATTATTATCTTCATTTAATTTGTCTTCAATGAAAAAAAAAAAAATTGTCATAAAGCCAAATTGGATATAATTCCACACCAAACATAAAAAAGGGGGTGGACAAAAGTATTGGCACTGTTTGAAAAATCATGTGATGCTTCTCTAATTTGTGTAATTAACAGCACCTGTAACTTACCTGTGGCACCTAACAGGTGTTGGCAATAACTAAATCACACTTGCAGCCAGTTGACATGGATTAAAGTTGACTCAACCTCTGTCCTGTGTCCTTGTGTGTACCACATTGAGCATGGAAAAAAGAAAGAAGACCAAAGAACTGTCTGAGGACTTGAGAATCCAAATTGTGAGGAAGCATGAGCAATCTCAAGGCTACAGGTCCATCTCCAAAGACCTGAAAGTTCCTGTGTCTATGGGGTGCAGTGTCATCAAGAAGTTTAAAGCCCATGGCACTGTGGCTAACCTCCCTAGATGTGGAAGGAAAAGAAAAATTGACGAGAGATTTCAACGCAAGATTGTGCGGATGTTGGATAAAGAACCTCGACTAACATCCAAACGAGTTCAAGCTGCCCTGCAGTCCGAGAGTACAACAGTGTCAACCCGTACTATCCGTCGGCATCTGAATAAAAAGGGACTGTATGGTAGGATACCCAGGAAGACCCCACTTCTTACCCCGAGATATAAAAAAGCCAGGCTGGAGTTTGCCAAAACTTACTTGAGAAAGCCTACAACGTTTTGGAAGAATGTTCTCTGGTCAGATGAGACAAAAGTAGAGCTTTTTGGGAAAAGCCATCAACATAGAGTTTACAAAAAAAAAAAAGAGGCATTCAAAGAAAAGAACACGGTCCCTACAGTCAAACATGGCGGAGGTTCCCTGATGTTTTGGGGTTGCTTTGCTGCCTCTGGCACTGGACTGCTTCACCGTGTGCATGGCATTATGAAGTCTGAAGACTACCAACAAATTTTGCAGCATAATGTGGGGCCCAGTGTGAGAAAGCTGGGTCTCCCTCAGAGGTCATGGGTCTTCCAGCAGGACAATGACCCAAAACACACTTCAAAAAGCTCTAGAAAATGGTTTGATAGAAAGCACTGGAGACTACTAAAGTGGCCAGCAATGAGTCCCAGACCTGAATCCCATAGAACACCTGTGGAGAGATCTCAAAATGGCAGTTTGGAGAAGGCACCCTTCAAATCTCAGGGACCTGGAGCAGTTTGCGAAAGAAGAATGGTCAAAAAATTCCAGCAGAGCATTGTAAGAATCTCATTGATGGTTACCAAAAGCGGTTGTTCGCAGTTATTTTGGCTAAAGGTTGTGCAACCAAGTATTAGGCTAAGGGTGCCAATACTTTTGTCTTGCCCATTTTTGGAGTTTTGTGTGACATGATCAATGATTTGATTTTTGTTTAATTCTCTTTTGTGTTTTTTCATTGCAAGCAAAATAAATGAAGATAATAATACCAAAGAATTTGTGATTGCAATAATTTTCAAGAAGAAACTGAGTATTAACTGACAGAATTGCAGGGGTGCCAATACGTTTGGCTAGCACTATATATATATATATATATATATATATAAAATATACTGTGTATGTACAGTTAGGTCCAGAAATATTTGGACAGTGACACAATTTTCGCGAGTTGGGCTCTGCATGCCACCACATTGGATTTAAAAGGATTTGAAATGAAACCTCTACAACAGAATTCAAGTGCAGATTGTAACGTTTAATTTGAAGGTTTGAACAAAAATATCTGATAGAAATTGTAGGAATTGTACACATTTCTTTACAAACACTCCACATTTTAGGAGGTCAAAAGTAATTGGACAAATAAACCAAACCCAAACAAAATATTTTTATTTTCAATATTTTGTTGCGAATCCTTTGGAGGCAATCACTGCCTTAAGTCTGGAACCCATGGACATCACCAAACGCTGGGTTTCCTCCTTCTTAATGCTTTGCCAGGCCTTTACAGCCGCAGCCTTCAGGTCTTGCTTGTTTGTGGGTCTTTCCGTCTTAAGTCTGGATTTGAGCAAGTGAAATGCATGCTCAATTGGGTTAAGATCTGGTGATTGACTTGGCCATTGCAGAATGTTCCACTTTTTTGCACTCATGAACTCCTGGGTAGCTTTGGCTGTATGCTTGGGGTCATTGTCCATCTGTACTATGAAGCGCCGTCCGATCAACTTTGCGGCATTTGGCTGAATCTGGGCTGAAAGTATATCCCGGTACACTTCAGAATTCATCCGGCTACTCTTGTCTGCTGTTATGTCATCAATAAACACAAGTGACCCAGTGCCATTGAAAGCCATGCATGCCCATGCCATCACGTTGCCTCCACCCTGTTTTACAGAGGATGTGGTGTGCCTTGGATCATGTGCCGTTCCCTTTCTTCTCCAAACTTTTTTCTTCCCATCATTCTGGTACAGGTTGATCTTTGTCTCATCTGTCCATAGAATACTTTTCCAGAACTGAGCTGGCTTCATGAGGTGTTTTTCAGCAAATTTAACTCTGGCCTGTCTATTTTTGGAATTGATGAATGGTTTGCATCTAGATGTGAACCCTTTGTATTTACTTTCATGGAGTCTTCTCTTTATTGTTGACTTAGAGACAGATACACCTACTTCACTGAGAGTGTTCTGTACTTCAGTTGATGTTGTGAACGGGTTCTTCTTCACCAAAGAAAGTATGCGGCGATCATCCACCACTGTTGTCATCCATGGACGCCCAGGCCTTTTTGAGTTCCCAAGCTCACCAGTCAATTCCTTTTTTCTCAGAATGTACCCGACTGTTGATTTTGCTACTCCAAGCATGTCTGCTATCTCTCTGATGGATTTTTTCTTTTTTTTCAGCCTCAGGATGTTCTGCTTCACCTCAATTGAGAGTTCCTTATACCGCATGTTGTCTGGTCACAGCAACAACTTCCAAATGCAAAACCACACACCTGTAATCAACCCCAGACCTTTTAACTACTTCATTGATTACAGGTTAACGAGGGAGACGCCTTCAGAGTTAATTGCAGCCCTTAGAGTCCCTTGTCCAATTACTTTTGGTCCCTTGAAAAAGAGGAGGCTATGCATTACAGAGCTATGATTCCTAAACCCTTTCTCCGATTTGGATGTGAAAACTCTCATATTGCAGCTGGGAGTGTGCACTTTCAGCCCATATTATATATATATATATATAATTGTATTTCTGAACATGTTTTTGTAAACAGCTAAAATAACAAAACTTGTGTCACTGTCCAAATATTTCTGGCCCTGACTGTATGTATGTATATATATAAATAAATTGGAATTTCTTAAAAAGGTTAATTTATTTCAGTAATTCAATACTAAAAGTGAAGCATATTATATAGTCATTACAAACAGAGTAATGTATTTCAAGTGTTTATTTCTGTTAATATTGATGATTATGGCTTCCAGCCAATGAAAACCCAAAAGTCATTATCTCAGATAATTAGAATTAATACAAAACACCTGCAAAGGCTTCTTAAGCGTTCACACAGTTATATATTGACCAATACAGACCTATGTATTTACCTATATGCCTGTCTGTGTTTATTACATATAGAATATATATAATATTTTATATGATATATAATGACATTATATTAAACATTGTAGGTGAAGACAATGCCACAATTATGGGATGCTGCAGCGGAAGGTTACAGAGATAGACATCAAAGAAACATGTGTTGGACCTCTGTTTGCAGGGACCTATACCCAGAGTGGGATGACGCAGACTGTCAGCTACAGTATGAAATTGGTAATTATTACAATTGTATTTCACATTAAAAAATGTTATAGTAAGATGGATTGAGAGTGCACAGATGGTGTGTTCTTTGTTGTTGTTTTTTTTTCATTGTAGAACGTGATGTTCGCAAACGGTGGCGGTCTGTGCGGGATCGGTTTCATAAATTTCATGCGACGGCTGCCAGCAGTGGCTCAACATTCTGCAGAAAAAAATATTTTTATGAGGAACTGCAGTTCTTACTCACCAGGCGAACATTACGTCAGTAAGTTTTTAACCTTGTTTAGAAATTTTTATTAAAAATGTATTTAATTCATACTAATGAAGTCTTTATTTTTTTCTATACAGCAATGAAAGTAATGTGGCAAGCACAGAGAAAAAAAACATTGAAGGGACTGTGAACAGGGTGGATTTTCCTGCTAAAACTTTGGGGCCTAATCAACATTTTAGGGGAACAAATGGTAACTTTTTTTTAATATTTACAGTTTCCCGACACTGCCGATTCTAATGCTGGAAGATTTCAGCAATGTCATTAACTTGTTGCTGGATAGGAAGGATTTGGTATCTAGTGCTGCAGGAACAGAAGGAGCCAACTCGTTACATAGATTCGGGAAGCTTCTAAGGGAACTATCTCTAAATGATTTCTGGAGAATGCCACACTATGATCTCCAGCAATTCTCATGTTTATCTAATACACATGGTTCGCTGTCGAAGATAGATTTGGCATTGGGGACAGAGAGCATAGCCCAGCAGCTAGACTCAATTGAGTACCTCCCGAGATTACTGTCTAACCACTTCCCACTATTGATTAGCATTGTATTAGTGCGGAACATCAATACTTGCCCAGACTCTGTAGCTTTATTCTTTCTAGTGGCAATCAATAGATGTCATTTTGATAAAACAGAACATTAACCCCTGCACGACCGAGGACGTACCGCTACGTCCTAAATCATGAATGGGTGATCACAGCTAGCTAGCTAGCTACCACAGTCAGCCAGCAGCGATCACCGCACATGTCTCCTGATTTGTACAGCAGACGTGTGTCGCGCAGGTGGATCCACGATCCACCCGTGACTATTAACCCCTTAGATCACGCTGTCAACATGTGACAGCGCAATTTTAAGCACTGTTGCAGGTAACTCGCACTTACGTGCTGCCATCAGAAGCCCCTTGATGTGATCACGGAGAGCCGATGATTGCCATGGTAGCACAGGGTCATGTGAGGACTCCTGTCGCTATCATGACTCACTTCCTGTTAGAGCTGGCTGTTACAGAAGACGAGCATTTCCTATTATCTGAGCTGTGCAGCTCTGATCAAGAGAAATGAATAAGCAATCAGACTGCTGGTTCTTATAGCCCCCTAGGGGGACTAGTAAAAGAAAAGTAAAAAAAAGTAAAAAAAAAAAAAAAAACCTAAAAATTAAATTTACCCTCCATTTGCCCCATTGAAATTAAAGGATTAAAAAAATATACACACATTTGGTTTGCGTTCAGAAATGCCCGATCTATCAAAATATTAAATCAATTTATCTGATTGTAATTTTTTTTGACGCTATGCCGTTTACCAAACGACAAAATTATGGTTTTTTTGGTCATTGTAACTTTTGCACAAAATGCAATAACAGGCGATCAAAACGTAGCGTATGCGCAAAAATGGGACCATTAAAAATGTCAGCTTGAAACGCAAAAAGTTAGCTGTCACTGAACCCCAGATCCCCAAAAATAAGAACACTACGGGTCGCGGAAAATGGCACAAAAAGTGCGCCACTTCTTTTGGACAAATTTCTGAAGTTTTTTTTAACCCCTTAGATAAAAGTAAACATATATATATATATATATATATATATATATATGTTTGGTATCTACAAACTCGTACTGACTTGAAGCATCACACTGACACATAAGTTTTACCATATAGTGAACACTGTGATTAAAATATCCCCAAAACAATCATGCAGTCGCACTTTTTTTGCAATTTGTCTGCACTTGAAATTTTTTTCAGTTTTTTCAGTACACTATATGGTAAAACTTATGGTTTCATTTCAATGTACAACTCGTCCTGCAAAAAACAAGCCCTCATATGGCAAGATTGACAGAAAAATAAAGTTACGGCCCTCGGAAGAAGGGGAGCAAAAAAAAAACCAACATGAAAAACAGAAAATAGCCCGGGGGTAAAGGGGTTAAAGACTACTTTCTATTTAATAGTGGGTCGGTAAAGTGGATCATTCTATGGGATGCAATGAAGGCATATCTTAGGGGGGCCCTTATTCAAGCGGTGAGTAGAGTTAAAATTACCGTAAATACAATTTGGCGAATTTCTCAAGATCAGAATACAAGACACAGGCTATATATCTCCAGCAGGGATAAAGCAGACCTCCTTCAAATGAAAGGGGCACAAGATACATACAACACACATATTTTGGAACTTGCTAAGACAAAATATCGTTTCAACAACAATTTTATTTTCTTTGTCGCTCCATTGGGAGACCCAGACAATTGGGTGTATAGCTTCTGCCTCCGGAGGCCACACAAAGTATTTCACTTTAAAAAGTGTAACCCCTCCCCTCTGCCTATACACCCTCCCGTGGATCACGGGCTCCTCAGTTTTATGCTTTGTGTGGAAGGAGGCACACATCCACTCATGCATTCTCATATTAGTTATGTCGGTTGGAAGAAAAGAGGGCCCCCACGGGGCCCCCGGCATGTTCCCTTCTCACCCCACTACGTCGGCGGTGTTGTTAAGGTTGAGGTACCCATTGTGGGTACAAAGGCCGGAGCCTCATGCCGTCTCCTTCACCATCCCTTAGCGGCTCTGGGAGAAGTGGGATCCTGAGCGGTCATCCATTTACTGGGACCGTGCTCCCTCCGCAGCCCCTGTGGGAATCTGCCGGACCGGAGTCTATTCAACCTCAGGGACCGGGCCCTGCAACTCTAAGGTACTCTGTGTCCCCATTGGGGACTGTACAGGGAGCGCACCTTCTTCCCGGATGCTGCGGCAGCTGCTGAATTGAGAAGGCCGGCGGACTTCCGCGCCGACCGTGCCTGCTTGTCGGGCGCGGTCTCAAATTTAGTCCCCGGCTTCATCGCGGCCTAGTCGCAAAAATCCCGCCCCCGGGCCTGCCTGTCAGGGGTAAGGGCGGGACTGCCGACCTGATGTCGGATGTGAGGGCTGGAGCATTCTGCATGTTTCCTCCCCCCTCACTGATCACTGTGGGGACCCCAGATTCCCGCACTTTCCTGGCGCCGCCCACGGCTCCACTCCTCCCCTGAGAGCTCCGGCAGCCATTTTTTGGCATTCTGCCGGTGGAGGATTCTCAGTGAAGAGCTCTGCAGCTCCGGGGGACCTAAGGCAGGGAATCTGGAGGACACACACTCCGCTTGTTAGCGGTCGGTAAGCCACACCGGTCACCCGGTGCTGGTCCCCCTAGGGTGCCGGAATAGATACGTATTTATATATATATTTCTGTTCGGTCGGGCTGTATACCCTTTTTTGCCCATTTACCCTCAGTGATCATTCTCCTAGGAGACAACAGCATGTCATCCACAAGGAGCAAAGCTGTTAAGGCACAGGGTTTTTTTGCGGCCTGTACCTCTTGTGGGGCTATGTTACCTGAGGGTTCCACCTACCCTCACTGTGAGCAATGCTCGACCCCTGTTTCGCTTGCTCAGCCGGAGCCTCGGTCACTAGTGGGCCCCTCGGCTCATGTAGACCCCCCTGCTCCCCCTGTCCAGGCGGCAGGGACAGAGTTCGCCTCTTTTGCTGAGAAACTCTCTGAGTCACTTTCACAATCCATGGCTCAGTCTATGGACAAATGGTCTGCCAAGCTGCTAGAAGCTTTGCAGTCCAGACCGGTCCTTACACAGGCCCCGGCCCCTGTTGGATCGTCGCCTCCAGGCCCCTCTCGGTCCGCGCTGCAGCGCGCTCCCAGGTTGGGCCCTAGGTCTCACGTGGAGGACTCCTGCCCGGACCACAGTCCTAGACAGGCTAAGCGGGCTCGCTGGGAATCTTCCCCGACTTCTTCACGCTGCTCGGGTTCCCAGCTTGAGGACTCTCTGGAGGACGAGGCGGACGTCGCAGCTCAGGGCTCTGACCCTGACGTCGCCCTTAACCTTGATACACCTGAAGGGGACGCCTTAGTGAATGATCTTATCTCGTCCATCAACCAGGTGTTGGATCTCATCTCCCCCGCCTCCTACTGTAGAGGAGTCGGCGTCTCAGCAGGAGAAACACCAGTTTCGGTTCCCCAAACGTACACGTAGTGCGTTTTTCGATCACTCTAACTTCAGAGACGCTGTCCAGAAGCCCAGAGCGGTTCCGGACAAGCGCTTTACTAAGCGCCTCACTGACACGCGTTACCCCTTCCCCTCTGAAGTCGTTAAGGGTTGGGCTCAATGTCCCAAGGTGGATCCTCCAGTCTCTAGATTGGCGGCTAGATCCGTGGTATCGGTTGCAGATGGCTCATCGCTAAAGGATGCCACTGACAGGCAGATAGAGCTCCTGGTGAAGTCCATCTATGAGGCCACGGGCGCGTCTTTTGCCCTGGCCTTTGCAGCCGTGTGGGCACTCCAAGCTATCTCAGCCTGTCTGGCTGAGATTAATGCTGTCACACGCAATTCTGCTCCGCAAGTTGCGTCTTTAACTTCTCAAGCGTCAGCTTTTTCTTCCTACGCCATGAACGCAGTCCTAGACTCTGCTAGCCGTACAGCGGTGGCATCCGCTAACTCTGTGGCAGTCCGCAGGGCCATGTGGCTGCACGAATGGAAGGCAGACTCGGCCTCCAAGAGGTTCTTAACCGGTTTGCCGTTTTCTGGCGACCGCTTGTTTGGCGAACGTTTGGATGAGATTATTAAGGAATCCAAGGGAAAGGACTCCTCCTTACCCCAGTCCAAACCTAAGAGACCTCAGCAACGGAAAATACAATCGAGGTTTCGGTCCTTTCGTCCCTCCGCCAAGCCCCAATCCTCTTCGTCCAGCAGGCCGGAGAAAGGCCAGAGGAACTCCTATGCGTGGCGGTCCAAGTCACGCCCCCAAAAGGCCGCAGGAGGCACTGCCTCCAAGGCGGCCTCCTCATGACTCTCGGCATCCCCTAGCCGCATCCTCGGTCGGTGGCAGGCTCTCCCGCTTTGGCGACGCCTGGTGGCCTCATGTTCAAGACCGATGGGTGAGAGACATTCTGTCTCACGGTTACAGGATAGAGTTCAGCTCTCATCCTGCGGCTCGTTTCTTCAGAACCTCTCCGCCCCCCGCTCAGGCCGACGCACTTTTTCAGGCAGTGGACGCTCTGAAGACAGAAGGGGTTGTGATCCCCGTTCCACTTCAGGAACGTGGTCGCGGCTTTTACTCCAACTTGTTCGTGGTGCCAAAAAAGGACGGATCATTCCGTCCCGTTCTGGACCTCAAGCTACTCAACAGACATGTGAGAACCAGACGGTTTCGGATGGAATCTCTCCGCTCGGTCATCGCCTCGATGTCACAAGGAGACTTCCTAGCATCGATCGACATCAAAGATGCTTATCTCCACGTGCCGATCGCACCCGAACATCAACTCTTCTTGCGTTTCGCCATCGGGGACGAACACCTTCAGTTCGTGGCATTGCCTTTCGGCCTGGCGACAGCACCACGGGTTTTCACCAAGGTCATGGCATCCGTAGTGGCGGTCCTACACTCTCAGGGCCACTCGGTGATTCCCTACTTAGACGATCTCCTAGTCAGGGCCCCTTCTCGGGTGGCGTGTCAACACAGCCTTACCGTCGCTCTGGCGACTCTCCAGCAGTTCGGGTGGATCATCAACTTCCCGAAATCCAAGTTGACACCGACCCAATCACTGACTTACCTCGGGATGGAGTTTCATACACAGTCAGCGGTAGTCAAGCTACCGCGGGACAAACAGCTTTCTCTGCAGGCAGAGGTGCAATCACTTCTTCGGGGTCAGTCACACCCCTTAAGGCGCCTCATGCACTTCCTGGGGAAGATGGTGGCAGTGATGGAGGCAGTGCCGTTCGCGCAATTCCATCTGCGGCCACTCCAATGGGACATTCTCCGCAAATGGGACAGGAGGTCGGCTTCCCTCGACAGGAACGTCTCTCTTTCCCTTGCAACCAAGACGTCACTTCAGTGGTGGCTCCTTCCCAATTCTCTATCGCAGGGAAAATCCTTCCTACCCCCAACCTGGGCTGTGGTCACCACGGACGCGAGCCTGTCAGGGTGGGGAGCGGTTTTTCTCCACCACAGGGCTCAGGGAACCTGGACTCCGATAGAGTCTTCCCTTCAGATCAATGTTCTGGAGATAAGGGCAGTGTATCTAGCCCTATTGGCTTTCCATCGGTGGCTGGAGGGCAGACAGATCTGTATTCAGTCGGACAACGCCACTGCCGTCGCATACATCAACCACCAAGGCGGCACTCGCAGTCGTCAAGCCTTCCAGGAAGTCTGGCGGATTCTGCAGTGGGTGGAAGCCACAGCCTCCACCATCTCCGCAGTTCACATCCCGGGCGTAGAAAACTGGGAAGCAGATTTTCTCAGTCGTCAGGGCATGGATGCGGGGGAATGGTCTCTGCACCCAGAAGTGTTTCGAGAGATCTGTCGCCGCTGGGGAACGCCGGACGTCGATCTCATGGCGTCACGGCACAACAACAAAGTCCCGGCATTCATGGCACGGTCTCTGGATCACAGAGCTCTGGCGGCGGACGCGTTAGTTCAGGATTGGTCGCAGTTTCGACTGCCTTATGTGTTTCCTCCTCTGGAGATGCTGCCCAGAGTGTTACGCAAGATCAGGTCCGACTGCCGTCGCGCCATTCTCGTCGCTCCAGACTGGCTGAGGCGGTCGTGGTACCCGGATCTGTGGCATCTCACGGTGGGTCAACCGTGGGCGCTTCCAGACCGCCCAGACTTGCTGTCACAAGGCCCGTTTTTCCATCTGAATTCCGTGGCCCTCAACCTGACTGTGTGGCCATTGAGTCCTGGCTCCTAGCGTCTTCAGGGTTATCTCAGGATGTCATTGCCACCATAAGACAGGCCAGGAAGCCAACGTCCGCCAAGATCTATTACAGGTCTTGGCAAATCTTCTTATCCTGGTGCTCTGATAACGGTTTTCCTCCATGGCCGTTTGCCTTACCCACTTTTCTTTCATTCCTTCAATCCGGAATGGACAAGGGTTTGTCACTCGGCTCTCTCAAGGGCCAAGTATCGGCGCTCTCCGTATTTTTTCAAAAGCGCCTAGCCAGGCTTCCGCAGGTCCGCACGTTCCTGCAGGGAGTTTGCCACATAGTCCCACCTTACAAGCGTCCGCTGGAACCCTGGGATCTTAACAGGGTGCTAACGGCTCTTCAGAAACCACCTTTCGAGCCGCTGCGGGATGTCTCTTTATCACGTCTTTCGCAGAAGGTGGCCTTTCTAGTGGCAGTTACATCACTCCGGAGAGTGTCTGAGCTTGCAGCGCTGTCATGCAAAGCCCCCTTCCTGCTGTTTCACCAGGATAAGGTGGTTCTGCGTCCGGTCCCGGATTTTGTCCCTAAGGTGGTATCTCCTTTTCATCTCAATCAAGATATCTCCTTGCCTTCATTTTGCCCTAATCCAATTCACCAATGTGAAAAGGATTTGCACTCTTTGGATCTGGTGAGAGCACTCCGACTCTACGTGTCTCGCACGGCGCCCCTGCGTCGTTCAGATGCGCTTTTTGTCCTTGTCGCTGGCCAGCGTAAGGGTTCGCAGGCTTCCAAGTCAACCTTGGCTCGGTGGATCAAGGAACCGATTCTCGAAGCCTACCGTTTTTCTGGGCTTCCGCTTCCTTCAGGGCTGAAAGCCCATTCTACCAGAGCCGTGGGTGCGTCCTGGGCATTGCGGCACCGGGCTATGGCTCAGCAGGTGTGTCAGGCAGCTACGTGGTCTAGTCTGCACACTTTCACGAAGCACTATCAAGTGCATACCTATGCTTCGGCAGACGCCAGGCTAGGTAGGCGAGTCCTTCAGGCGGCGGTTGCCCACCTGTAAGAGGGGGCCGTTTCGGCTCTTTTTATTGAGGTATTCTTTTACCCACCCAGGGACTGCTCTTGGACGTCCCAATTGTCTGGGTCTCCCAATGGAGCGACAAAGAAGAAGGGAATTTTGTTTACTTACCGTAAATTCCTTTTCTTCTAGCTCCTATTGGGAGACCCAGCAAACGCCCCTTTGCCCTTCGGGCTGGTTGTTCTTTTGTGTACACATGTTGTTCATGTTGAATTGTTCTTTTGGTTCATGGTTTTCAGTTCTCCGAACATCCTTGATTGAATTTACCCTAGACCAATTTATGTTTTCGCCTTCCTGCTTTTGCACCAAAACTGAGGAGCCCGTGATCCACGGGAGGGTGTATAGGCAGAGGGGAGGGGTTACACTTTTTAAAGTGTAATACTTTGTGTGGCCTCCGGAGGCAGAAGCTATACACCCAATTGTCTGGGTCTCCCAATAGGAGCTAGAAGAAAAGGAATTTACGGTAAGTAAACAAAATTCCCTTCTTTACAAAGGAGAAAAGGCGGGACTGGACTGGTGGCAAAAGCACTGGGAGGTAGTGCACATGTCACTTCATTTAGGGATGGAGACGGGGCTTGCTATACGACACCCCAAACATTTTACAGCAGTTTAGACTTTTCTGGGTCTTTGTACACTTCTAGATCTTCTACAACCCAGGGCCAGATTCAGGAATTTGTATGGGGAATTGGCCTACCTAGAATATCAAAGGATGATAGGGTATTTTTGGATAGTTCTATAACTCTGGAAGAGTTAGAGGAAGAGGTGGTGGACATGGCCCACAGAAATCCTGGAGATCTGATGGACTCCCAGTTGAGTTATTTAAAAATTTAAGGATATTCTGTTGCCCAATTTACTAAAAATGTTTCAAGCAGCAGTGGAAGAATGGTTGCTTCCAATGTCCGTGAAAGAGGCCATTATAATGGTTATAGAAAAACAGGAGACAAACCCTCTGAACCCAAATTCGTACCGCCCTATATCTCTTTGAAACAATAATGTGAAAATAATAGTGAAGGTCCTGGTGAATAAGTTTACAAGGGTTATTTCCTCCATTGTCCATCAAGAGCAATCTGGTTTTATGCCAGGAAGATTGACGGAGACCAGTATGCATAGGTCATTTTTTAATATACAGTTGCCAATAGATAACCCTGTGAATAGAGCCATTTGCTCAGTAAATGCTACAAAAGCTTTTGAAGTGTGGAGTGGGGGGTTTTGTGGGCAATATTGAAGGAGTTTGGCATTGGGGAAGTTTTACAGAATGAATGAAACTGTTATATTCTAATTTCACAGCCAGAATCCGAGTGAATCTTCTACTATTGGATTCTTTCGCACTGGAAATGGCAACAAGGCAGGGGTTTCCTCTGTCGTCTCTTCTCTTCGGTCTAGTGTTAGAACTAGAGATGACTGGACCTGTGGAAATTCGCTTCGTCAGGGTCAGCTGAACTTTAAATTAAGTTTGGTTTGGGACCCAGACTTGACCTGGACCCCAATGGAAGTCACTAATTGGGCAGTTTGGGTCTCCGCCCATATGCAGCCAGCCATAAACAGATTACTTCCGGGGGCGAGTGGGTGGGATTTTTCCATTTCCTTCTTTCCACAGCAAATTTATACTAGAATTATGTCTTTATAAAGTCACTTTTATAGCATTGTAGACCTTCAAATTGAAATACAAAATAATTATATATGATCTTTTATTACCTAAAGCACTGTTATAGAGTCAACAGGCAGACCAAAAGCTATTGCATTTGTTATCACATATAAGTCGCTTTAGGAGAATACATTATTTTTATGAATGTCCATTATCTCAAAAACTAGAAACAATTCAACAAAAGTAATTGGATTTTTTAAATTTAGCACCCTTAACATAGTCTAAATCTATTGAATGAATCTTGGCACCTAAAAAAAAGAAAATTGTAGACCTGTGTTATCTGTATGTAGAAAATGAATTCATTCTTTATGTGTTTCCTCCAGATCTATCCAGTAAAAAGTCAACACCGGAGACATGTCCCCGTCCTCTTCTTTCCCAAGGCAGTAAGCAAGAAAATCCCAATGTTCCTCAGGTTCATCAGGTAGATGGCGTAAAAATTTAATGAAATCTTTCAGTGTTCAGTCTTGTGTTATCCATCAGTGTTAAATACTAAACGGCCAACTAACTAGAGAGATTTCACACTCCTATCTGAAACTTATTAGACATATGACCGTTGGAGTGCAGCATAAATCGGAGTGATCAGTTTTCAGAATGACTTCAAACACTATCACAGCACCAATATTTTAAAAATTGCCAACCTCATGGGGTTTTTACGTGCAATTATGTGAGAGTGTACTGAGAATGGTGTGATCAATGAAAAAATATCTAGACTAACGGTGGTTCTGGTGCTGCATTCATGTACTGATGGTGGTTCTGGTTTTGCATTCCTGTACTAACATTGTTCTGATGCGTTCATGTACTGACGGTGTTTCTGGTTTAGCATTCATGTATTGACGGTGGTTTTGGCGATGCATTCATGTACTGATGGATGTTCAAGCGCAGCAATCCCTACTGTGCTACATGGCTATGTTAAAACTTATTATCTAAGGTTTGAGTATTTTCATGAGGAGGATTTGATGAGTTTCTGCTCTAAAAACTTAATTTAAGTTTGTGTGTATTCACACTGATTTATTTATTACTCTCCAAATTCTTCTCAAATAGTTAAACCTTCGTTCTGGTGACGTACTAGTGTACTGATAGTGGTTCTGGTGATGTATTCATGCGACTACCTTTTTACATTTGTTGCAGCCCTTGGGATTGGTTAAGTATGGCAGTGTGGCACTTGGATCAAAAAATGTTGTGACTCCTTAACTAATGTGTCCAGCTGCAGTCATTATACCTTAAAACAGATGGGCTATAGGAGACAATGACTAATTCCAGTTTAATTGTTGACCAACCAAAACAAAATGGGAAAAAAACTTCATTGAGCAAAAGAGAGCAAAAATGATATCACTGTGCAGTAAATACATTGTCTGTTTGGATGCATCCACATGAAAGATGAGAAGGTTTAATTTGGCACAAGCAGCTTGAACGCAGTGACCTTTTCTTACAGGGGTCAATAGTTTAGACTTGTGTAGGTAGAGTAATTTTTGTGGAGAATATCTTCTTGGTACTCTGGTACCATAGAATGATTGTCTGTAAACTTGGGCTCATCTAAGTATTGATACCAGTCAAGCTTGTCCTTTCATAGCAGCTGTTTACATTATGGTACAAGGATCCATGTTGTGTAGTCATGAATTGCTTTCTCCCCTCCCCCCTCTTGACCTTTTGTCTTTTTCCCCCAATACCTTATAAATTATAAGCCCCTGGGGGTAGGGTCCTCTCCACCTCAGTACTTGTCTGCCAAGACCGTTTACTTAGTTTTTAGATATACGTTCTACATGTACAGTGGGGAAAAGAAGTATTTTATACACTGCCGATTTTGAAAGTTTTCCCATCTACAAAGAATGGAGAAGTCTGTAATTTTTATCATATAAACATTTCAACTGTGACAGACAGAATAAAAAAAATAATCCAGAAATTCACATTTTATGATTTTTAAATAATTAATTTTCTTTTTATTGCATAAAAGAAGTATTTGATACTATAGGAAAACTGAACTTAATATCTGGTAGAGAAATCTTTGCTTGCAATTGTAGAGGTCAGAAGTTTCATATAGTTCATGACCAAGTTTGCACACACTGCAGCAGGAATTTTGGCCCAATCCTTCTTACAGATCTTCCAGGTTTCGGAGCTTTTGCTGGGCAACATTGAGTCTCAGCTCCCTCCAAAGATTTCCTATTGGTTTCAGGTCTGGTGACTTTCTAGGACTCTCCAAGACCTTGATATGCTTCTTACGGAGCCACTAGCTTTGTGTTTCAGGTCATTGTCATACTGGAACACCCAGACAAGACTAGGTTGTTGGCCAAAATCTTGCGATACATGACCCAGTCCATTCTCTCTTCAATGCGGTGAAGTCGTCCTGTCCCCTTTGCAGGAAAGCACCACCAAAGTATGATTTTTCCACCCCATTGCTTCACATTTGGGAAGGTGTTCTTGGGGTTATACTTATACTTTTTTCTCCAAACACGGTAAATGAAGTTGATACCAAAAAGTTCTATTTTGGTCTCATGTCACCACATGACCTTTTCCCATGCCTCCTCTGAAGTTCGCCAATGACCATCTGTATGATCCAAATGGGCCTGGACATGTGTTGATGTGAGCAGTGAGACCTTACCCTGAAAAAGTTTAACCCATGATGGTGTAGTGTGTTTTTAACGGTAATCTTTGAGACTGGTCCCAGCTCTTTTTTAAGCCATTGGCCAGGTCCTCCTGTGTAATTCTGGGCTGATTCCTGACTTTCCTCAAAATCATCCTTACCCCAGGAGGCAAGATCTTGCATGGAGCACGACATCGAGTAAGATTGATAGTCATCTTGTGTTACTTCCATTTTCTAATAATTGTGCCAACAGTTATTGCCTTCTCACCAAGCTGCTTGCCTATTGTCCTGTAGCCTATCCCAGCCTTGTGCGGATCTCCAATTTGTGATTGATGGAGTGTGTGGACAGGTGTATTTTATAAGGAGTTGCAGGTGCAATTAATAGAGGTAATGAGTGCAGAGTAGAAGGGCTTCTTAAAGTGAACCTGTCATCAGAAATTTAGCTATAAAGCTAAAAGTTCCCCCCTCTGCAGCTCCTGGGCTGCATTCTAGGAAGCTTCCTATAGTTCTTGTAGCCACTTTTATACCAAAATAAACACTTTGTAAACTTGTACCTTTTCTTATGCAAATTTCGTAAATCTTCCATGGGGGCGGGCTGCCTGGGGTCCGTTGCTGTCATCCTGCCGATTTACGCCGCCCCCAAATGCTGAATTTCAAAGCTCAGGACGCCGCCCCTGGGTGCCCGTGGTCCCGCGCATGCGCTGTTCCACTGTAGCGGTGCCGTGCACTGTGTGCACATGTGACCGCTGGTGACGCTTTGCGCGGGCACGAGGTTATGGGCGGCGCTGTGAGTGTCATCAGCAAGTGCCGCCCATAACCTCGTGACCGCACTTTCCTCTATTACTCCAGCGTTATGCGCAAGCTGGCCAGATGACCGGACGTCACCTGCTGCTGAGCAGGATGGGAAAGAGGTGACGTCCGGTCACCTGGCCAGCGAGCGCGTCACCAGCGGTCACACGTGCACACAGTGCACGGCACCGCTACAGTGGAACAGTGCATGCGCGGGACCACGGGCACCCAGGGGCGGCGTCCTGAGCTTTGAAATTCAGCATTTGGGGGCGGCGTAAATCGGCAGTATGACAGAAACGGACCCCAGGCAGCCCGCCCCCATGGAAGATTTACGAAATTTGCATAAGAAAAGGTACAAGTTTACAAAGTGTTTATTTTGGTATAAAAGTGGCCACAAGAACTATAGGAAGCTTCCTAGAATGCAGCCCAGGAGCTGCAGAGGGGGGAACTTTTAGCTTTATAGCTAAATTTCTGATGACAGGTTCCCTTTAAGGAAAATTAACATGTCTGTGAGAGCCCGAATTCTTGATGGTTGCTACCGGGTTTCCTTGAAAATAATCCAGTGTCTTATGTTATTTTTTTATCCGACAGATGGGCTAGGGCTTATTTTCAGGGAATGTCTTATTTTTTTTCCATGAACAACAATCCCCATTTAGTCTTGAACGAAAAAAATCAAACTTTATTCAAATATTGTCATATCACATTCTGGAACATCAACATAACTCCAAACCATCTATCTATCTATCTATCTCAAGTGTGCTCAAACGTTTACATACCCCAGTAGATTTTTTGCTTTTTTTGGCCTGTTTACAAAGAATATGAATGATAACGCAAAATCTTTTTTTTCCACTCATGGTTAGTGGTTGGGTGAAGCTATTTATTGTCAAACTACTGTATTTTCTCTTTTTAAATCATAATGACAACCAAAAACATCCAAATGACCCTGATTAAAAGTTCACATACCCTGGTGATTTTGGCCTGATGCACATGAAGTTGACACAAATGGGTTTGAATGGCTAATAAAGGTAACATTTTCACCTGTAACCTGTTTGCTTGTAATCAGTTTGTGCATAAAAGCTGAGTGAGTTTCTGGGATCCACACAGACTCTTGCATCTTTCATCCAGCCACTGACTTACTCTCAAAGTGCGGGTCCGTGTCCCGCTCCCCACCAGCACTTTAAGAGTGGCAGTGCCGGCATGGAGTTGCGGGCTGCTTCGCACTCCCCGGACGGCATTGTCAGTGTTAAAGTGCGGGGCCGTGTCCCGCTCCCCGCCTTCATTTTAACAGTGAGAGTGAACTCAGTGACATCACTGCTGCCAGCCAGGTCCTTCTTGTCAGTGTTTCCCAGAGCTTTGAGAGATCGGACATGTTTTCAGTCTCTACAGGCTCGGATGTAGCAGAGCCAGGACCGTTGTGGGACCTTGTGTGGATTACATCAGACCTGGGTGTTTTGGGGTTAATAAAGTGGTGAAAGAGGGTGGTTTTGTATTTTATTCCAGATAAAGGATTTTTCTCGGTGTATGTGTATTTCTTTTTACTTATAGGATTAGTGATGGGGGGTCTCATAGAATACCCCTTCCCCTCACTAATTCTGGGCTTGCTGATAGCTGTGCGCTGTTATTAACCTCTCATTACCTCGATTGCCACCACATCAGGGCAATCGGGATGAGCCAGGTAACGTGCTGGGACTGTCGCATCTAATGAATGCGGCAATTCCCCGGGCAGCTGCTGGCTGATATTTTTAGGCTGGGAGGCTCCCAATAATGTAAGTCTCTTCAGGCGGAAAATACCAGCCCCTAGCTGTGAGGCTTTATCTTGGCTGGGTATCAGAATTAGGAGGGACCACACGTCGTTTATTTATTTTACTGTACAATATAGACCCGCCCACCGGCGTCTGTGATCGGTTGCAGTCAGACAGCTGTTACTCAGCGTGGGGGTGGGTCTGACTGCAACCAATCACAGACGCCGGTGGTCGGGAGAAGCAGTGAATATGTATGAGCCTAATGAAGTGGGTAGGTAAGAAGAATGAGAGGCAGCAGGAGCAGTGTGACAGCCGTGTCAGTGATCAGTAAGTATGAAGCGCTTGGAGAGAGACGCTGGCAATGTAATGTGCCCAAAATGGTGGCAGAAGGGCTTTTATAGACGCTATGATACTGCGCGGCTAGCCAACCACAGTAATGCCGTAACCAAGATGACTGCAGCATTCCTGTGATTGGTTAAGAAACTCAGCATGTTTAGTGGCTGCAAATCAGCGCCAAAACGGCTGGGCGGGACATCTGAATATAGCAAGGCAAATACACCATTACTCGCTATATAACAAATACCCAGAATACCGCACTATTCTGCGAATAGTGACGAATACATTCGCTCATCGCTAATCAAATCCTTATTTCATGCAGTGAAATGGAAATTAAATATTTAAAAATCATATAATGTGATTTTTTGGATTTTTTTATTCTGTCTGTCACAGTTCATGTGTACCTACGATAAAAATTACAGACCTCTCTACATTCTTTCTAGATGGGAAAACTTGCAAAATCGACAGTGTATCAAATACTTATCTTCCCAACTGTATATGTATGCTATGCATACTATTAGATGACACAGACGCCCCAGATGTAACGTATAGACAAGGTAGATTTCAGATTGGTGTAAGTGGAGTAATTTTTGTGGAGAATATTTTTTTAGCACATTCTTGGTTCTCTAATACCTGTGGATGATTGTTTAGATCAGGGGTCTCAAACTCAGCTGGGTATATGGGCCGCACATATATAAAAAAAAAATATTTGGGAGGCCACATTTTTTGCAGGACAAAGTGACATTTTTAGTAATACCAAATAAATGTTTTCTATTCACCTTATGATCATTTTTTTTTTAAATGGCATTCATCGTATGGGTTATGGTACGGTTTTATAGCTTTAATCATAATGGATGTGGCAATAACATTCACTTTTTTGCTTATTTTAGTTGATAAAACATATTTAATGGTAAAAAAAATGTCTTGCTTTATTTACAATTTTATTTTTATTTTACTTTTTCTTTTTACATTTTATCCCTTTTTTGTAAGTAATATGTATGGTTTTACAATTACCACCATATAGTAATTTTGGCCAACATCTTGTAATTTTCCCATGGGGTCCCCATTGTGTAGTAAGGTCCATGTCCTGTAGTAATATGCCCATCCTGGTCCCCTTCTTGTAGTAATGTGCCCATCCTGGTCTCCATCCTCTAGTAATGTGCCCATCAATGTCCCCTTCCTGTACTAGTGTGCCCATCAATGTCCCCCATCCTGTAGTAATGTGCCCATCTTGATCCCCTTCTTGTAGTAATGTGCCCAACCTTGTCTCCTTCTTGTAGTAATGTGCCCAACTTTTTCCCCTTCTTCTTGTGGTAATGGGCCCATCCTTGTCCCCTTCTTGTAGTAATGTGCCCCATACTTGTCCCCTTGTAGTAATGTCCCCTTCTTGCATTAATGTGCCCATTCTTGTCCCCTTATTGTGGTAATGTGCCTATTCTTGTCCCCTTATTGTGCTAATGTGCCTATTCTTGTCCCCTTATTGTGGTAATGTCCTCATTCTTGTCCCCTTATTGTGGTAATGTGCCTATCCTTGTCCCTTTTTGTGGTAATTGGCCTATCCTTGTCCCCTTCTTGTAGTAATTTGCCCTATACTTGTCCCCTTGTAGTAATGTGCTCATCCTTGTCCTCTTCTTGTAGTAATGTGCCCATCCTTCTCCTCATCTTGTAGTAATGTGCCCATCCTTGTCCCCATCCTGCAGTAATATGCCCATCCTTGTCCCCATCCTGCAGTAATGTGCCCATCCTTGTCCCCTTCTTGTGGTAATGGGCCCATCCTTGTCCCCTTCTTGGGGCAATAGGCCCCATACTTGTCCCCTTGTAGTAATGTCCCTATCCTGTAGTAATGTCCCCATTCTGTAGTAATGTGCCCATCCTTTCCCCCTTCTTGTGGTAATGGGGCCATTCCTTGTCCCCTTCTTGTGGCAATGGACCCCACACTCGTCCCCTTGTAGTAATGTCCCTATCCTGTAGTAATGTCCCCATTCTGTAGTAATGTGCCCATCCTTGTCCCCATCCTGTAGCAGTCTGCTGATCCTGTAGTAATTTCGCCTTATATGCCGTTTTTCATATATACATTTAAAAAAATCTTCTCACCTGTCCTCTGTTCCATCAGTGTACTCTTCCTTCTTCTTGCGGCTCGCATGCTCGTGGACCCCGTGATGATTGCGGCCGGTGCCTTCAGTAGTCAGCACTTTATTTCATTTGAATGAACTACTGGCGCCGCAAAGAGCTCTCTGCAGCTCTAAACCAATGGCAGACACTGACCAATTAGAGTCCAGTGCGTGTTGTCATAGCACTTCGTCAGCTGCTGGTCTGTGATTGGCTGGCGGCTGTCTTAGGATTAGTTCTGCAGAGAGCTTTTCTGTGCATGGCGCCAGCACTCCATTTATTCAAATGACAAAGTGCTGACTACTGCGGTCCTCGGCAGCGATCCACGGGCCTGCAGGCTGCAAGAAGAAGAATGGAGGGCTTAGCTTATTGTGACCAATCAAATTCATCCCTTCATGACAGCTGTTTACTTTACGGTACAAGAACAATGACCCATAGTGTGTAGTCATGAATGGCTTCCCCCCTTGACCTACTAGAGAATAGCAGGTGCATGGATTGTAAATCAAATTTTATGTTTCCAAGAGAGGCACATACTTTGCAGTTTTGTGCCGCAGCAAATCACTTCTACAGTATCAAGTCATTTATTTTCTATGGCCCTCCAACTTTTTTATTGTACTTTCCTTGATGATTTCTTGTCCATAAAATCCACTTTCTCTGTACAATCTGTGTCCTGGATTAGCTATCCAAACCTTTCTAAACTCAATTTCTAGATTTCACTTAGTCTTTGTGCCCTTAGACTTTTTGCCGCATTTTAGTTGCGTTTTTTCCTCACAGATTTGTCACAAAACCTGGAGAGTTTCCTGATGCCAGCAACGTGAATGAGAATCCTGAAGTCTCATGTACAGGTTGCTTGTTTGTGACTTGCAGATTCAAGTCTGCAGCATGTAAATTCTTTGACTTTTTGCAGCTTTTTTTACCCTTTAGTAGAATAGACCTGGCTCAACTATATAGTAGAGTTCTCTGGAGAAAAAGTCCAATAAATTGCAAAAAAAAGCTCCGCCACACCATAAAGAAAAATGAGAGAAAGAACCATCCAGGTTCTTTCTCTCATTTTTCTTTATAGTGTGCCAGAGCTTTTTTGCAATTTTTTTACTCTTTGACTTCAATAAAGTCAGTAACAGACACTAAAGCGCAGGTATAAAAATGATTCCAAATTTGCTGCGTTTTTAAACATTTTTGCTCAGAAAACCACATGAGTGTTTAACAAAAGGAAAATGATGTGATGTTACCAGGAAAAAAAGTAAATTCCACCATTTTGTGCAAAGCAGGATAAAGTGCGTATCTTGTGGAAGTCTTCCATCAACATGTATCGGCGGATGTCGATCGATGTCAGAAGATTAATTGGGCTGGTAAGTTGTTTTTGTTGTATACTAGCTGTAGTACCCAGCGTTGCCTAGGATAGTAGTTAACTGTTGTTAGCTATAACAAAATAGAATGGCTTAACAAAAAAATTATTTTGCACATAAAAGTCACAAACAAAATAGACAGAAAGTTTATTAAAAATCAAAAAGTAAAGTAATAGAAGCATTTCACATCATATATTCAACACCACAGATATGCAACACAAATTAACTAAATGATTATCCATGTGAAGTACTTTATCTAAAACTCCTTATTCGAGAGCCTTTTGCTTTTCCTTCTGGTGCAAAGACCAACAGATTTTTGGCAGTTCATCTCTTGAACAGGCCACGTAACGTTAACCATGAGAAAAGCATGGAACTTGCAAATCAATTTGATTGCTACTTTCGCAGACTTTCCCTGAGCCTTGTTAGTGGACTTTGCAAGTGCCTGTCGAACTGGAAACTGAAGGCATTTAAAATTAAAAGGCAAAACATATGCAATGAGTGGAATTGTTGGAATGAAAACATCCTCCTTTGGCACATCCTGTCAAAGTGGTTGCTTCAATTACCGTATTTTTCGGACTATAAGACGCACCGGACTATAAGACGCACCCTGGTTTTAGAGGAGGAAAATAGGAAAATAAAACTTTAAGCAAAAAAATGTGGTCATGACACACTGTTATGGGGCGAGGATCTGCTGCTGACACTGTTATGGGGGTAATGTCCCCAAATTCTCTACTAAGGTACCCCATCCTGGTAATGATCCTCCTGCCTTGTATATGATCCTGCTCATATACCCCCCATCCTGCTCATATAACCCCATCCTGTTCATATACCCCCATCCTATTGATATACCCTCCATCCATCCTGCTCATATACCCTCCATCCATCCTGCTCATATACCCTCCATCCATCCTGCTCATATACCCCCATCCTGCTCATATACCCCCATCCTGTTCATATACCCCCATCCTGTTCATATACCCCCATCCTGTTCATATACCCCCCCATCCATCCTGCTCATATACTCCCATCCTGTTCATATACCCCCATCCTGTTCATATACCCCCTTCCTGTTCATATACTCCCATCCTGTTCATATACCCCCCATCCATCCTGTTCATATACCCCCATCCTGTTCATATACCCCCCATCCTGTTCATATACCCCCCATCCTGTTCATATACCCCCCATCCTGTTCATATACCCCCCATCCTGTTCATATACCCCCCATCCTGTTCATATACCCCCATCCTGTTCATATACCCCCCAGCCATCCTGCTCATATACTCCCATCCTGTTCATATACCCCCATCCTGTTCATATACCCCCATCCTGTTCATATACTCCCATCCTGTTCATATACCCCCCATCCATCCTGTTCATATACCCTCCATCCTGTTCATATACCCCCCATCCTGTTCATATACCCCCCATCCTGTTCATATACCCCCCATCCTGTTCATATACCCCCCATCCTGTTCATATACCCCCCATCCTGTTCATATACCCCCCATCCTGTTCATATACCCCCATCCTGTTCATATACCCCCCATCCTGTTCATATACCCCCATCCTGTTCATATACCCCCATCCTGTTCATATACCCCCCATCCATCCTGCTCATATACTCCCATCCTGCTATATGCCCCCATCGTGCTCATATACCATCCTGGTATATGGCCTGTATCCTATAGCACAGAGAAAAAAAAAAAAAACGTTTATACTCACCTTTTCCTCACTCCCTGCAGCCGATCATCTTCCTCTCTGCGCCGCTGACCTGTGTGTGTGGAGCCGTTCCCCTGCAGCACGCGATGTCTTCCTGTCTGTGCCGATCAGCTGATCAGCACAGATCAGCTGACCGGCACAGACAGGAAGACATCGCGTGCAGCAGGGGGACGGCTCCACACACGGGGACGGGTGAGTGTACTGATTCACTGCCCCCCGCGCTGATGATGACGCGCGGGGAGCAGTGAATACAGCCGCACATGATCACTCCAGGCTGTAACTGCCAGGGGTGATCATGCGGACCGGCTCTTTACTATGCGCGTGTCCCAGCTCATCCTCCCGCCCACCTGTCAGTGCCGGCTTCAGCGCTGAGAGATGGGCGGGAGGATGGGCGTGCATATGTAATGAGCGGGCCCACGTGGTCACAGCAGGCTGCTACAGCCTGCTCGTGCCCCCGATGACTCGCTCCACCGCAGCACCTCATTCCCCGCAGCCACAGTCAGACCATAAGACGCACCCCCCAACTTTCCCCCAACATTTGGGGGAAAAAAAGTGCGTCTTATGGTCCGAAAAATACGGTACATGTGGAAATACGTTCTTTATCAAGACAGTCTTGCTCCATTACACAGCTTTGGAGAATCTAAATTTCTCTACAACAGAATAGGTGCTCCTGGTTTTAGAAAAAGGTTATGTGGAGGAAGTCCTTGTGTTTCGAAGTAGTTGAGGAACTCCGTTGGATAGAATAATGCTTGAACAGGGTCTGTCAATGTATCCACTCACTTGTAAATCCTGCACACACCTGGAAGGAGTCTTAGAATTTGAAGATTGATCTTGTTGACGCTATCATTTTTTGGAGTTAGAATAGCCCTTTCATAAAGCCAGCCAGACGTTCTGAAGTGGAGTTGAATGTTTGGAAAAATCTTTCCTTTTAGCTCCTCAATGGAGTCACAATGTAGCAAAAGTTGCTTGGAAACATGATCTGTCTAGTGGTTGAGTTTACTGGTGCCTTGCCATCTCCAGTAGTTAGCAGCTGGCTTAAGAACAGTGCAGCAGAAACCTCAACTGTCACGTGGACCCTCATGTTTGTTTTCAGCAACATTTTTTTCACTTGTCTCCAAAAGTACAATGCTTTGAGGCAGGAGTTGAGTTTATCTGCAGGGGTTGATCTTGGAATAATGGGTAGTGTTTGACGAAAATCACCTGCCAAAACAACTACACCTCCCACGATAGAATTGTTTCCACAATGTGAAGGAGACTGAAAAGACAAAAGGTACTAATGTTACATACGTTTGTAGAATAAATATCAGATGTGCTTACGTGATACAGTTGTGAAAGTAGTCACAACTGCTATTGAAAGCGTGTAGGTTACGGCTGCAACAGGCACCACAAGGAGTTAGCGTCAAAATTTCAAATAGAAGTGGACTCCCGCGCTGTCGTAAACCGATAGTCAGCAGTAATAGTTAAACGTGATTTTATTATGCGTTTCAGAGATCACATCTCCTTCATCAGATAATTCACACATGTACATGCGGTAGGAAGCAAATGTAATCTCTGAAACGCGTAATAAAATCACATTTAACTATTACTGTTGACAATCTTCTTACGACAACGTGGGAGTCCACTTCTGTTTGAAATTTAGAATTGTTTCCACAAAAGTCTTGCAGCAGTCTGTCCACTGTTTCCAGAGCACTCTTGTGTGACATGATGCATTGATCACAAATGATGGCACTGCACTTTTGAAGTAGTTTGGTTTGTCCCAATCCCTTGGCAATGTTACATACTGGGCTGTCACTGTGAGAGAGCTTAATCAGTAGCTTGAATGTCGAATGTGCTGTCCAACCACCAGTTAAAAGTGTAGCTGCCATTCCACAAGATGCCACTGCAAGTGCAATCTTTTGTTGTTGCCGAAATTTCGCCAGGAGCAAGTTGTTCTACTTGGAGTATCCAGAAAGACAATCCCACTTTTGTTGGTTGCAGTCTTTAGATTGGTCATTGAGCCGTAATATGGCTTTTCTCTAAAAGCCCTGTCACACACAGAGATAAATCTGCGGCAGATCTGTGGTTGCAGTGAAATTGTGGACAATCAGTTCCAGGTTTGTGGCTGTGTACAAATGGAACAATATGTCCATGATTTCACTGCAACCACAGATCTGCCAAATATTTATCTCTGTGTGTGACGGGGCCTTTAGCGTCTGACGACTATCACCCAATCAGATTCTTTTTCTTACTGTGCTTTATTGTCTGTAATTGAGAGTATCTAAAACCCCACACAATTAGCATACAGGTAAGGTCATGTTACTCACATCAGCCTCTACTAAGCCTCACCAACAAAATCATTAACTGACACATAAGCTGTCTTATACTAAGAATGTCCTTTGTTGCCTATAGCAACCAATCAGAGCTCCTATTAATGACCTGTAGCAAAATACAAGCAGAACTGCGATTGGTTGCTATAGGCCACCTGATAAATATCCAGGCTAACTGTCAAAACAGCCAGTATATTACCTCAAACATTCATACAGTGAGTAAGCTTTTTTTTGGGGGGGGCGCGAAGAACTGTAAAGCGCGGGGTGAAAATTTCCCCTCAAAACATAGTATATGATGTTCTCTGAGTAAAATGAGGTGGCTATGCAAAATTTTGTGATTTCTAAATTCGTTGGTGCAGATTCCTTTAGCGGACATACACTTGGCTTTATATATTAGAAATACGTTTATGTATACACAAGGGTTGCATAATGTATGTTTATGTATACATAAGGGTGGCCCACCAGTTATTCGGCTTTGGGAGCAATCACATTTTCGCACAGGGTCCTTTAGGTTTGGATTTATTTCTTTATCCCTTAATAATAATGACCTTCATTTATAAACTGCACTTTGTGTGTGCTTGTGTTATCTTTGTCTAATATTAAGACTATGTTCACACAGAACGTTTATGGTGCGGTTTTGGTGTGTTTTTTAGCATGGTTTTAGTCTTGGTTTTATGCAAATTCATGCTAATAAAACACTGACAAAACAGTCCCAGCAAAGTCAATGAGATTCCAGAAATCTCATGCACATACACAAACTACCAGCTTTTTTTTTCCTGACTGTTTTGTCAAAGACCTTGGTTTTTGTTCAGGTTTTGAAAGAATGAGCATGTCAATTCTTTCTGCGGTTTTGCCTACTTTTCCCAGCGTTTTTTACCCATTAAAAGCAATGAGAAGTGTCAAAACTGCTGGAAAATAATCATGCAAAAAGACATACAACAGTTTTTGGTGCCAAAACCTAATGGAACAGTAGTATGTGATCTTACAATCCAAAAATAGTAAGACCTTTGTCTACAGTTTGTTTGAGAGTGCAGTGGAGAGGTTTTGCAGCAAATTTCCAGGACTTTTGCATAGTTTGCAAATATATATCTTCAAGCAAACGCAATGGCTTTGTATCTGAGAATGAATATAGATGTTCCTCAGCTAATGATGCTGTTAAGTAAAGAAAAAAAACTAAGCGGGTTCTCCCTATTTTTGTCAGCCAGCCAAGATAAAGCAGACCTGGCTGTGACCGTGGCTGGTTTGCAAAAATAGAGAATACCCCACTTTTTTTTTTTAAACTTGACGTGGGGTCGTCCCATATTTTTGTGGGATCGCACTATGGTTTATGGTGGACCTTTTTTGTTAACCAAAAAATTGAAATATTTTGGGGAGTGAGGAGTGTAGTCGGTGGGGTTTTGATCAAATAAAATCTATATTTATTTTGGAACTTATTGTATTAGTAAGAGGGGTGTCTGATAGACGCCTCACCATTACTAATACTAGGGCTTGATGCCAGATGGCAATTTATAGCTGGCATTTATTCCATTACCCCACTTGCCACTGCACCAGGACAACAGGAATAGCCGGGGCGAAGCGTCAGGATTAGCGCATCTTTTGATGCACCAAATCTAGGGTAGCTGCAACCTGCTATTTCTAGGCTGGGGAGGGCCCAATAACCATGCTGTCTTTCAAAAAGAGGGTGGACCTCCTGTCCATATTTTTTATTTCTTTGTCGCTCCATTGGGAGACCCAGACAATTGGGTGTTAAGCTTCTGCCTCCGGAGGCCACACAAAGTATTACACTTAAAAAAGTGTAACCCCTCCCCTCTGCCTATACACCCTCCCGTGGATCACAGGCTCCTCAGTTTTATGCTTTGTGTGGAAGGAGGCACACATCCACTCATGCATTCTCATATTAGTTATGTCGGTTGGAAGAAAAGAGGGCCCCCACGGGGCCCCCGGCATGTTCCCTTCTCACCCCACTACGTCAGCGGTGTTGTTAAGGTTGAGGTACCCATTGTGGGTACAAAGGCCGGAGCCTCATGCCGTCTCCTTCACCATCCCTTAGCGGCTCTGGGAGAAGTGGGATCCTGAGCGGTCATCCATTTACTGGGACCGTGTTCCCTCCGCAGCCCCTGTGGGAATCTGCCGGACCGGAGTCTATTCAACCTCAGGGACCGGGCCCTGCAACTCTAAGGTACTCTGTGTCCCCATAGGGGACTGTGCAGGGAGCGCACCTTCTTCCCGGACGCTGCGGCAGCTGCTGAATTGAGAAGGCCGGCGGACTTCCGCGCCGACCGTGCCTGCTTGTCGGGCGCGGTCTCAAATTTAGTCCCCGGCTTCATCGCGGCCTAGTCGCAAAAATCCCGCCCCCGGGCCTGCCTGTCAGGGGTAAGGGCGGGACTGCCGACCTGACGTCGGATGTGAGGGCCGGACCATCCTGCATGTTTCCTCCCCCCTCACTGATCACTGTGGGGACCCCAGATTCCCGCACTTTCCTGGCGCCGCCCACGGCTCCACTCCTCCCCTGAGAGCTCCGGCAGCCATTTTTTGGCATTCTGCCGGTGGAGGATTCTCAGTGAAGAGCTCTGCAGCTCCGGGGGACCTAAGGCAGGGAATCTGGAGGACACACACTCCGCTTTTTAGCGGTCGGTAAGCCACACCGGTCACCCGGTGCTGGTCCCCCTAGGGTGCCGGAATAGATACGTATTTATATATATATTTCTGTTCGGTCGGGCTGTATACCCTTTTTTGCCCATATAGCCTCAGTGATCATTCTCCTAGGAGACAACAGCATGTCGTCCACAAGGAGCAAAGCTGTTAAGGCACAGGGTTTTTTTGCGGCCTGTACCTCTTGTGGGGCTATGTTACCTGCGGGTTCCACCTACCCTCACTGTGAGCAATACTCGACCCCTGTTTCGCTTGCTCAGCCGGAGCCTCGGTCACTAGTGGGCCCCTCGGCTCATGTAGACCCCCCTGCTCCCCCTGTCCAGGCGGCAGGGACAGAGTTCGCCTCTTTTGCTGAGAAACTCTCTGAGTCACTTTCACAATCCATGGCTCAGTCTATGGACAAATGGTCTGCCAAGCTGCTAGAAGCTTTGCAGTCCAGACCGGTCCTTACACAGGCCCCGGCCCCTGTTGGATCGTCGTCTCCAGGCCCCTCTCGGTCCGCGCTGCAGCGCGCTCCCAGGTTGGGCCCCAGGTCTCACGTGGAGGACTCCTGCCCGGACCACAGTCCTAGACAGGCTAAGCGGGCTCGCTGGGAATCTTCCCCGACTTCTTCACGCTGCTCGGGTTCCCAGCTTGAGGACTCTCTGGAGGACAAGGCGGACGTCGCAGCTCAGGGCTCTGACCCTGACGTCGCCCTTAACCTTGATACACCTGAAGGGGACGCCTTAGTGAATGATCTTATCTCGTCCATCAACCAGGTGTTGGATCTCTCTCCCCCGCCTCCTACTGTAGAGGAGTCGGCGTCTCAGCAGGAGAAACACCAGTTTAGGTTCCCCAAACGTACACGTAGTGCGTTTTTCGATCACTCTAACTTCAGAGATGCTGTCCAGAAGCCCAGAGCGGTTCCGGACAAGCGCTTTACTAAGCGCCTCACTGACACGCGTTACCCCTTCCCCTCCGAGGTCGTTAAGGGTTGGGCTCAGTGTCCCAAGGTGGATCCTCCAGTCTCTAGATTGGCGGCTAGATCTGTGGTATCGGTTGCAGATGGCTCATCGCTAAAGGATGCCACTGACAGGCAGATAGAGCTTCTGGTGAAGTCCATCTATGAGGCCACGGGCGCGTCTTTTGCCCCGGCCTTTGCAGCCGTGTGGGCACTCCAAGCTATCTCAGCTTGTCTGGCTGAGATTAATGCTGTCACACGTAATTCTGCTCCGCAAGTTGCGTCTTTGACTTCTCAAGCGTCAGCTTTTTCTTCCTACGCCATGAACGCAGTCCTAGACTCTGCTAGCCGTACAGCTGTGGCATCCGCTAACTCTGTGGCAGTCCGCAGGGCCATGTGGCTGCGCGAATGGAAGGCAGACTCGGCCTCCAAGAGGTTCTTAACCGGTTTGCCGTTTTCTGGTGACCGCTTGTTTGGCGAACGATTGGATGAGATTATTAAGGAGTCCAAGGGAAAGGACTCCTCCTTACCCCAATCCAAACCTAAGAGACCTCAGCAACGGAAAATACAATCGAGGTTTCGGTCCTTTCGTCCCTCCGCCAAGCCCCAATCCTCTTCGTCCAGCAGGCCGGAGAAAGGCCAGAGGAACTCCTATGCGTGGCTGTCCAAGTCACGCCCCCAAAAGGCCGCAGGAGGCACTGCCTCCAAGGCGGCCTCCTCATGACTCTCGGCATCCCCTAGCCGCATCCTCGGTCGGTGGCAGGCTCTCCCGCTTTGGCGACGCCTGGTGGCCACATGTTCAAGACCGATGGGTGAGAGACATTCTGTCTCACGTTTACAGGATAGAGTTCAGCTCTCGTCCTGCGGCTCGTTTCTTCAGAACCTCTCCGCCCCCCGCTCAGGCCGACGCACTTTTTCAGGCAGTGGACGCTCTGAAGACAGAAGGAGTTGTGATCCCCGTTCCCCTTCAGGAACGTGGTCGCGGCTTTTACTCCAACTTGTTCGTGGTGCCAAAAAAGGACGGATCATTCCGTCCCGTTCTGGACCTCAAACTACTCAACAGACATGTGAGAACCAGACGGTTTCGGATGGAATCTCTCCGCTCGGTCATCGCCTCGATGTCACAAGGAGACTTCCTAGCATCGATCGACATCAAGGATGCTTATCTCCACGTGCCGATCGCACCCGAGCATCAACGCTTCTTGCGTTTCGCCATCGGGGACGAACACCTTCAGTTCGTGGCATTGCCTTTCGGCCTGGCGACAGCCCCACGGGTTTTCACCAAAGTCATGGCATCCGTTGTGGCGGTCCTACACTCTCAGGGCCACTCGGTGATTCCCTACTTAGACGATCTCCTAGTCAGGGCCCCTTCTCGGGTGGCGTGTCAACACAGCCTTACCGTTGCTCTGGCGACTCTCCAGCAGTTCGGGTGGATCATCAACTTCCCGAAATCCAAGTTGACACCGACCCAATCACTGACTTACCTCGGGATGGAGTTTCATACACAGTCAGCGGTAGTAAAGCTACCGCGGGACAAACAGCTTTCTCTGCAGGCAGGGGTGCAATCTCTTCTTCGGGATCAGTCACACCCCTTAAGGCGCCTCATGCACTTCCTGGGGAAGATGGTGGCAGCGATGGAGGCAGTGCCGTTCGCGCAATTCCATCTGCGGCCACTCCAATGGGACATTCTCCGCAAATGGGACAGGAGGTCGGCTTCCCTCGACAGGAAAGTCTCTCTCTCTCCCTTGCAACCAAGACGTCTCTTCAGTGGTGGCTCCTTCCCAATTCTCTATCGCAGGAAAAATCCTTCCTACCCCCAACCTGGGCTGTGGTCACCACGGACGCGAGCCTGTCAGGGTGGGGAGCGGTTTTTCTCCACCACAGAGCTCAGGGAACCTGGACTCCGATAGAGTCTTCCCTTCAGATCAATGTTCTGGAGATAAGGGCAGTGTATCTAGCCCTATTGGCTTTCCATTGGTGGCTGGAGGGCAGGCAGATCCGTATCCAGTCGGACAACGCCACTGCCGTCGCATACATCAACCACCAAGGCGGCACTCGCAGTCGTCAAGCCTTCCAGGAAGTCCGGCAGTTTCTGCAGTGGGTGGAAGCCACAGCCTCCACCATCTCCTCAGTTCACATCCTGGGCGTAGAAAACTGGGAAGCAGATTTTCTCAGTCGTCAGGGCATGGATGCGGGGGAATGGTCTCTACACCCAGAAGTGTTTCGAGAGATCTGTCGCCGCTGGGGAACGCCGGACGTCGATCTCATGGCGTCACGGCACAACAACAAAGTCCCGGCATTCATGGCTCGGTCTCAGGATCACAGAGCTCTGGCGGCGGACGCGTTAGTTCAGGATTGGTCGCAGTTTTGACTGCCTTATGTGTTTCCTCCTCTGGCGATGCTGCCCAGAGTGTTACGCAAGATCAGATCCGACTGCCGTCGCGCCATTCTCGTCGCTCCAGACTGGCCGAGGCGGTCGTGGTACCCGGATCTGTGGCATCTCACGGTGGGACAACCGTGGGCGCTTCCAGACCGCCCAGACTTGCTGTTACAAGGCCCGTTTTTCCATCTGAATTCTGTGGCCCTCAACCTGACTGTGTGGCCATTGAGTCCTGGCTCCTAGCGTCTTCAGGGTTATCTCAGGATGTCATTGCCACCATGAGACAGGCCAGGAAGCCAACGTCCGCCAAGATCTATTACAGGTCTTGGCAAATCTTCTTATCCTGGTGCTCTGATAACGGTTTTCCTCCATGGCCGTTTGCCTTACCCACTTTTCTTTCATTCCTTCAATCCGGAATGGACAAGGGTTTGTCACTCGGCTCTCTCAAGGGCCAAGTATCGGCGCTCTCCGTATTTTTTCAAAAGCGCCTAGCCAGGCTTCCGCAGGTCCGCACGTTCCTGCAGGGAGTTTGCCACATAGTCCCACCTTACAAACGTCCGCTGGAACCCTGGGATCTTAACAGGGTGCTAACGGCTCTTCAGAAACCACCTTTCGAGCCGCTGCGGGATGTCTCTTTATCACGTCTTTCGCAGAAGGTGGCCTTTCTAGTGGCAGTTACATCACTCCGGAGAGTGTCTGAGCTTGCAGCGCTGTCATGCAAAGCCGCCTTCCTGGTGTTTCACCAGGATAAGGTGGTTCTGCGTCCGGTCCCGGATTTTCTCCCTAAGGTGGTATCTCCTTTTCATCTCAATCAAGATATCTCCTTGCCTTCATTTTGCCCTAATCCAATTCACCAGTGTGAAAAGGATTTGCACTCTTTGGATCTTGTGAGAGCACTCCGGCTCTACGTGTCTCGCACGGCGCCTCTGCGTCGTTCAGATGTGCTCTTTGTCCTTGTCGCTGGCCAGCGTAAGGGTTCGCAGGCTTCCAAGTCAACCTTGGCTCGGTGGATCAAGGAACCGATTCTCGAAGCCTACCGTTCTTCTGGGCTTCCGCTTCCTTCAGGGCTGAAAGCCCATTCTACCAGAGCCGTGGGTGCGTCCTGGGCATTGCGGCACCGGGCTACGGCTCAGCAGGTGTGTCAGGCAGCTACGTGGTCTAGTCTGCACACTTTCACGAAACACTATCAAGTGCATACCTATGCTTCGGCAGATGCCAGTTTAGGTAGGCGAGTCCTTCAGGCGGCGGTTGCCCACCTGTAAGAGGGGGCCGTTGCGGCTCTTTTTATTGAGGTATTCTTTTACCCACCCAGGGACTGCTTTTGGACGTCCCAATTGTCTGGGTCTCCCAATGGAGCGACAAAGAAGAAGGGAATTTTGTTTACTTACCGTAAATTCCTTTTCTTCTAGCTCCTATTGGGAGACCCAGCACCCGCCCCTGTTCCCTTCGGGCTGGTTGTTCTTTTGTGTACACATGTTGTTCATGTTGAATTGTTCTTTTGGTTCATGGTTTTCAGTTCTCCGAACATCCTTAGGATTGAATTTACCCTAGACCAATTTATAAGTTTTCTCCTTCCTGCTTTTGCACCAAAACTGAGGAGCCCGTGATCCACGGGAGGGTGTATAGGCAGAGGGGAGGGGTTACACTTTTTTAAGTGTAATACTTTGTGTGGCCTCCGGAGGCAGAAGCTATACACCCAATTGTCTGGGTCTCCCAATAGGAGCTAGAAGAAAAGTAATTTACAGTAAGTAAACAAAATTCCCTTCTTTTAAGAGTTTTATATTTTCTATAAAAATAGTGGGGTACACTCTATTATGGAGAATAAGGCAAGGTTTCAGACAGGTCTACTTTACCTTGGCTGGCTAACAAAAATAAGGGGGAGCCACATCTATTTTTGTTTTTCTTGTTTATTTCTTTTTTGAAAATATAGAATTTGTGTCAAAATACAAGGCTAAACACCTTTTAGTGCCACATGAAAGGCGCTAAAGGGTGCAAGCTTATAATATGTAGGGTGGGACATTATATATCTGTTTCACCTCTGTCTATTTTTCTATCTATCCCTCTATATTTATCTATCTTATTTCTGTATTATCTATCTATTATCTATTCATCTTTCTATTGCGTCATTGAACGGTCATTATTTTTGCATCAGTGATTGTTTTATGAGATGCAGGAGTTTAACGGACAGATAAACTTATAATTGTTTATATTCCCAAGGTCGAATCCAAGCCAGAACTGTGGAATTCGGCAAGTGCTGATTTCACCCATCGGCAGAAAAAGGCAGATTCCTGGACCTGGATATGCCGCCAGCTCTATCCACAATGGGATGAAGCTGATGTTAACCTTCAGTTGAGGATTGGTAAATTTTATTTCATCATTTGATTTGCAACAACATATAACCCCTTCACCAATCGATGATTTTGTGTCTTGTAGATGGCGATGTGAGGAAAAGATGGCGATCGGTTCGGGCCCGCTTTATGAAATTTGTGGCTAAAGAAAATAATAGCGGATCCTCCCCTAATCCGAATAAGTGTGCCTTTTATAATGAGCTACAGTTTACGCTCAATAGTAGAGATCTACGTCCGTAAGTTAGTTTTTCTTTGGGTTTTTTTTTTTAATATTTTGGGGCATATTTAAACTGGTTTCCTACTATTTTGGGGTGGGGAGTGGATCTGAGGCTGTAAACTAACAGGCAGAAAGTATAAAATACCTGCCTTTTATAGCGCTGTCAAACTGTGATGAGGAACCTCTCCTTCTAGCAAACCTGCACCTTCATCATGAACAGAGCAGATATTCAAGTCTTCAGCGATGCTCTTTCGATTGATGTGACTGATGACTTCATGTTGATTGACAGATGTTGATTGGCAGACTGCTTACAAGCAGTAAGGTAATGAAGATCCAGTTGCCAATCAGCATGAGATTGTCACTGACACTCCATCAACAGAGTAGAGCGGAAGAGAAGCTGCTGCTATGACATGATGTTAGGTAACACACAGAATCGCTGGCAGGAGTGGTCTGTACAACCACAATATATGTGCAAGGCATAACTGGCAGGTAAAAGTGTAGCAACTACCTGCCTTTTAGTCTCATAGTGAACTAAAACATATCCATTGTTCCAAGCATTATCCGTTGTATAGAAATGAATGCTACTTTTATTTGTAATAGAACGCAAGGCCACATTCTTCCCCAACTTCTGAATGAGGACCTGAAAACAGAAAATGAAGTCACCGAACCAGTACAGGAGCCAGATATGGCAGAAAGTGAGAGGCCACCTAGCAGCAGCAATGCATCCTTTGGATTTGATACCGAAGAAATGACCAGCCCACACTCCAGCAGGGCTAGTGAACCGGCCTACAAATTAACACAGTCAAGACTGTCCAACAGTAGAGCTTTTCAACGGGTGCAACGAACCCCAGACCTCAACTCACAAAATGTTGCTCTTTCTCAGGAAGTGATCACAATGCTCAGACGTTCTGAGTCAGAAGATCGGTATGATCACCTTGCAAGTAATGTCTCAAGTTGGATTCGCGACTTACCCCAGGATAGACAGATGTCTTTTACAGCAGTACTGTACTCACTTTTGGATTACTACATGTCCCCGACACCCATACCAAATGTGGCCGAAATTATAAATGGCATACATCACATTTTTATATCACAAGGAAACACTGTGTCTAGGGTGGGACACTCTGTGGCTCCAACATATTTGCCAAACACTCAGATGCAGCAAATGGGAGGGCCAAATGTGTATGGCTTAGGTCAACAAAGTGTTGGCAGTTTGGAATCAACACCATCCTTTACGTCGCTATTTGAATTGCCTTCCTTTGGTCCCAGTAATCCTTCCAATATTCAAAGAGTGAACCCTACCCATCCACCAAGCACCTCAAATTCTGGTGTGGCCAGTGACGTGTCATGTCTGCAATATTTAAATTTGCCGTAAGATTTATCACTTTGACATATGTTGAATTTAGTTCGCCTGCTTTTTTTCGATGCTTGGCTTGTTAAATAAATATTGTTTGGTTTCCTAAAAATTTGTTTGTTTTTAATAAACACCACCACACAAGTGAAAAACCATGTGCCTATAACATTTTTCTCACAAAGAACATTGTTTTTCAAAACCTGCTGTGGATCTTTGCTCAGTTTTCGCTTGACGAAATAAGCATTAACAAAAATAAAAATGATACGTGTACGCCAAATCACATGTCCAATTTTTTTTTTAAATCTGCCACGGAATTACAGGTTTTTTTAGGGGGTGTAACTTTATTTTGTTTTTTTATAACTGTAGTTTTCATTGAATTATATAAAGATCAACGGTTATCAGTTAACATAAGCTCAATGCAATCATATACTAAGCCTTTTGTGTTAACCACAACACCAGAAGACCGGCAATTTTGTTCCACATGCTAATTTATTGGCTGCTGGATTAAAGTTTAAAACAATGTATTGATAATCTTCAAACGTGTTAAAAAAAATGTAAGATTTGGTATATGAAGACCAAACACATTTCAGTATTCAAAATTATTTAACTTTTTAATTTAACATACTTTGAAAGGTGTAAACACAACTATATTACAAGGTTACAATTATTAAACTGTTGGATGCACTTTTCTTGACAAGGACAAGATGGGATGCTTCACTGTTATTTTCAAGGTGGACGATGTCCACTGTTGGGGCTGCACACCACAGACACAAGGATATTGCCATGGCACGGTACCTTGGGAACTCATAAAATAGCATAGGTATCTCGCACCCAGACACCTGAATTGGAAGGACACCCAGAGCCCCAGTTGATAGCTGTGTTGAATATAGGCAGCTGTGACTACTCAGCAATCTGCTCCGTTGCATAATCACGTGCATAATTGTGAAGTACACAGCATGCCTTTATCACAGCATCACCTATGGTTTGTTACAATTGAAGGGCTGTGTGCAAGATCCTCCACTGATTACTCATGATTCCAAAGGTGCATTCCACGAATCTGCGTGCCCGGCTTAGCCGATAATTAAAAATCCTCCGCCGGTCATTCAGTCCCCTTCGTGAGTATGGGCACAGCAAGTTTGACACCGATACCTCCGATACCATCACAAAGGGGACTGAATGCGTTGAACCCGCCGGCAAAGGCTTGTCGGCTGGTATCGTGACGCGATCTTGGAGAACTTACAGTCCAGTCTGTGAAGTTCTCAATACCCAAGAGTCCCCAGTACTCCCATAAGCCCCAACATTAATGGCAACAAAACAGTAATGTGCATCAGCCACCGCCATCTGGATCACAAAAAAATACCTCTTGTAATTAAAGAAGCGTGATGCAGATTGAGGAGTTTGTTACCCGTATATGTTTACCATCTACTGCACCTATGCAGTTTGGGAAAATGGCCACAGTCTGAAAACCTGCTGCCAATAGAGGTTAACTCCGGCACACTATTAATTTCCCATAGACTAAAGGAACGCAGTAGTTGGATAAAAAAATCCTTTTCTTTTATTTTGTTAGTGTCACACGTGAAAAAAGTGCTGTACAATTGTCCGCCAGGTGTCGACGTTTCGGCTAACAAGCCTTCATCAGGTCGGACAGACTTAACCTTAAACTGGAATCATAATCCGGTAAGTATGTAAGTAGCTGTGAGAACACATACGGAGACTGCCTGTATAGGGTCCCTGGGAATGCCGGCATATAGGATCACATCCTATAAAGGTACATTGGACGGAGGGAAGGAGTCTTGGCAGTCATGTGTGTCTCTTGTTTGAAGTGGCCGGAGATGTTATAATCATAGGAGTATCAGGAAGAAGGCAGCTCCTTCAGAATGACACCAAGGCCCAGGGTTCAGGCTTGGGATCAAGATAAGGGCTCGGCCGTTATTGTAGCTGTGGTTTCTATGGTGTAGTTTGGATGAAGGTTCGCTGGATAGAGGAAATACTGTGGATATGTATAAGGCGTGTGGAACTTGGGTCCAGGGTTCGCGCTCGGAGTCAGGGTAATATGCCTGATAATTGCTAATGACTTCTGTATTAAAGCCTGGAGAGAGGTCCGTTGGGCATGGAGAAAGTCAGAGGCAGCAAGAACCTGTGGTGCCGCAGAGCCAAATCGTGTGTCCTGTGGGAAACCTGCTGCAACCTACAACCTGCAGCCAAGTCTGCTTGGATGGGGAAGGCATAACAAGGGGCTGCAATTTCTTCGAGATGACAGTGCATGTACCCTTTACAATATTAGAAATTGTGGATTTCCCAACCCGAAACTGTTGATGAAGTGAGGCAAATCTCTCCCGTGGTCAAAAACCTGTTAAAAAAAAAAGTGAATAAAATTGAGTTAAATCACAGGTATTCCATTTTTATTTTTTTTTTTTAAAAAAAAAGGTTGTTTAAAACCTGTACAGGCCTTTTTTAAAATAAATATTGCACCTTGTAATATAAGAAAACTTTATACCCACATCACACGCCAGTCCACTTTCAGCGATGTTGCCAAGGAGAATGCGGTAATGGCTGCTACACTGTCACTCCTTACAGTTTGGCTGAGGTTCATGTCTACATACGAACCACAAACAAATAGCACTAATAGCTCATCAGCCGCTGACTGTTGTACAATTTGAACAGTCCAGACAATGTCACGCGAGCCCTGGGAGACCAAGACATGACGGAAACAAGAGGAGTTCATGATGTGTATATAAAATGTTTAGATTTTATAAGGGGGAATGAATAATGTAAAATGGGGTTGTACAGGTAGAAATCAACCCCTTTAACTTAAGTTATGGCAGTCAATGACCTGTCCTGCCTACTCTTCTGCTTCATTAACTAATAATAATTAAACCAAATAACTAAAGTACAGGATAACCGGTGTAGGCCACCTGACAGATACCCTTTTAAATTAAATGTAAACTGATCTCCATTTCAGAACTTACTGCAGGGTTATAAGCAGCCTTTCCTCTGCGGAAATTGGCTTTCTCATCTGTGTGTTCAGAAATGTGAGATGGGGCCGCACTATGTCTAACAGCTGATCAAACGCTGTCACAGGCGGTCGGAAATAGGAAATTAACTTCTCAGGGTGTCTTTAAAAAAAAAATTAAAAAAAATGGTGAAACAGGTGAAGATATTTGAATAAGAAAATATATATTTCTCTACAATTATAAGCATACAATAAAGCAAATGTGAATTTACCATCTTAAATCTTGGTATAAATTGGTAAAATTACCTATCTGGGTTTGATCAATGACAATGGGATGCACCCACATTCTCCTGCGTCGTATGAAAAGCTGAAAGAAAAAAAATGTAATCCAATAAACAGTTTTAAACACAAATATAAAAAGAGGCACACCAGACATTTATGACACTATAATGTATATCTTATATCTTGCAATCGAGCAAAATGTAAAAGCTGTAGAATTGCCAGCAAAAGTATCCGTTTATATGGCCTTCAAAGTGTCACGGCCATATCTCTCTGTTACTAGAGACTTGTGACAGGACCTGGGCCAGAGTCTCTCTTTGCCATCTGAGACCTTTCACATTACACGTATTCACTTTCCTTTGGAGCTGAAAGGGGTAATGTCAGTTTTGCTTTCCAGCAGCTTCTGACTACTGGCCTCAGATTCTTCCGGTTGGTAACCACTCCCTTCCCCTATACATAGTAACATTTCCCAGTAGAGAATGCTGGTTAGACCGGTGTCCCACTTACGATTGCCTCGCACGAGTTTCGCGGTGCATCACTCGTCACAGATTCACACTCTCCTCACAGGAGGGGGTCGGCTGCATAGAGATCCATGCAACCGACCCGCTCCTGTGAGCAGAGTGGGAGTCCGTGCTGGGTGATGCACCGCAAAACACGAGTGAGATACACGCGAGGCAATCGCAAGTGGGACACTGGCCTTATTCTGATTCATTCTGATGTTAGGCCCCTAAGTGGAAGGAATTGCTGGAGCCCTTGATGTGTGAAGCAGTGTAGGCTGCAGTTCTGGTCTCTGACTGCAGAGGCGCAGTGTTAACGTCATCGCACTCCGCTGCTGAGCTGACACAGCGGGAGAATGATGAAACAGGCGCGCCGATCCATCTTATCATTGCATTCAATTGTATCGGCAACTGCGATACTGATACAATTGAAAGTGTGATCCTTGGTGGGGGGGGGAGGCCAGTGACAGCGGGGGGGCACCGGGCCCCCCTGAATAATGGTGGCGTGGCCTGCCGCAATTGGCGGTACGCCCCTCCTGCCACTGCGAGTGGCCCCTCCGGCGGCCCAGGCCCCGGCATTAGTAGTAGAATACAGTGCCTTGCGAAAGTATTCGGCCCCCTTGAATTTTTTAACCTTTTCCCACATTTCAGGCTTCAAACATAAAGATAAAAATTTTAATGTTATGGTGAAGAATCAACAAGTGGGACAAAATTGTGAAGTTGAACAAAATGTATTGCTTATTTTAAACTTTTATGGGAAAGAATAAACTGAAAATTGGGGCGTGAAATATTATTCGGCCCCTTTACTTTCAGTGCAGCAAACTCACTCCAGAAGTTCATTGGGGATCTTTGAATGATCCAATGTTGTCCTAAATGACTGATGATAATAAATATAAGCCACCTGTTTGTAATCAAGTCTCCGTATAAATTCACCTGCTCTGTGATAGTCTCAGTGTTCTGTTTAAAACACAGAGAGCATCATGAAGACCAAGGAACACAACAGGCAGGTCCGTGATACTGTTGTGGAGAAGTTTAAAGCCGTATTTGGTTAAAAAAAGATTTCCATAACTTTAAAGGGAACCTGTCATCATAAATTTAGCTATCCACCTAAAAGTTTCCCCCTCTGCAGCTCCTGGGCTGCATTCTAGCAAGGTTCCTGTAGTTTTTCTTGCCCCTTTTATCCCAAAATAAACACTTTATAAAGTAGTACCTGCTCGTATGTAAATTTTCTCAATTTTCCATGTGGGCGGTCTGTCTGGTGTCTGTGCCTGTCCTCCTACCGATTTACGCCCCCCCCAGAACGCTGAATTTCAAACCTCAAGACGCCGCCCCTGGGCGCCTGAGGTCCTGCGCATGCGCTCTGCTACCGTAGCGGGACAGTGCACAGCGTGCACGTGTGACCGCTGGTGATGGTATGCGCAGGCACGATGTTATGGGCGGCGCTGTGAGTGTCCTCAGCAAGTGCCGCCCATAACCTCGTGACCGCACTTTCCTCTCTGCCTCCAGCGTTATGCGCAAGCGCTGGAGGAATGATGCCCGGACGTCCCCTCCTTCCCATCTTGCCCTGCAGCAGGAAATAGATGGGAGGAGCGGACGGAGCAGGACACCTTATTGAACCGGGCGACGCGGCGAGCATCTTAGCGACGTCAATAGTAAACAAAACATGTAAAAACAAAGTCACACATTGTCTGCTGAAACGTCACGAGGTCACGAGGTTATGGGCGGCACTTGCTGAGGACACTCACAGCGCCGCCCATAACATCGTGCCTGCGCATACCGTCACCAGCGGTCACACGTGCACACTGTGCACTGTCCCGCTACGGTAGCAGAGCGCATGCGCAGGACCTCAGGCGCCCAGGGGCGGCGTCTTGAGGTTTGAAATTCAGCGTTCTGGGGGGGCGTAAATCGGTAGGAGGACAGGCACAGACACCAGACAGACCGCCCACATGGAAAATTGAGAAAATTTACATACGAGCAGGTACTACTTTATAAAGTGTTTATTTTGGGATAAAAGGGGCAAGAAAAACTACAGGAACCTTGCTAGAATGCAGCCCAGGAGCTGCAGAGGGGGAAACTTTTAGGTGGATAGCTAAATTTATGATGACAGGTTCCCTTTAAACATCCCAAGAAGCACTGTGCAAGCGATCATATTGAAATGGAAGGAGTATCATACCACTGCAAATCTACCATGACCCAGCCGTCCCTCAAAAATGTCATCTCAAATAAGGAGAAGACTGATCAGAGATGCAGCCAAGAGGCCCATAATCACTCTGGATGAACTGCAGAGATCTACAGCTGAGGTGGGAGAGTCTGTCCATAGGACAACAATCAATCGTACACTGCACAAATCTGGCCTTTATGGAACAGTGGCAAGAAGAAAGTACTTTCTGAAAGATATCCATAAAAAGTGTTGTTTAAAGTTTGCCACAAGCCACCTGGGAGACGCACCAAACATGTGGAAGAAGGTGCTCTGGTCAGATGTTCAAAATTGAACTTTTTTGGCACAATGCCAAACAATATGTTTGCCGTAAAAGCAACACAGCTCCCTGAACACACCATCCCCACTGACAAACATGGTGGTGGCAGCGTCATGGTTTGGGTCTGCTTTTCTTCAGCAGGGACAGGGAAGATGGTTAAAATTGATGGGAAGATGGATGGAGCCAAATACAGGACCATTCTTGAAGAAAACCCGTTGCAGTCTGCAAAAGACCTGAAACTGGGACGGAGAGTTGTCTTCCAACAAGACAATGACCCCAAACATAAAGCAAAATCTACAATGGAATAGTTCACAAATAAACGTATCCAGGTGTTAGAATGGCCAAGTCAAAGTCCAGACCTAAATCCAAATCGAGAATCTGTGGAAAGAGCTGAAAACTGCTGTTCAAACACTCTCCATCCAACCTCACTGAGATCGAGCTATTTGCAAAGGAAGAATGGGCAAGAATTTCAGTCTCTCAATGTGCAAAACTGATCGAGACATACCCCAAGCGACTTGCAGCAGCTGTAATAGCAGCAAAAGGTGGCGCTATAAAATATTAACTTAAAAGGGGCTGAATAATATTGCACACCCCAATTTTCAGTTTATTATTTTTTATAAAAGTTTAAAATAAGCAATACATTTCGTTCAACTTCACAATTGTGTCCCACTTGTTGTTGATTCTTCACCATAACATTACAATTTTGTATCTTTATGTTTGAAGTTTGAAATGTGGGAAAAGGTTGAACAATTCAAGGGGGCCGAATACTTTCGCAATGCACTTTAAGCAAAACCTAAGAGGCTAAGACTGGGATCTAAGTTTTCTCCTTATGGAGAGTGACATGCCAGGTCTTGCATGCCAGTATGTGGAAACTTAAAAGCCTTGCATGCTCCTCTGGGAAATTTAATATGCAAATTGCCTCTTCTGAGAGGAAGAGCACTTGAACTCTAGTGCCACCTATTGGAAGTAGAAATCCTAAAAGTCAATATAGACCCTTTAATGAGCCTTTATATTACCTAGGCAAACAATTGGCAGACACTGTTTTTGTTTTGGGTTTTTTTAAGCCCAACATCGTGCTTTCCACCTGAGTGTGCTAAAAAAGTGACTAATGGTGCCACAAAAAAGTGCACTAGGATGCTGTTCTACTTGACACCGTCTCCAACAGGGGAAGGGTACCTAAAACCATTTCCCATCCCTCCGAACCAGAAAGTCACAGTGAGGATCAGGGACTAGAGGCCTTCCCCAGCCGAAGCCAGGGAAAGGCCCAATAGTACTCCAAGCATCTGCCCTGGCTGCCACCCAAGGGGATAACTGGTAGCCTCCGACTGTTGACTCTCATCCCAAGAGAAGACAGTTTGGGGTTCAGAAGGAACATAAAGGCCACACAATCCCCCCTAGACTTTGTCTGGAGAGGAACCCGTGAGGGCACTACATTCTAACAAAAATCCTAGTGTAAAGACACACATATACCACATATACAGTGGAACCTTGCTTAACGAGAACAATCCGTTCTGGGACTGTGCTTGTTAACCAAGTTACTCGTTCAGCAAAGCAAGATTTCCCATAGGAAATCATTGCAATGCAGACGATTCGTTCCACAACGTGTTAAATGTCCCATCCTGGTCCCCTATTCTGTCATTCCACACATACACAAACACACACAAACTGTCACGCTGTACTCTAAGATGTACAATAGCAGTACAGCGCAGTAATGTGGGACTGAGAGGATTCCTGAAACTATCTGAGAAGGTAGTTAGCTGGTAAACCACTAGGGGGCGTAAAAGTGGAGGAAACGTATGAGCAGGGAATTCCCTAGCAGAGGTAATACTAGTCAAGCCCACCAGATGGAAGTAGAGTCGTCAGAAAGCCGTGTCACAACATGAGGTCTTGTAAGTACACAAGGGCAAAGTCTAAACGTAGTCAGAGGGAAGCAAATAGTCAGTAGCCGGGAAATCATAGCCTAGAAGCGAGGGGGAGTGGGAAGACAAGACAGAATTAAGGTAAACAGATAAGGAACGAACAAGGAGACAGCGGGAGAGACACTGATGGAAACAGACAACAGAGGAGGTTAACAGGTCAGGTGAACACGGAGGTCAGGAGGGGGCAGGGCAGACAACAGGTCACTCAAGAGCAGAACACAGCAGAGCCAGAAGTATCACTGGCGAAGTCCAAGAGAAACAGTGCCCTAATAAAGCAGCCTGACCTCCAGAACGAGGCAGAAAGGATTAACCCCTAACATGACCTGCATCAGAAGTGAAACTAAAAAAAAAAAGGGTCCTTGACATGGCGGCGTGAGGACGCTGGTTTACAGAGCTCCCGCGCCTGCAGACAATTAATTGCAAATACCGCGGACCCCGCTTACCTAGGATGGCCCCTAAGAAGAAACCGGGTGCCGGACCCGCTCCTGCCTCCCCGACGGCAAGTCTGAGGCCACAGGTTTCTGACGGTGGCGGGACCCGAGCCTCCACTATCGGCCCGGAGCAAGATGGCGCCGGCAAGCCCGCGGCGTCCTCCGACGGGGGATCCTCCAGGGGCTGCTCGGCTCTCCCCCTCTTCTCACGACGCAGCACTCAAGACCAGCACGGGTGAGCAACGGGGGACAGAGTCGGCGGTGAGACCGGAGAGAGTGGGCCCAGGCATGTAGGGCTGGAGGGGAGGGGGAGCAGCTCAGTCTACCTCACAGCACGCAGCTGTAGATGGAACAGGGACCCCGGGCATGGAGGGAGCATTAGACCTGGGGGTGCCTGCCATACTCTGCACGCAGGGGACCCTTCCAGCCCCGGGGCATACAGAATCCCTGTCCCTATCACATAACCCGCCCTCTGGCCCTCCACAGGAGGACATACAAGCCTTGAGGAGGCTCATCCTGGCCCTCCCCAGCAAGAAAGACCTGGAGGATGTGGTAGCCAGAATTGAATCTTCCCAGCAGATGGCGCTATCCACTCTGAGGGAGGAAATGGTAGTGCTAAAGGACAGAATTGAGGCTACGGAACAGGCTCAGGAGTCCCTGGAGAGTAGAATGGAGAGGATTGAAAGAGACTGTGAGTCTTCTAATGCCAGTTTCAGAGATCTTGCCTTACTATTAGATGATCAAGAGAACAGAAGCAGAAGAAACAATATCAGGCTGAAGGGTATTCCTGAGGACTGGTCCCAATATCTCCTGCGCACTAATGTTCTAGCCATCTTCAACCGGGTCACTGACCGACCCCCGGAGGCTACCTATCTCTTTGATAGAATTCACAGAGTCGCAAGGCCGGGCTCCAGATCTGCCTCCTCCTCTAGAGACGTGTTATGTCGCCTGCACTATTATGGAGACAGAGAGAGGATCCTACAGGGGGCTTGGGCACACGGCCCGGTGGAGCTGGATGGGGTCATGGTGAAGCTTTTTCCAGATGTCTCCGGCCGTACGTTATACATGCGACGCCTACTTCACCCTCTCTTGCTCAGCATCAAAGAATCACAGGCCTCCTACAGATGGGGCCACCCCTTTCATTTGATTGTTCGCAAGGGGGACTCTGTGTTCCTGTTAAGGAGGCACTTGGAGCTTCCGGATCTCTATGCCTTCCTAGGGATACCAGGCTGTCCGATTCCGGATTGGATGGAGTGGGAACCCCAGGCACCTGTGGGGCGGCCGAGGAGGAGGAGTGTGGCCCGACACATCCAGGGTGAAGAAACTTGAGGAGCAAGGCACACAGCGGGACTTAAGGGGCTGGAGACGAGCCCCCGGAGGAGGTGTTGTTGGGGTGAGACGGAGCTACGGAGCTGGGAGATGGGGGGCTCGCCCACACCTCCACGTCCCTAACGCAAGTGTTCCAGCCATGAAACCAGGTTGTTCGGTTACAGTTTATTGACTCATATACATGAACTCAGCGTATTGCCTTAACTATATGCAAATTTTATTTTCATGATAATGGCTTGAGGGGAGTGGGGGGGGTGTTTCCTATTATTTTGGTCGTTTGGGGGAGGATAGTTGGTTGACCCTCCCCGGTCGCTGGGGCAGGGGGTCACTTAGTATCAATATGCGGGGCGCGGGCCAAAGCTCTGGCCGCGTGTCAGCTCTTGTCCCTATATTTTCTTAAGCAGTCCCTGGGCTGACTCCCGGTACTGCGTGCAGCAGTCTTGCTGCTATTCCACTTTCTTGCGCTCTTTTCTGATCTTTCTTTTCTCTTTCTCACCTTTTCCTTCTAAAGGTTCCCCACTTCTCCCTCTCTCCTTAGCATACCTTTTCCCCTCATACCTTACCCATCGACCCCTCCCCCCCAATCTCGCTTCTTCTCTCCCACTCCCTGATTGTCTCTCTGGGGTCTCGTGACGGAGAATGGCGAAGCAGAGGCAGGCTACACTACGGGTGGGCTCCCTAAATGTTAAGGGCCTTCATAGTCCGGAGAAACGGTCTATCCTTTTGAACTTACTGTGGAAAAATCGAGTACAAGTCGCTTTCCTTCAAGAAACACACTACTGTGAAGCCAAACCCTATAAACTCTCGGACAGAAGGTACTCCGTAGTGCATCACTCGCCCTCCCCTGATTCTAGATCTCGGGGCACGAGCATCATATTATCTAGCACGCTCCCGTGGGAATTGTTAGATTCTCGGTCAGACGATAAGGGAAGGCTTCTGATGCTCAAGGGTCGTGTCGCAACTCAGATATTTACATTTGCGGCAGTCTACTTACCTAATGCGGGTCAATGCCCCACCTTGCTGCGATACATTGAGCAGATAGAGGAATTCACTGAGGGCACTTTGGTTCTCGGGGGGGGGCTTTAATGTTGCGTTGGAGCCGGTAAGAGACAGTTCAAAAGGGGTGTCCAGCCTGCCACACTTGACGTTGCGGCGGATGAGATGGGGATTACATGACCACCAACTGGTGGACCCTTGGCGATTGATGCATCCATTAGATAAAGGCTTCTCCTTTTATTCTGCTGTTCATAACTGTTACTCCAGGTTGGACCTCTTCTTCCTCAAACATGGGGACTTACATTCTCTGGTGGATGCTTCGATCGAGTGCATATCATTCTCTGATCACGCCCTGATTACAATCACTCTGTCTCTTGGCGGCCCCATGGAGAGGAAGAGTCAGTGGATCCTGAACACCTCACTACTTAATGAGCCCGTGACAATGCAGGAAGTGAGGGAGGCTTTGACCGAATACTTTGACCATAATGGGGGGGAGGAGATGTCTCCCAACATTGTGTGGGAAGCTCATAAATGTGTTGTGAGGGGACTGTTCATCAAACATGGGGCCCGGTTGAAAAGGGAACGGGATGCGGCGGCTACATCTCTCCTGGCAGACATAAGAGAGCTGGAAGCGGTACATAAGGGGTCTCTGGACGGGGAAGTGGGTGCCAACTTGGCTAGGAAGAAGGAGGAATTACGGTCTTTATTATACCATAAGGCTAAGGGAACACTGGCTAAGTGTAGGCGACACTTTTACGAATTCGGCAATAAAAGTGTCAGGACCCTGGCTAGAGCCTTGCGGACACAACGAGCGAGGGGCTATGTCCCCAGAGTACACACTTCAGGGGATAGGTGGGCTACCTTACCGAAGGATATAGCCTCCGCTTTTAAAGATTTCTACTCCTCCCTCTACTCAATAGATGAGGGACGGTCTGAGAGGGCCAGGACGGAATTGCGTCAACGGATCCGGAAGTACATCTCGGACTCGGGCTTGAAACATCTCAAACCCGAGGACGCGGCCGCCTTGGAAAGACCTATCTCCGAGGAGGATTATTGGGCAGCGATTAAAAACTCTCCCTCGGGTAAGGCCCCCGGCCCAGATGGGTTCCCCTTGCTTTATTACAAAAATATGAACTCCCTACTGCTCTCCCCATTTTTTTCAGCCTTTAATAATATCCCACTTTCCGAAAAGGCCCCCTTGCCAAGGGACTCTCTGGCTGCTAACATAGTAGTTATCCCCAAAGAGGGTAAAGACCCTACTTCCTGTTCCAGCTACCGACCCATTTCCCTTCTTAACACAGATTTGAAGCTCTTCACCAAAATTCTTTCAGATAGACTCTCTCCTCTACTGGGGGGGATCGTTCACCCTGACCAGGCTGGGTTCATGATGGGAAGGGAAGCGAGAGATAACACCACTAAGGCGATGAACTTAATACACAAGGCCAAATCTGATGGGTTGCCTTTGATGCTCCTGTCGACCGACGCAGAAAAAGCGTTCGACAGAGTCAATTGGGTATTTATGGAAGAGGTTCTGCGGGCGGTGGGACTGGGGAGGATGATGCTCCAATGGATATGCTCATTGTACAGTAATCCCTCGGCCGCGGTTAGGGTGAACGGTCTTTTCTCAGATAGCTTCCCCATTCTTAATGGTACCAGGCAGGGCTGCCCTCTCTCGCCCTTGAACTTTATTCTGACTCTGGAACCTCTGCTTAGTTGAATTAGAGGTAACATTAACATCTCTGGCCCTAAATCCGCTGATTCCACCTACAAAATCGCGGCGTATGCTGATGACTTACTTTTCTTTTTAACCAACCCTCGGGTCTCCCTCTCCAATCTCCTGAGAGAACTAGAAACATACTCCCTCCTCTCTAATTTTAAAATTAACATATCAAAATCGGAGGCTCTGAATGTATCGCTTCCCCAGGAGCAGGTTATCTCGTTGCAGTCTGCGTTCGGGTTTAGGTGGGCCAGTCAATCTTTGAAGTATCTAGGGGTCCAGCTGGCCGCGGACAACAGTCAACTATATAAGCTGAACTATCTCCCCCTCCTGCAGTCCATTAGAACAGACTGCGCAAATTGGGGTAGGGGCCTCTTCACTTGGTTTGGGAGATGTGCATTATTGAAGATGAACATATTGCCACGTCTCCTATACCTTTTTCAGTCCCTACCGATCAAGATTCCGAGCTCCTTCTTCAAGGAACTGGCTTCACTACACACCAGATTCATCTGGGCGAATAAGCCGGCGAGACTTTCCCGTTCCCTTTTGTGCAGACCCAAGAGAAGGGGTGGTCTGGGGACGCCAGACATGAAAAAGTATTACTGGGCTACACACATGGTCAGGGTTTTGGATTGGTGCCGCCATGCTAGGATAAAGCCGTGGGTCGCCCTGGAACAGAGTTTTTCGGACATCCCTCTTCCAGCCGCTCCTTGGCTCTCGAGCTTGCCCCCGTCCTCTCTGAGATCTCATCCAACTATTGGCGCTACTTTGGAATGTTGCTCGAGAGGGGAGGTTCGTCGCCTCCTCTTGCCGGTGTCTTCCCCCATGTCACCCAGAATAGGTGATCCGGATTTCCGTCCTGGCCTTTCAGACCCTGTCTTTCGGAACTGGGTTCAGGAGGGTAGATTCAGAGCCTGTCACTTGGGGGGAGAGGGAGATTGGCCATCTCTGTCAGCTCTTAGTGGTCTCCTGCCTTCTGACCTGTTGGGGAGATGGAGGGCTATGCAGTTAAGGCACTTTATGTGCTCCCTTCCCTGCTTTACTCGGTACGCCGGGCCTTTTACGAGATTCGAGAAGTTGTGTCTGGGGGAGGGGGACGTGCGGCACGCACTTTCCCTGACGTACGACTTGTTATCGGATCCTGGGAACTTGCCCCCCCCCCCGGCCTACTTACTGCAGTGGGAAAGGGATCTAGGGATCACACTATCTGACTCGAAAAGAAATAACATCTTACTGCTGGCGCATAAAACTTCAATTAGTTCCAGACAGCTGGAGGCCAATTTCAAATTTCTGACTAGATGGTACAGAGTCCCGACTAGACTTCATAGGATGTTCCCCTCAGCTGACCCCATCTGTTGGAGATGTGGCTCCGGGGAGGGTGATTATGTGCACATTTTCTGGTCCTGCCCTTCTCTACAGCGGTTCTGGTCGGAGGTGGGGATGTCATTGGTTTGGTGATCGGCACGAATGTTACACTGGGCCCGGAATTGTTTCTTTTACAGTTATCGGAACTTCCGGCCCCTAAGTACAAGCGTTCCTTGCTGAGATTTCTGGTCATGGCTGCCAGGTCTTGCATTCCGCTTGGTTGGAAGTCCACTACCCCCCCCACACTGACACAGTGGGTCTCTAAGGTGAATGACCTCATGTGTATGGAGGACCTGACATCCTTTATCAATGACCGCCAGGACGAGTTCCATAGGACTTGGTTTCCTTGGTTAGAGTTCACCTATTCGGCGGAGTACACTAGACTGTTCTCTGTTCCGCGGCAGTCGTGAGGCCTCGGAGAAACACCACACCCCCTCCCGCCCCCTCTCCCCTCCTTCCTACCCTCTCCACAACTCCTTCTTCCCCACCCCCTCTTTTCTTTTTTCCTTTTCCTTCTCTAATTTTTCGCTTCAAGCTTTTCTCTGGCTTTGCTATCTTCTTTCAGCTGTGTATTCTTTCTTCTTTTTGTTGGGTTGGTTTATAAAATGTTTCAATTTGGTCAGACTCGAGCAGGTGCGGGGTCAAGAGCTGTGTTTGTGAGCAGACTGATACTATGCATGTCAGTGTTAAATGTTAATTTTTGCTATAATGATTATTTGCTGCCCTGTGTGGAGCAGGAGATACCCTGTACTGATTTGAGTTTGGCTTTCAAAATAAAGAATTTAAAAAAAAAAGGCTCAGCTCCAGCTGAGCCAGGAGTCAATCATGACACAAACATGTACAAACACACACAAACTCACACAAACACACAAGCACGCACACGCACATATATGGTCACCTTACCTTCCGTTCCATTGCCGGTCTCCTGGGACTTGCTGTTCTCTGGTACGGGGCCGGGGTGTGTATCGCGTTACCATAACGACGAGGGAGGAACTTCCTGGCCAGAGCGCTGACGTCAAAGGCAGAGCCGCTAGCCACTGATTGGCCAGCGCGCTGCCTTTCAGTAGCAGTGACAGGAAGTTCCTGCCTCGTTGCTATGGATGCCGATACACAGCCTGGAGTGGAGCGGCGAACTACAGGACCCAGGAGGCCGGCGATAAAACGAAAGGTACACTATATTATGTTATATTATATGCTCACCTTACCTTCCGTTCCATCGCAGGCCTCCTGGGTCTTGTAGTTCGCCGCGAGGATGTCGCGATGTACCCGGGAACTACAAGAACCATGAGACTGGCGGAGGAACGGAAGGTAAGGTGAACATAATACTGTATGTGCGTGCGTGCGTGTTTGTGTGTGTTTGTGCGTACATGTGTGTGTTTGTGTGGACTGCAAGTGCGGGTCAGTGCACGGTGGATGGACAGAACCGGAAGTGTGTGTTTCTGAGCATTTCGCTCGTACAGCAAAGCTTTCTCATAAAGCGGGTTACAAATTTACAGAAAGCTTTGCTTGTTATGTGAAATTCTCGTTACGTGGGTTACTCGTTAGGCGAGGTACCACTGTACAGTGATAAAGTAATGTAAATAGTGAAGGTTTCCTCGGCATAATGCGGGACGAAGCTCTCACAGGGAATTTAATAATTCCCCTCTCCTTGCCAAATGACCCGGAGTAATGGTGTGTGCTTAGATAAGTATGATAATTGGAAGTGCATTGTGCATAAGTGCTTTAATTCAAGTGGATTTCCCACGCCCAGTGAATTAAGGCACCATAGGGTCACCACTTCTGGGGCAGTTTGCACCTTGGGCTTTTAAAGTTACCTTGCCTAATGGCATCGATCCTGGGGGACCATGGTTTACACCGGATGGCTATATGAGCCACCTGGCGTACTAACAAGCGCAACAACCTCCATGTGCAATGTACCAAGCTACAAAGGCGGTGGGCATCAAACTGCCTTTTTGAAAGATACTATACTTGATTTTAGCCACAAGGCAAAGAAGCATGTCACCAAAGGTCCTGAAGTCCCACCGAACACAAAATCATGATGTCACTAAAGGTCATCAAGCAGTCTCCACATCAATATAGTTATACGAGTTCTTGGTTTCGATGTAATTTTTTTTCCTGATGAAGGCGAGAGGTTTTGCTAAAACCCTTTGAAAATAAAATCACTTTGATCTTTTATATCTGCATGGCAACGTGGCGTATTACCCATTCACCACCAGCCTTATACATTTTATTAAACCTAGATTAAAATCAATAAGCAAATACTTTTCATCTGCACCAAGACAAGTATGCACCATATAAGTATGATGCATGGAATTGGGCTTTTTTTCACTTTCACCCATATAATACTTCACTTTCTACTGCGCCCTCTGATCCCTACACCCAGTAATGAACTTTTCATCTCTCCCACCATCCTCCCCACCCATCTCACCTTCTCAGATATTTTCCTCCAGATTTCACCCAGTGTCTCCAGACACACACGACCATCTCATGGCCTCTCCTGCTCCCACCTACAAACACTCTCTCTGCTTCTTTTCACTGCTGGAGATATCTCTCCTAATCCTGGTCCTCCTCACCACATCCCCCATTGTCACTTCAAACCCTCATCTGCAACCTATCACAAATTTTCGCAACCTTGCTAATCTTATACCCATCCACCCGACCCCGCCTCCCCCAGCCCCACTAACAGGAGCTCTATGGAACACTCGCTCTGTCTGCAACAAACTTTCCTACATCCATGATCTTTTCATCACTAATAAGCTTTCCTTCCTTGCCATCACAGAAACCTGGCTCGCCCCCTCTGACACAGCTTCTCCTGCTGCACTTTCTTATGGTGGTCTCCATCTGTCTCACACCCCCCGCCCCAGTAACAAGCATGGTGGAGGAGTCAGCTTGCTCCTGTCCGACCAATGCTCCTTTACACCAATTCCACTGCCACCTTCTGTTACTCTCCCTTCTTTTGAGGTGCACTCTGTCCAAATCTATCCCCCTCCAAGCTCCAGCTGGCTGTCATTTACCGCCCTCTAGGGCCAGCCACTGCCTCTTTTGACCATTTCACCACCTGGCTACTACACTTCCTTTCCACCGACATCCCAACCATCATCATGGGTGTTTTTAACATCCCCATTGACACTTCCCACTCATCTGTCTCTAAACGTCTAACACTTACTTCCTCCTTCGGCCTCACCCAATTGTCTTCTGAAGCTTCTCACAAAGATGGCCACACGCTGGACCTCATCTTCACTCGCCTCTGCTCCCTATCTAACCTCTCTAACTCATCTCTCCCCCTGTCTGACTACAACCTACTCACATTCTCTTCCCTCTCTTCTCCACGTAGGCAACCCCTCCGCCACAAACTTTCACACCCTCGCAGAAATATCAAACACCTTGATTTACACGCACTTTCTCAGTCCCTTCTCCCTGTCACAGACATTGCTTCTTTACACAATGCAGATGCTGCTGCAACACCACCATCTCTGCAGCTCTCGAATCAGCTGCCCCCCTCACACACACCAAAACCCGCACAATCAACAGGCAACCCTGCCACTCGAGTCAGACTAAAGAACTGAGACGGGCTTCTAGAATTGCTGAGCGCAGATGGAAGAGGTCTCATTCCACTGAACACTTCATTGCATATAGAGGCCCTCACCACTTTCAAATCCACACTCACTGCTGCAAAACAAACCTACTTCTCATCCCTCATATCCTCCCTCTCTCCCAACCCTAAACAGCAATTCAACACTTTCAATTCTCTCCTCTGTCCTCCAGCACCATCTCCCTCTCCTCTCATCTCAGCTGAAGACTTTGCCTCTTTCTTCAAGCAGAAGATTGACAACATCAGAACAAGCTTTGGCCCACAATCTCCACAGCCCCTCATGATAGCTACTCAGCCCTCTTCCTCCAAATCCAGCTTCTCCACCATGACAGAAGACAATCTTTTCACTCTACTCTCAAGATCACATCTAACCACCTGTGCACTTGACCCCCTCCTGTCGCACCTCATCCCCAACATCACCGCAGTCCTCATCCCATCCCTAACACATCTCTTCAACCTATCACTAACAACTGGTGTATTCCCTTCATGCTTTAAACATGCCTCCACTACACCCATCCTCAAAAAGCCCTCCCTTGACCCATCCTCTGTGCCAAACTATCGCCCCATATCCCTTCTCTCCTATGCCTCAAAACTACTAGAACAGCATGTCCATCTTGAATTGTCCTCATAGCTCTCCTCCTGCTCCCTCTGACCAGCTACAATCTGGCTTCCGACCGTATCACTCTACTGAAACTGCCCTAACCAAAGTCACCAATAACCTATTAACCGCCAAAGTCAAGCGACACTACTCTGTCCTCCTCCTCCTGGACCTGTCCTCTGCCTTTGACACAGTAGGCCACTCCCTCCTACTACAGATTCTCTCATCTCTGGGCATCACAGACTTGGCCATATCTGTCGGTGTCCCCCAAGGTTTAGTTTTTGGACCGCTGCTGTTCTCCATCTACACCTTTGGCCTGGCACAGCTCATACAGTCCCACGGCTTTCAATATCATCTCTATGCGGATGACACACAGATCTACCTCTCTGCACCTGACATTACCTCTCTACTAACCAAAATTCCACAATGTCTGTTCGCTATTTCATCCTTTTTCTCAAAACAGAATTCATTGTCTTTCCTCCTCCTCACTCAACTCCTCCAACAAGCCTTTCCATCAAACTTGATAGCTGCTCACTCTCCTGTCTCACAAGCTCGTTGCCTTGGATTAACCCTCGACTCTGCTCTATCCTTCAAGCCACACATCCAAGCCCTCTTCACCTCATGCAGACTACAACTCAAAAATATCTCCCAGATCCGTGCTTTCCTTAACCAAGAATCAGAAAAAACATTAGTGCATGACCTCATCATCTCCCGCCTCGACTACTGCAACCTCCTGCTCTCTGGCCTCCCTTCCAACACTCTTGCACCCCTCCAATCTATCCTAAACTCTGCGGCTCGCTTAATCCACCTCTCCCCTCTCTATTCCCAAGCCTCGACACTCTGCCAATCCCTTCACTGGCTTCCCATCGCCCAACGACTCCAGTTCAAAACATTAACCATGACATACAAAGCCATCCACAACCTGTCTCCTCCTTACATCTGTGACCTAGTCTCCCGGTACCTACCTGCACTCAACCTCAGATCCTCACAAGATCTCCTTCTCTACTCCTCTCTTATCTCCTCTTCCCACAATCGCGTACAAGATTTCTCCCGTGCCTCCCCCATACTCTCCATAGAACGCTCTCTGAGGTAGAGCGTTCTATGGAACGCTCTACCTCAGCATATCAGACTCTCCCCTACCGTGGAAAGTTTCAAGAGGAACCTCAAGACCCATCTCTTCCAACAAGTTTACAACCTACAATAACCCTCAGTCCAGTACACCATTGCGCAACCAGCTCTGTCCTCACCTATTGTACCATCACCCATTCCCTGTAGACTGTGAGCCCTCGCGGGCAAGGTCCTCTCTCCTCCTATACCAGTCTGTTTTGTATTGTTAATGATTGTTGTACGTATACCCTCTTTCACTTGTAAAGCGCCATGGAATAAATGGCGCCATAATAATAATAATAATAATAAAAAATACCCGCAGTAGGTAAATAAATAAATAGTAATAAGGAAAAAAGAAAGAAAATTCTTACAGACTCTACGAGCTTCACACTGGGACAGCTTCAAAGGATAGGTGCAACAACAGAAAAAGTCAGTGGCAATCCACACAATACTAACAGATGGGTACTTTGATCATAAAAGTATAAAAATCATCCCACCGCAACATGGTGTACCCGATCAGAATGGTTCCTAACTCTAGTATCTCACCTGGTTTTGTGCCAACAGGTCTCAAATACATAGGGGCAGAGCAAGGCCTAGCCCTAACTGTTTTACACCTGTCTGTGGAAAGCTAAAAAGATAAGATACGCTGTCCAAAAGAGAAGGAGGGGGGGGCACGCCTAAGTTGACAATTTGATGAATTTGGCCGTGAGATGAAGGCCGACACTACTGAAGACATAGCAAGCAGATGCTGTGTGGATGCTCAATTACTAAATGTGATAGGAAGCCAAGGCAAACTTCGACTGCAGACACGTGTTTCAGTATTTTTGACTCTCCTCAGTGCAAAGCCAGAGAAATATTTGGCTGGGTGAGGGGTCTTTTCCATAGAGTCTAAAGGGTAAGGCGATGTTCCCACGGGACATCGTACTTGCGGATTTATCTGGATTTTCCAGATAAATCCGCAGGTTTACGCAAGTACAGACATTCCCCATGTTATCCTATGGGATTTGGAGAGTGCTGTATCAATGGTGCGGTATCTGCGGCTGCGGAATATGCTACGGATGTCCCGCAGTTGCACGTAACTGCATGTCAATTATTCATGCGGAAATATCTGCGGATGTCCTGCCTTTCCACTATGGAGATGCAGGACTTCCGCAGGTATTTCTGCACTTGTCCCACAGGTTTAGGCTATGGACACACATCCGGCTTTTCTCCCGTTTGTCAGATCCGGCGCTCCCATAAAGTGTGTACAGTACAGTGGCTGCGCTGCAACTTCCTGGTCACAAGCTCCGGTCACATGACAGCACGTATAGCAAGAAGAGAATGGCACTTCCTATATATGCATCAAGGAGATACTGGGGTGCACTTCAGGTTCCAAAGCCAAACAGTGAGAAGTATACAAGGCACTCCCAAGATGATTTGAAGAAAAATTTATTCATGTGCGTAACAAAAACATTTTCGGTCCTATGTGGACCTTCCTCAGTAGCACAAGTGTGAGGGAACACGCTGTGTGGGCTGTCAGACGCGGAATCCACCGCTGTATTGTTACGCACATGAATACATTTTTCTTCAAATCATCTTGGGAGTGCCTTGTATACTTCTCACATGACAGCACGTGACCGGATTTTGTCGCGCAGCCACTGTACTGTACAGTGTACGGGAGTACGCCGGATCCGACAAACGGGAGAAAAGCCGGATGTGTGTCCTTAGCCTTACTGCAACAAAAATGCTCAAATCCCGCAGCAATGGATAGCTGCGGGTTCCGGGCAGCAGCTGTGGTAAACCTGCCGACAAACCTGCGGCAAAGTCCGCAGGTACATTGTCCCATGGGCACATAGCCTAAAGTTCCTCAACATAAACTAAATCTAATTTTTTGGCTGATTAACATAATTGAAATCTTGAAGCTCTTTGCAGTTATATTAGGCTGTGATCTACATGTAATTTTAAACCCAGCTCATGCTTCCTCCTCCCCCCCCACAAAATCCAACTTCCATCAGGCCACTATTAGTAGACTACAAATGAAACTCAATGAATCAAATATAATAGATGCTTGGAGGAGCCGAGACCCTATACTCTAAGGCTGTGTGCACACGATGCGTTTTTTACCGCGGAAACGCTGCGTTTTGAACCGCAGCGTTTCAGTGGCAAATTGCATGCGTTCAGCTTTCCCAGCAAAGTGTATGGGAAAGCTGAAAAATCAGTGCACATGCTGCGTTTCTTTCCGCAGCGTTTTGGATGCCAAAAATCGGTGCGGAAAGAAAAGCAGCATGTCACTTCTTTTGTGCGTTGTGGCTGCGTTCTCTCCCCCATTGAAATCAATGATGTGGGGTCAGAACGCAGCCACAACGCATGGACCTGCTTTTTTGTTGCGGTCCGCGGCCTTTGTCGGCACGCCAGAACGCAGGCATTTACCTGGAAGTGAGGTCAAGAGGTTTCCTGTTGACCTCACTTCCTGGCAAAGCCCCCGGTGTCGCCAAAGTGCCCGCCCCGACCCCCGACCCCCCTCCCGAAAATCCAACATGGCCGCGCGAACAGTAGCGCACCGGCCGCCCTGCTCCTATGATTTCTGTCGCATGTGCAATAACACATGCGACAGAAAACTGTTCCCCAGGCCCTGCCCGTTCACCCCCTATTCCCCCCGGTGTCATACATACCTGTCCGGTCGCAGCGCTGATCCCCCGCGGCCCCCTCCTCCTCCTTCAGTGCACGCTGGCCGGTCACATGAGCAGAGCAGCTGACAGCCAGCACAGTGTTCAGTGTGAGCTGTGCTGGCTGCTCGCACTCTGCACCTGTGACCCGGGGAGAGTGGGTGCAGATTTTTGCACCCACTCTCCTCAAATGGAGGGTCTGCCCTCCTAGAAAATGGGGGATACGTTTCCTGAACGTGCCCCCATATTCTAGAAGGTCCAGAGGCGACGTGGGACATCCATATGGATTTCTGCGGACCCATGTTTTTTTATTAAATTGGAGAACAAGGGAATGATTTGGGGAGTGTTTTTTCTAATAAAACATTTTTTGTTGTCTTTTTTTGCTTTTGTTTACTGTCAATTAGTTATGTCGGGTGTCTGATAGACGCCGTGACATCACTAATTGCTGGGCTTGATGCCAGGTGACATTACACATCTGGTATCAACCCCATTTATTACCCCGTTAGCCAACGCACCAGGGCGCGGGATGAGTTGGGGCGAAGCGCCAGGATTGGCGCATCTAATGGATGCGCCACTTCTGGGGCGGCTGCGGCCTGCTATTTTTAGGCTGGGAAGAGTCCAATAACCATGGCTCTTCCCACCCTGAGAATACCAGACCCCAGCTGTCAGCTTCACCTTGGCTGGTGATCTAATTTGGGGGGACCCCACGTTATTTTTTTTTTTATTCTTTATTTAAAAATAAAAAAAAAAACATGGGGAGCCCTCCAAATTGATCACCAGCCAAGATGAAGCTGCCAGCTGTGGTTTGCAGGCTACAGCTGTCTGCTTTACCCTGACTGGCTATCAAAAATAGGGGGGACCCCACGCCATTTTTTTCATTTTTTTTTTTTTTTTTTATTGGATAAATACTAAGCTAGGCACCCTTTAGTGCCACATGAAAGGTACTAAAGGTGCCAGCTTAGAATATGCAGGCGGGGGTAGGACGTTCTATATATTTGACATCCCTTCATCCATTGACGCTTTTTAGGCTGTGTGTCCACAATCAGGGTTTGCAGCGTTATGGGCGCTGAGTGTTTTCCCTGCGTCCATAACGCTGCGTTGTGCAGTAGAAGCACAGTGGAAGGATTTTTGGAGATCCCATGCCCACTGTGCTTCTTTTCTCCGCAGCATAAACTGACCGGTGGCGTGGCTTCCCGAGCCTCAGCATGTCAATTTATGCTGCGGAGACGAGAGTGTTCTCTGCAGGTAGCATAGAGCTCCACAGCAGCCTGAACCCAAATCGTGGGCATGGGCAGCTGCAGGAAGGCTGGCACTGTGTACTAGACGCCGTGTCGCTGGATCATGGCCACATAGCCTTAGGCCCCTTTCACACGTCATTGATTCTGGGACGTTTGTGCTTTTTTTTAAACGTACCAGGATCACTAACATACGCAGACCCATTATAATGAATGGGTCTGCTCACACGTCAGTGATTTGTCACTGCACGTGTCTCCGTGCAGCGTACCCGCGTGTGCGTGATTGCCGCACGGAGACATGTCCATTTTTTTCTGGCATCACTGATGTTCCACGGACCACGCAGTGGTGTAGTCCGTGAAACACGTGCCAGAAAAAAACGTGCTTTTAAAATAAAAAACATTTTAACTCACCCGGCTCCAGCGATGTCCTCTGCAGCCCGTGCAGCTTGTTGCTTCTGAGCCGGCTCATTATTGTAGCGCATATTCATGATGTGCGACACAGCCGACCCGGAAGCAGCTGCTGCGGGGGTCAGCGCCGGCCGGATGCTGCACCGCGGGAGCGATCAGCACCATGGAGAGCGGGAGCGGGCACAGGTGAGTTAATCTCTAAGTGCAATCACGGGCCACGGAGAACGGAGCCCGGATTGCACTTAGACAACCCACGTGTGCCGTGATTCACGGCACACGGAGGGACATGTGCGTGTTTTACACGCCAGTGAAAAACGTCAGTGTTTTTCACTGACATGTGAAGCGGGCCTAAAAGTGAGAATATTGTTGCTACAGCAACATTTTGGGTGAAGTAGCTGTGGATTCAAAATGCTTAATATACTCCTGAATAAAATCCTTGATGGGTGCAGATTCCAAAATGGGGTCACTTGTGGGGGTTTTCTGACGTATAGGTACCTAAGGGGCTTGGTGCGCGAAGTTTATTTCAACTTTTCCAAAATTCAAATGGTGCTCCTTCCATTCCAAGCCCTCCCATTTATCCAAACAGAATGTGGAGAAGGAAATGACATCACAGGTTTTTTTTTCCAAAGGTCTGTGTTCAACCAACTTTATTATCACTGACAAGTCTTAAAAAACGCACCTACAAAAACGCATGAAAAACGCATGAAAAACGCATGAAAAACGCATGAAAAACGCATGAAAAACGCATGCGTTTTCGATGCGTTGTTTCTCAAAAAGCATTGTTTACAATTCTCCCCTCTGCCAGAGGGTGCGTTTTTTTTCCGCGCGGAAAAAAAAGCAACGTGTGCACATACCCTAAGGCTGGGTTCACACTTCCGTTGTTTTAAATCCGTCAGGTCCGTCAGCAATGGATCAGTCGTTTTTAAGTTGTCAACTGATGCAACGGATGTGTTTTTCACAGGATTCCTTTCACAGGAATCCTGTGAAAAAACTGATCCGTTGCGTCCGTTGCATCCGCTGTGCGTCCGTTTTTTGACGGATCAGTCATGATCCGTTTGTGTTTGGGACAGCCCAGTGGGTGTGCCAAACATGCTGGGCATGCTCAGTAGAGCATGACGGAATCCAGCGCTGGATTCCATCGTAAGACGGATTACGACGGAATCCAGCACCATAGACATACATTACAAGCGGCGGATTCCTGCGTGGTGCGTTAATTTTGTCGGCCAGAAAAATGTTACATTCTGCGTTGCTCCCGCCCGGCGGTCAGTCAAAAAACGACTGACCGCGACGCAGCTGATGCAACGCAAAGTCATCAGTCGTAATCCATCACTAATAGAAGTCTAAGGGGAAAAACTGTATTCCTGCAAAATATTTTGCAGGATACCGTATTTCCTCAAGGCGACGGATTTTGACTAATGCAAAACAACGCAAGTGTGAACCTAGCCTAACATACACTGGATATACGGCTGCTCTGTGCTCCAGGTCCTGTGAGGAATGCAGAGTCCTGCACACTGAGAAGCTGATCATGTGACTCCTGACTCCTCCCCTCCATGTGACATCATCACAGGTCCTGTAAGCACAAAACAGCCATATCCCAGAGTGCCGCTCTGCAGGAGGAGGTATGTGGAGATTCCCCATTACTGGGCGCAGGATGTATAAACCCCTTCAATCTTGAGCATATTAGTCGTATTTACATTGCCACATTCTAATAACTAACTTTTTTAATTTTTTATTTGAAAAATAAATGCACAGTCCCATATATTGCCCTCACATAGAAAGATGCCCCCACAGAGCAACCCCCATACACAGTGCAGTGTCCCTCCCCCTCATAGAGTACCCTTCCCCGCACACAATGCAGTGCTCCTACTGGGCACTGGATGTATTAACCCCTTAAGTGCTGACCCTCTCCCCCCCCCCCCCCACAGTGCAGTTACCCTCTCCCCCCCACACACACACACAGTGCAGTGATCCATTCCTCCCCACACACAGTGCAGTGACCCTCTCCCCCCCTCCACACACGGTGCAGTGACCCTCTCCCCCCCCCACACATGGTGCAGTGACTCTCTCGCCCCCACACACAAACACGGTGCAGTGACCTTCTCCCCCTTTCCCCACACACGCATGGTGCAGTGACCCTCCCCCCCCACACACACACGGTGCAGTGACCCTCTCCCCCCCTCCCACACACGGTGCAGTGCCTTCTCCCCCCCTCCCACACACGGTGCAGTGACCCTCTCCCCCCTCCCACACATGGTGCAGTGACCCACTCCCCCTCTCCCACACACAATGCAGTGACTCTCTACCCTCCCACACACAATGCAGTGACCTCCCCCCCACATAAAATGCAGTGACCTTCTCCCCCCACATACAATGCACTGACCTTCTCCCCCCCACAGTGCAGTGACCCTCTCCCGCCCATGCACAGTGCAGTGACCCACTGTCTGTGGATGGATACCTGGCCTTTGTATTTCCCTTGTCATATCTTTAAACTCGTCAAGAGCTGGATGTTGACTAAAAAGGGTCACTTAATATGGTAGTTATGGTGGTCTCCTAAAAAGAGCCACTCCTTGGCTAGGTCCTACCCGGAGGGCTATCTGGCTATTTTCCGTGTCGAGACTCCTAACAGAGGCTCCACAGACCTTTTTGATTTGCATACTTCCCAGGGGGCAATGCACCTAGGATTTCACTGTGTTGAGCGCCTTCGCTGGCTGCCGGACATGTTTTCTCTGGCTGGTCTCCCTGAGATCAGTGATTGTTTTTTCTTGCTGGTCTACTAGGCATTGCTCCCACCTAGCCAGAATCCTACTCCACACTGATGAGGGGCAATACCCCGAAACATCTGTCTGTGGATGGATACCTGGCCTTGGTAGTATTTCCCTTGTCATATCTTTAAACTCTTCAAGAGCTGGATATTGACTAAAAAGGGCCACTTAATATGGTAGTTATGGTGGTCTCCTAAAAAGAGCCACTCCTTGGCTAGGTCCTACCCGGAGGGCTATCTGGCTATTTTCCGTGTCGAGACTCCTAACAGAGGCTCCACAGACCTTTTTGATTTGCATACTTCCCAGGGGGCAATGCACCTAGGATTTCACTGTGTTGAGCGCCTTCGCTGGCTGCCGGACATGTTTTCTCTGGCTGGTCTCCCTGAGATCAGTGATTGTTTTTTCTTGCTGGTCTACTAGGCATTGCTCCCACCTAGCCAGAATCCTACTCCACACTGATGAGGGGCAATACCCCGAAACATCTGTCTGTGGATGGATACCTGGCCTTGGTAGTATTTCCCTTGTCATATCTTTAAACTCTTCAAGAGCTGGATATTGACTAAAAAGGGCCACTTAATATGGTAGTTATGGTGGTCTCCTAAAAAGAGCCACTCCTTGGCTAGGTCCTTCCTGGAGGGATATATGGCTATTTTCTGTGCAGTGACCCACCCCCCCCCCCCCCCCCACACACACACACACACACACACACACACACACACACACACACAGTGCAGTGACACTATGCATACACTTGCTTTTTTTTCCCTGACTGAAATGGCAAAATGCTGTGTCTTTGAAAGAATCAGCATGCCAGTTCTTTCAGCAGTTTTGCGGCTTTTTTTTCACTATAGAAAGCAATGAGTGAAAAAAAAATGCAGCAGTGTTTTTGTGAGCGTTTTTGTTGCTTTTTTTGGTGAATGAAACTAACTTTATTTAAACATGTACAGTGGATGCATGACATACCGAAAACACAACAAAAAAAGCACCCGCAAATGAAGCTTTTTTACTGCCAAGAGATCAGGTTTTGCTGCCAAAAAACCCCACCAAAAATACAGTAAACTCCATGTGAACATAACCTTCTAATTCCAGAAGAGTGAACAATTTATCTTTGTTGTTGATGTCTGTATTTAGCTTGTTTTTTGTTTGCTTTGCTAGTGCTCGCCTTGATGAATATTTTACTTCTTTACATAGTGACTATTTCCACAACGGTTTCTAGAGATATTTGGCTTTCAGGATGATCCTAAAATTGGCGCTAACCTTTTACAGGTGAACTTAATGTGACCTTCTCTAAATACACATTGAGTGCACATGCCCAACTGTTCAATGTTTTAGTACTTTTTGCACAACTTGCTGTTCTCTAACAAGGAGTTTAAAGGGAATATCTCACCAGGTTTTTACCACCTAATCTAACATGGGAGCACGGATCCTGATCCACTTACTGGGCTGCAGTTTTGATGAAATCACTGTTTAATCAGCAGTCGATTATCATTGGAGGACTACTTGGCGTGCTACAGGGAGTCCAGCGTATTCATGAGCTCTGTACAACTGCTAGATCTGCAGCAGAGAAAACACTGATTTTATTAAAATGACAGGAAACAGCTCAGTAAATGACACATTGTTGGAATCAGGGTCTCTGTCTCTACGTTATGCTGCTCTCAAATGGGGTAGCAAACACCTGCTGACAGATTCCCTCTAATGGCAAAATTTGCAGCAGATGTTTGATCCGTGAATCGCCCAATTAATTTCCTGGTTCAATTAGAATTGGTATTTAAATGTCCTCCTCATCATGTTGTTCAGATTTTGACATTGAGGCCATGACAACACCTAACAATTGATCAACAGTACCTCACCATTGCAAGGCTTCAAGCAGGATGTTCTCTGATGGAAGTGACCACTGAGCTTAGAGTGTCATCAAGCAGGTTGCAACAGAGATACCAACAGACTGGAAGAGTCACAGAAAGGCATAGAAGTGGACGTCCTTTGGCCACATCCAACACTGATGACAGCTTTATTGTGAACAATTCCAGAGTGCCTTACAGATGTGATAATCACTGTACCCATAGGAAACCCACATAAAAACTCCTTGCAGATGTTGTCCTTGGTGGAATTTGAACCCAGGACCCCAGAGCTGCAAGACTGCAGTGCTAACCACTGAGCCACCGTGCTGCCCTACTGTATATCCCTAACTTTTTGTGAGTAGTACATATGGCTATGTCAGGAGACCGACCGGCAAGGCTCTGTCTGTCAGTGACCTCAGATATAATGGAGGAGGCTCTGTCTCAGTTACCTCAGATATAATGGAGGAGGCTCTGTCTCAGTGACCTCAAATAGAATGAAGGAGGCTCTGTCGCTGTCAGTTACCTCAGATATAATGGAGGAGTCGCTGTCTCAGTGACCTCAGATAGAATGAAGGAGGCTCTGTCGCTGTCAGTTACCTCAGATATAATGGAGGAGTCGCTGTCTCTGTCAGTTACCTCAGATATAATGGAGGAGGCTCTGTCAGTGACTTCAGATATAATGGAGGAGGCTCTGTCAGTGACTTCAGATATAATGGAGGAGGCGCCGTCTCTTTTAGTGACCTCAGATATAATGGAGGAGACTCTGTCTCTTTTAGTGACCTCAGATATAATGGAGGCAGCTCTATTAAAGTGCACCTCAGATAAAGTATAAGATGCTCTCACTCTGCCTCAGAAAAATAGAGAATGTTCCCTCTATAGTTTCCTCAGATAAACAGAAAGTCAGACTATTATAGTGGATCCTCACTTTTCTCCATTATCTTCCTGACAGGACTGATTGACATGCATCCAGCTCTCCCTCTTTTCTCACCTTTCTGGTTCCTCCCAGTTACTGTCTCACTCCAGGGGAATGATGGGAGATATAGTTCTGCCCCCCTTTGCAGCCTTATATACAGCAGAGTAAGGGTGTCATTTTCACTGAGGGCCACATCAGCATTATGGTTGCCTTCAAAAGGCTCCTGCAGATCTTCATGCAACACGGTACAAGCATGAACTGCAATGCACACACTGGCCAGGGGCTATATGCACTAGCGGACACAGACAGAAAAAGGCCCCTATGCAAGAATAATATATGTCAGGAGACCGACCAGCAAGGCTCTCAGTGACCTCAGATATAATTGAGGAGGCTTTCGGTTACCTCAGATATAATGGAGGAGGCTCTGTCTCTGTTGGTTACCTCAGCTATAATGGAGGAGGCTCTGTCTCTGTCAGTGACCTCAGATATAATGGAGGAGGCGCTGTCTCTGTTGGTTACCTCAGCTATAATGGAGAAGGCTCTGTCAGTGACTTCAGATATAATGGAGGAGACTCTGTCTCTTTTAGTGACCTCAGATATAATGGAGGAGGCTCTGTCTGTCAGTGACCTCAGATATAATGGAGGAGGCTCTGTCTCTGTCAGTGACCTCAGATATAATAGAGGAGGCTCTGTCTCTGTCAGTGACCTCAGATATAATGGAGGAGGCTCTGTCTCTTTTAGTGACCTCAGATATAATGGAGGAGGCTCTGTCTGTCAGTGACCTCAGATATAATGGAGGAGGCTTTGTCTCTGTCAGTGACCTCAGATATAATAGAGGAGGCTCTGTCTGTCAGTGACCTCAGATATAATGGAGGCAGCTCTATTTAAGTCCACCTCAGATAAAGTGTAAGGCTATGTGTGCACGTTGCGTAAATTCATGCAGTTACGCTGCGCTTTGTAGTGCAGCGTAACTGCATGCATCCTGCGTCCCCTGCACAGTCTATGGAGATTGTGCAGGGGCCGTGCGCACGTGGCGTTTTAGAGCGCAGCGCTTCGGCTACTGCCGAAGCGCTGCGTAAAAAGAAGTGACATGTCACTTCTTTCCTGCGCTTTGCCGGCAGCTCCTGCTCTGTCTATGGCAGGAGCTGCAGGCAGAGCGCACGTTCTCGCCGGCACCATGCGCTTCAGAACGGAGCTTTTCAGCTGCGCTCTGAAGCGCACCTTTTACGGTGCTGGGCTAGTACGCAACGTGCGCACATAGCCTAAGATGCTCTCATTCTGCCTCTGAAAAATGGAGAATGTTCCCTCTATAGTTTCCTCAGATAAAACAGAGGATGTGGCGCGCCGTGGCAAAAGCTACTATTTGGCATGTTGCTTATTTGTGTCTATAAGGCCATGTTCACACGTATAAATCCAGTGTTTTTTTGTTTTCTGCAGGTGTCTGCACCATATTCTACAATAACAATCTTTGATTATTTCATCTTTGTTGCATTTCTTATGCCTTTTCCCCATTATTTCTTGCGTTTTTGGTGCAGATGTGAATCTGCATTTTTAAGTCTTTTTTTTATACTACAGAAAAGCTTTGATTCTACAGTTAAAAAATAACTGCAGTTTTTTTACATGCATTTTTTAAGCCTAAGGCCACGTGCGCACATTGCGTTCAGTAACTTGCAGAAATGAACGCATCCTCTGGCAGAATTTGTCATTGTCAAATTTGGTTTTGACCACAAAAACACTATAAATACGCTTGCGTTTTTACCGCATTTTACCGTGTTTTTACCGCGATTTACATGCTTTTTCATTGGTTAAATTGCTTTAAAGCTATAAAGATGCGTTTTGAAGACAAATACACTACTAAATAAAGTTTAAAAATTCAAACACTATGAAAAAAAGCTAAAAAAAGATAACAAATGATTAAAATCATACACAAAATAGCTAATTTTATTAAAATGATAAATGTGTGCTAATATTTATGTATAAAATAACGTTATATTATTGATTTTCATAAATTTAATTGTCGGACTATGTGTGTGTGTAAAGGGACACATCATGCCCTTAATATAAAGTAAAAAACGCATGCATTTAATTTGTCAAAAAAACATGCTTTCTGCATCAAAAAAGCATGTTAAACGCTAGAATTTTGATTTAGGATGCGTTTAGAAACTTCTCATTGACTCTAATGTTAGCAAAAAGCTGCCAAAATGGCAAAAACAATTGACATGTTGCTTCTTTGAACACTGAGTTTTTGCCAAATTTTCAGCAACCAAAACGCTGCGTTTTTAAAAGCATTGTGCGCACAAGAAATCACAATTTCCCATAGACTTTGCTGGAAAATCAAAACGCATGCACTTTTGCATTAAAGCGCTGCAGTTCAAAACGCTGCGGAAAAGCAGGAAAAAACGCAAAGTGCGTACAAGGTCTAAAGAAAGGAAAAAAAAGCACCAAAACTGCAGATTTCAGCAGCGTCTTTTCATGAAATTACATCCACTTTCCTTGGACAATTAAACACATCAGAATTTATGTGCAAAAAAAACAGCAGAAAAACCCGGCGCTTACTCTACATGTGAACACGGACTAAATGTCCACGCAAAGTGGATCAGACGTCATGTAATCTCCGCCCTCAGTGCGTCTAAGGGCTCATGCACACGTTGCTTATTTTTTTGCGTTTCTGCAGCGTTTTGAGCAGCAGCGTCACATTGTCAAAGTGCATGCATTCTGGTTCCCTAGCAAATTCTATGAGAATCATGCAAAATCCGTGCGCACAATGCTTTTTGAAACGCAGCGTTTTGATTGTCAAAAATTTGACAAAATCTCTGCGTTTAGAAAAACAGCATGTCAATTCTTTTGAGCGTTTTGGCAGCGTTCTACACCCATTTAAATCAATGAGTTGTAGAAAAACGCTACCAAAATGCTAAGCAGTGCATTTGCACTGCATTTTTGTTGCAATCCGTATGTTTTTTTAACATAATAAACGCAGGTCTCTCTCTCTCTCTCTGTCCATGTCTATCTCTCCCTCCCATCCCCTCTCTCATACTCACCGATACACAATCACCGGCGCGCTGCACGGCGTTCATACTGTGGCGGCTTCTCTTTTGAAAATGCCGGCTGCTCATTAATCCATCTCGTATTCCCTGCTTTCCCCGCCCACCGGCGCCTATGATTGTTTTCAGTCAGACACACCCCCACGCTGAATGACAGCTGTCTCACTGCAACCAATCACAGCCGCTGGTGGGCGTGTCTATATCGAGCAGTAAAAAAAAAAATTATTACAAAAATAACGACTTGTGGTTCCCCCCAATTTGGATAACAGCCAGGGTAAAGCCACACGGCTGAAGGTTGGTATTCTCAGGATGGGGAGCTCCACGTTATGGGGAGCCCCCCAGCCTAACATTATTAGCCAGCAGCCGCCCGGAATTGCCGCATCCATTAGATGTGACAGTCCCGGGACTCTATCCGGCTCATCCCGAATTGCCCTGGTGCAGTGGCAAATGCAGTAATAAGGAGTTAATGGCAGCAGCCCATAGCTGCCACTAAGTCCTAGGTTACTCATGGCAGGCGTTTACCTGAGATACCTTCCATGATTAACCTGTAAGTTAAAGAAAATAAACACACACATCCAAAAAATCCTTTATTTGTAATGAAAGACAAAAAAATCCCTCTTTCACCACTTTATTAACCCCTTGAAAACACCTCCAGGTCCGACGTAATCCACGCAAGGTCCCACGACGCTTTCAGCTCTGCTACATCGGAAGCTGACAGGAGCAGCAGTAGAACACCGCCGCTCCTGTGAGCTCCATGCAGCAACTGAAGTGAGTCGCACGATCAGCTGTGCTGTCACTGAGGTTACTTGCGGCCACTGCTCTCAGGTGGACTGCAGCTGTGGCCGCGAGTAACCTGAGTGAAAGCACATCTGATCACGCGGCTCACTGCAGTCACTCAGGGAATTTGCGATCATAGGTGAGTCCTTCACGTGTGACTGCAAATCAGGCTGTGACACACAGAAAGAGAGAGACGCACAATGTCAGTGAAATCAGGTGAAGCTCTGACGTCACTGCTGCGGACTCCTGTGTGTTCGCACTGACCTCAGAGGTTCATCTGAGTTCATGACAGCACACAGAGACAGAGCCGCGGGATGACAATGAAGTTGGGTGCAGTTCATTCTCATTGCCCGGCTCTGTCTGTGTCTGCTGTCAGCATGCATGTAGCAGAGCTGGGGGACCGCACTGACAAAAATGCATCCAAAACACATGTAAAATGCATGCAAAATGCATCCAAAATATATGCGTTTTGGATGCATTCTTTTTGTCAACACACAGCGTCACGTCTGCCAGAGGGTGCATTTATTTCTGCACTGGCCAGGACGCAACGTGCGCATGAGCCCTAAAGACACTGCTGAACTGTGCAGTTTTGGTGGTTTTTCTTTATAGGATTCTTTGTGGAGCATGAAAAAAAAAAAGCAAGCAAAAAAAAAAAGTGCTGTGTCATTTTTAAACGCAGAATTAAAGCTTTTCAGTACTATTAAAATGCATTAAAAAGCTGGGTTCACATCTGCACTAAACATGTATCAAATGTCGGGGAAAACGCATAAAAAAACACAGCAAACATGCAATAATCAGAGAAGATTGTTATTCTGTTGCGTGGTGCGGACACCTGTAGAAAAAACACTGCATTAACGCTACAGTGCCTACAAGTAGTATTCAACCCCCTGCAGATTTAGCAGGTTTACACATTCGGAATTAACTTGGCATTGTGACATTTGGACTGTAGATCAGCCTGCAAGTGTGAAATGCACTGTAGCAAAAAAGAATGTTATTTCTTTTTTTATTTTTTTTTAAATTGTGAAAAGTTTATTCAGAGGGTCATTTATTATTCAACCCCTCAAACCACAAGAATTCTGTTTGGTTCCCCTAAAGTATTAAGAAGTATTTCAGGCACAAAGCACAATGAGCTTCACATGTTTGGATTAATTATCTCTTTTTCCAGCCTTTTCTGACTAATTAAGACCCTCCCTAAACTTGTGAACAGCACTCATACTTGGTCAACATGGGAAAGACAAAGGAGCATTCCAAGGCCATCAGAGACAAGATCGTGGAGGGTCACAAGGCTGGCAAGGGGTACAAAACCCTTTCCAAGGAGTTGGGCCTACCTGTCTCCACTGTTGGGAGTATCAGCCGGAAGTGGAAGCTTATGGAACTACTGTTAGCCTTCCACGGCCTGAACAGCCTTTGAAAGTTTCCACCCGTGCCGAGGCCAGGCTTGTCCGAAGAGTCAAGGCTAACCCAAGGACAACAAGGAAGGAGCTCCGGGAAGATCTCATGGCAGTGGGGACGTTTCAGTCAATACCATAAGTAACATACTCCACCACAATGGTCTCCGTTCCAGACGAGCCTGTAAGGTACCTTTACTTTCAAAGTGTCATGTCAAGGCTCGTCTGCAGTTTGCTCATGATCACTTGGAGGACTCTGAGACAGACTGGTTCAAGGTTCTCTGGTCTGATGAGACCAAGATCGAGATCTTTGGTGCCAACCACACACGTGACGTTTGGAGACTGGATGGCACTGCATACGACCCCAAGAATACCATCCCTACAGTCAAGCATGGTGGTGGCAGCATCATGCTATGGGGCTGTTTCTCAGCCAAGGGGCCTGGCCATCTGGTCCGCATCCATGGGAAGATGGATCGCACGGCCTACCTGGAGATTTTGGCCAAGAACCTCTGCTCCTCCATCAAGGATCTTAAGATGGGTCGTCATTTCATCTTCCAACAAGACAACGACCCAAAGCACACAGCCAAGAAAACCAAGGCCTGGTTCAAGAGGGAAAAAATCAAGGTGTTGCAGTGGCCTAGTCAGTCTCCTGACCTTAACCCAATTGAAAACTTGTGGAAGGAGCTCAAGATTAAAGTCCACATGAGACACCCAAAGAACCTAGATAACTTGGAGAAGATCTGCATGGAGGAGTGGGCCAAGATAACTCCAGAGACCTATGCCGGCCTGATCAGGTCTTATAAAAGACGATTATTAGCTGTAATTGCAAACAAGGGTTATTCCACAAAATATTAAACCTAGGGGTTGAATAATAATTGACACACACTTTTATGTTGAAAATTTATTAAAATTTAACTGAGCAACATAACTTGTTGGTTTGTAAGATTTATGCATCTGTTAATAAATCCTGCTCTTGTTTGAAGTTTGCAGGCTCTAACTTATTTGCATCTTATCAAACCTGCTAAATCTGCAGGGGGTTGAATACTACTTGTAGGCACTGTACGTGTGAACGTGGCCTCAGTGATACATTTTTATTATATTTTTATGGGTTTTAATAGAGAAACATAATCAATTGCACCATTTTTATTTTTTTTTTGCCTTTTACCAATCCCCAATAATCTGATCGCTGTGTTGTTTGGTTTGTTATGATTACAGGAACACCAAATATGTCCATGTTATTTGCTAATTTGTGATGTTTATTATTTTTTAAAAAAAGCGCAACAAAAATTATGTTATTCTATTTTTTTAATTATTTTTAGTAATTTTATTAGAAAAAACAATCTTTTCCTCTCCCTCTCGAATACAGCACACAGAGATGCTGCTCTGTACAGTGGAGCTCTGTGTCCTGTGTAATCAGAGGCTGCAATGCAGGTTAATCTGTGTAAAAGCCTTCCTCTCACATCATCAAAGCTGGTGGCTCAACATCTAGGGCTGCTGTTATGTGTTTGAAAGTTGCTGGTTTGATTCCAAGGCGGGTGTGAAACAGATGCGAGCAGTGTCTGATGTGTGTAAAGCGCTGTGGAATTAATGGAGCTATATAAGTGAATAAATATTATTGTTATTATTATATGAGTAACAGCAGCAGCAAGTGATGAGGATTCGGCTAGGATGGATGGTTGGATGGATGTATGAACTACCATAGCAGCGGCTGGCGAAGATGGTTTCAGCAACACCAGTGGTCTTAGAAGGCAAGCAGCAGCGGACTGGTATTGCACTGCAACACAGATACGAATCAGCAGAATATAGTACAATAACAGCAGCAGTAGCACAGAAGACCTGAGTACTAGCAACGTAAAACACCTTGTTCAGACACTTCCCTTAAGGAGAAGGTTTCTTAAATACCTGAAGCCTCTCGTCTGACCTGAGAGGCACTTCCAGGTCAGGGCATACTGGCTCTTTAAGAAAAGAGGTGTTTGCGCTTGCACACCCTATGGGCATTCCCAGGAGGCCTGTGTTGTGTGTGCAGGCCCTGGGAGACAACCGGATCAACCTGGGATGGAGCGACGGCCGGGCAGGTGTGAGGGACAGCATCTCCGCCAGGAGAGGAGGTCAGGACAGCACGGAGATGCTGGCTTGAGCATTACAATTACAGCTGTCTCTGGGCAGTAGGGCTATACCACAACTGTCCCTTGGTAGCAGGGCCATATGACAGCTGTACCTGAGTAGTAGGGGGCTAGGGTAGTAGGGTTGTAAAGAGCTGCCCGTTGATAGATAGGGTTATTCCACAGATGACCTTTTGTAATAGAGATATACGACAGCTGTCCCTGCATAGTAGGGCTATACGACAGCTGTCCCTGTGCAGTAGGGCTATACGACAGCTGTCCCTGGGTAGTAGGGCTATACGACAGCTGTCCCTGTGCAGTAGGGCTATACGACAGCTGTCTCTGTGTAGTAGGGCTATACGACAGCTGTCCCTGGGTAGTAGGGCTATACGACAGCTGTCCCTGGGTAGTAGGGCTATACGACAGCTGTCCCTGGGTAGTAGGGCTATACGACAGCTGTCCCTGGGTAGTAGGGCTATACGACAGCTGTCCTTGGGTAGTAGGGCTATACGACAGCTGTCCCTGGGTGGTAGGACTGTAAGACAGCTGTCCCTGGGTGGTAGGACTGTAAGACAGGTGTCCCTGGGTGGTAGGACTGTAAGACAGCTGTCCCTGGGTGGTAGGACTGTAAGACAGCTGTCCCTGGGTGGTAGGACTGTAAGACAGCTGTCCCTGGGTGGTAGGACTGTAAGACAGCTGTGCCTGGGTGGTAGGACTGTAAGACAGCTGTCCCTGGGTGGTAGGACTGTAAGACAGCTGTCCCTGGGTGGTAGGACTGTAAGACAGCTGTCCCTGGGTGGTAGGACTGTAAGACAGCTGTCCCTGGGTGGTAGGACTGTAAGACAGCTGTCCCTGGGTGGTAGGACTGTATGACAGCTGTCCCTGGGTGGTAGGACTGTATGACAGCTGTCCCTGGGTGGTAGGACTGTAAAGGCTGCTTTACACGTTTCAATTACATATGCGATCTCGTATGTGATCGCACACGACCCCATCGTATGTGCGGCACAGGCAATTTGTTACCCGTGTCGCACAAACGATTAACCCCCATCACACGTACTTACCTTCCAAACGACCTCGCTGTGGGCGGCGAACATCCACTTCCTGAAGTGGGAGGGACGTTCGGCGTCACAGCGACGTCACACAGTGGCCGGCCAATAGAAGCGGAGGGACAGAGATGAGCGGGACGTAAACTTCCCGCCCACCTCCTTCCTTCCGCATAGCCGGCGGGTGCCGCGGGACGCAGGTAAGCTGTGTTCATTGTTCCCAGGGTGTCACACAGAGCGATGTGGGCTGCCCCGGGAACATTGAACAACCGGACGTTCAATTTTTAGAAATTGAACGACGTGTATGCGATCAAGGTTTTAACGCACAATCATGGTCGCACGTTGGTGTCACACACTACAATATCACTAACGATGCCGGATGTACGTCACTTACGACGTGACCCAGCCGACACATCGTTCAATATATTGTAGCGTCTAAAGCCCGCTTTAGACAGCTGTCCCTGGGTGGTAGGACTGTAAGACAGCTGTCCCTGGGTAGTAGGACTGTAAGACACCTGTCCCTGGGTAGTAAGACTGTAAGACAGCTGTCCCTGGGTAGTAGGACTGTAAGACAGCTGTCCCTGGGTAGTAGGACTGTAAGACAGCTGTCCCTGGATAATAGGACTGTAAGACAGCTGTCCCTGGGTGGTAGGACTGTAAGACAGCTAACCCTGGGTAGTAGGACTGTAAGACAGCTGTCCCTGGGTAGTAGGACTGTAAGACAGCTGTCCCTGGGTAGTAGGACTGTAAGACAGCTGTCCCTGGGTAGTAGGACTGTAAGACAGCTGTCCCTGGGTAGTAGGACTGTAAGACACCTGTCCTTGGGTAGTAGGACTGTAAGACAGCTACCCCTGGGTAGTAGGACTGTAAGACAGCTGTCCCTGGGTAGTAGGACTGTAAGACAGCTGTCCTTGGGTAGTATGACTGTAAGACAGCTACCCCTGGGTAGTAGGACTGTAAGACAGCTGTTCCTGGGTTAGAAAGGCTGTCCAAGACCTGTTGTACCGGCCCGCTCTCGGCAGCCGAGCTTTTCGTATCCGGCCCTTCTGTGGGTGGCTCGAGGGTCTCCGGACCCGGGGGCCTCATGGTCACTTCAAATGAAAGGGGGTAGTGATGGGATGGTGGATGTGGGAAGTATATGTACGGGCTGAGCCGTACGGAGTTCGTGACACCACCCATGGTGTGTGGTGATATTGGACACCACCGCTGCAGTTACGAGGCACCCGGGGGAGATGTTGCGCAGCAAGTTATTAACCCCTCCGTGGGTAGGGATGGTGGCCCCGGGACTCGTTGGGGGTTTGGCGATGCAGGGATATGGGCAACCGCAGGGTGCTGGTGTACTCACTATTATAAAACATACGAGTCTCTGGTAAACCAAGGTGATGGTGGTAAGTGCCCGCAGCCGGCTGCGTTCGGGTTCCCTCACCCGGCTGGTGGTCTCTGTCTTCCTCCTGCACCTGTTTAGAATGGTGGACTGCCTGTGCTTGCAACTTCAGGAGTCCGCTCCCGGCTTGTGGTCGCCTAAGGAGCCCTTTGCCCGCAGACGCTGGTCCGTGGGATCTCTGAGCCGTGGCGGTGGCCTTTTATCCCCCTCGGTGGGCTGTTGCCTTCAGTCGGGACTTTGGGTGGGACAGGACCTCTAGTCCTGGCCGCAATCAGTTAATTAACTAAGTCCAGTCACTTCTGGGCCTAGCTTCAGGGTCTGAGTACCCCCCTTTGTGCTCCGGTTTCCGAGTCGGTTCTCCGGGTTGGTACCGGCGGGCCAGTACCCTGTCTCGGTCCACCTCAGTTCCACCAAGCCGTCTTCCCGGTTCCTGCAGACGGAGACCGCCGTCTGCCTCCTAGCCAAAGGCACCAGGGTACCTCTTCAATTTGGGTCTTTGCCTCTGCTGGAACTGCACACAGCTCCAACCTACACTCCTCTCCAACTTGAACGCTAAACCTCATCTGGCTGCTTTCCCGCCCCGGGCTATCTAAAACTCCTAGGTGGGCGTCTTCCAACCACCTGGTTCCGCCCCCTGGTGTGTCTATCAAGCTCTTAGCGGGGTGACTAGGGTTTTAAGGTTGGCTGTGTGTTACCTGAAGGTGTAATGCAGGGCCCTATCTGTGACTACCTGGCCCGGCCAGGGCGTCACACTGTCACTGGGTTTCAGGGCTATCCAAGAGCTATTCCCAGGTTGTAGGGCCGAGGGTGCTGTCCATGGGTTGTGATGCCGAGGGCGCTGTCCCTGGGTTGTGATGCCGAGGGCGCTGTCCCTGGGTTGTGATGCCGAGGGCGCTGTCCCTGGGTTGTGATGCCGAGGGCGCTGTCCCTGGGTTGTGATGCCGAGGGCGCTGTCCATGGGTTGTGATGCCGAGGGCGCTGTCCATGGGTTGTGATGCCGAGGGCGCTGTCCCTGGGTTGTGATGCCGAGGGCGCTGTCCCTGGGTTGTGATGCCGAGGGCGCTGTCCCTGGGTTGTGATGCCGAGGGCGCTGTCCCTGGGTTATGATGCCGAGGGCGCTGTCCCTGGGTTGTGATGCCGAGGGCGCTGTCCCTGGGTTGTGATGCCGAGGGCGCTGTCCCTGGGGTGTAGGGCCGAGAGCGCTGTCTCAAAAAAAAAAAAATATTGCCGCATCCTGAGAAAAAACAAATGACATGGAAGCCAAAAATACTGTACATATAGATGTCTTTATCACTAATAGCTGTAGCCATTACAGTAACATCAATCAGTCTGCTTTTTGACAAATAAAAAATATCTTAAAATATAATTTGTGAATCAGGTTGTGTTCTGTTTTTTCTTTGAGTTCTGTTATTTTTTTGGCCATAAGAATGGATCCTAGTGCATAGAAAATTCAGACAACTGAATAGTGGTAAAGTAATCTTGTAGCACTATGAGGTAATATGTATATACAATTGTGGTATAAAATGAAGATACTGTGTAGTAGTTAATTAAGTATTTGCTACCTGCAGTGACAGTGATGCCGAAATCAGTGTAGGTAATGGGCAAATGAATGTTCTATTTGGAAGATGAATCTATGAGTAGTAAGTAGTGAATTCAGCTGCCAACTCCGAGGAAGAAATTGCTTGTAACTGTGCGGTCTAAAATATATATATATATATATATATATATAGGTTTTATAAGTAAAACAATATAAAGTAAATACTCTCAGAATAATGTAAAGTAATGCAAATAGTGATACACTGTCGTTTCTCTTCCAAATCTACCTGGGTTCCTAATCAGTTCTGAATTTCCTATTTTAACATGGGAATTTTAACATAACGTGTCAGCCACGGCTAATACATAGTAGCTGACACCGTGCTATTCCTTATGAGAAGAAGGAATGTTTGTTCATGTTTCCCTCCACTATCTAGAGCAGGGGTCTCAAACACGCGGCCCGTGGGCCGCATGTGGCCCCTCAGGCTGCTTCTTGCAGCCCCCAGGCCTGTGCCCCTGTTCACTATCGCGGCAGGTGCAGGGGCTGCAGCCACTGTCTGCTCTTTATGTCAGATGAATGTTTTGCAGGCTCTGCGCTCTCGTGCCGGCAATACAATTATTTGACATAAATCGCTGACAGTGGCTGCGGCCCTGCACCTTCCGCGATAGCGAACAGAGGCACGGGCCTGGGGGCCGCAAGAAACCGAGATGAGGCATCCGAGGGAACGCGGGACAGGTGAGAAGAATGGTGGGGGGTTTTTGTGTGTGTATGTGAAGGACAACACATTAACCCATAGGCGACCTATGACATACTGGGTACGTCATGGCTCCCTGGTACTTAAGGACCCATGACGTACCCAGTACGTCATGGCGAAATTGCAGCCTCGGTGGCTGCGATTGCTTTGCAGATACCTTAGATTCAGGGAGGAGGGGACCTCAGGAGGGGTGGTGTCTCCTCCCCGGACCTACGGAGGCTGTGATTGGCTGAGCGGTGTTCGTCAGCCAATCACAGCCACTGTAATGTTTTAGCCATTGAAAATGGCTAAAACATTGAAATCCAGCCATGACCAGTGCAGCTATAACACCGATCATTGGCTGGAGCTGGGTGACCTCTGCTTCACCCGCCCCCCATCTCTGATTAGAGAGACCGATCTTGTGACCGATCTCTCCAATCACTGTGGATCTGGGGCCGGAGACTGCTCCCCTCAGCTTCACTTCAGCGTCTGTGGAGTCTGAGGAGAGCGATCGGTAAGTTATAGCCACTGCCCACTGTCAGCCGCCGCCGCCCCCGACCCATTACTACAGGATGGGGACAAAGTGCGCACATTACTATGGGATGGGGATAAGGCTGGGGACATTACTATACGATTGGGACATTACTATAGGATGGGGACATTACAAGGATGGGCACATGACTAGGATGAGGACATTGCTATAGATTGGGGACATTACTATAGATTAAGGACATTACTATAGGATGGGGACAGTACTATAGGGTGGGGAACATTACTATAAGATGGGGACAAGGAGGGACACATTACTATAGATTGGGGACATTACTATAGGATGGGGACAAGGATGAACACATTAGTACAGGATGAGCACATTACGATAAGATGGGGATAAGGCTGGGGACATTACTATAGGATGGGGATAAGTATGAAGCACATTACTACAAGAAGGGGACAAGGATGGGGAACATTACTTTAGTCTGGAGACAAGGATGAGCACATTACTGTGGGATGGGGACTAGGATGGAGCACAATACTACAAGGGGACAAGGATGGGCACGTTACAAGATGGGGAACATTACTAAAAGATGTTGGTCAAAATTTCTATATAGTGCTAATTGTAACACTATTAGTTACAAGAAAGGAATAAAATGTAAAAACAAAAAATATTTTTTTTTATATTTAAACAAAGAATGTGCACGTTTGCTATAATAAACAACTGAAAATGTTCAAAATCAGTGATCCAAAGGTGTGTAAAAAAAATAATTATATATGGTACCAATAAAAATGTCACTTTGTCCTGGAAAGAATGCGGCCCCCCCAAATTATTTTTTTTCCTCTGTGCGGCCCATACACCCAGCCGAGTTTGAGACCCCTGATCTAGAGCAATTGTATTTTTTACATGGGATCTTTTATGATTTTCCATCTGCTCATCTTTTCCCCATTCAGGTTGCTACAATATCGGTTACTCTCATTTTAGATCTTCTATATAGAAGTGAAGAATTTTCCTGATTGACCGTTCAAGGATGGATAAGGACAGGGACAAAATGGCGGAGAGGATATTACACCTCACCCTAGAGATCCTCTTCTGGCTTACTGGAGAGGTGAGAGATTCTGATGACGTCACATTACATAGTGCAAACCTCAGAGAAAAACAAACCCTGTTAAAAATTAACTTTTAATCAGGGCTGTGGAGTCGGTAAGCCAAACCTGCGACTCCGACTCTTCAATTTCCCTTGCACCGACTCCGACTCTGAATGCACGACTCCGACTCCTATATATCTTGCTTATATTTAAGTGAAAAATGTATTGTAGTACAATGTGAACATCAGACATTTAATCATTTTTATGATAGAATAATTATTGGAATACAACTTTAGAACACAAAAACTGTAATAAATTGTAAATATGTAATACACTATGTAATATCGTTTACATATATATATATATATATATATATATATATATATATATATATATATATATATTACACACATATACAGGGTGGTCCACAAGCAGGTGGACAGTATGTGTAATAGGGTTATCAATCATGGTGTAAAGTCAAACTGACTCAGTTGCCTTTAGCAACCAACCAGATTTTACTTTTCATTCTTCACAGACTCTTATATGTGTGTGCGTGTGTGTGTGTGTGTGTGTGTATATATATATATATATATATATATATATATATATATATATATATATATATATATATATATATATATGCGTATATATAGATATATATATATATTATACATACACACACATATATATATATATACATATGTATACATATATACATACATATATAATATATATATAATATGTATGTATATATGTATACATATGTATATATATGTGTGTGTATGTGTAATATATATACACACTATTTGTACTAAACTATGTTGGTGGCAAAAAGCAGTTTTCAACAAAAATATACTAAACAACATTTGTGCAGTCTATGAATTTGTTCTAAGAAATAGAATTCCCTCCTTCATAGATGAACTCAAATGTGACCTAATAATTTTAAGGCTAGAGAACAACCTCTCTACACTAACTTGGGTTGGAGGCAAAGCCGTAACCACATGGACAACATCTCTAACAATTTCCGGGTATAAAGGAATTACCTCATGCACAGTCCGTTTTGATGAACGGTTGACTTTTTTTCTATTATTTGAGAGCAAGTGAAAAATTTTGGTGAAATATGGTCAATCTGCTTGCTATAGGAGACGGAGTGGAATCTATTTCCTTGCAGCGACGCTTTGCCTGCTCCATGTCATCCAAATACTTGTCAAAGTTAAACTCCTCATCTGATGAGGATGAAGATATAGCAGCAGTAGCACTGTCAGGACCCAAGTCCTCTTGCACCTGGCCGTCCTGTAGGCCACTCATCCTAACTGCTACCTCAGCCAGAGCTTCTTTTCCTTTAGTAAGCTGTTGATCATCAAGCAGTATACGATGATTTGGGTCAACATAAACAGCTGCCAGAAGAATTTTATTTTCCAATAGCTGTGTCTCTCTCCGTTTCATTGAAGCAGAAATGCCATCTGCGATTAAGGCTGTGTGCGCACGTTGCGTTTTTTCATGCGTTTCCGCATAGTTTTCAACTGCAGCGTTTTAATCCAAAAATGCATGCGTTTTGATTTCTAGGCAAAGTCTATGGGAAATAGGGATTTCTTGTGCGCACAATGCTTTTAGAAATGCAGCGTTTTAGTTGCTTAAAATTTGTCAAAATCTTTGCGTTTGAAGAAGCAACATGTCAATTGTTTTTGCCATTTTGGCAGCTTTTTGCTCTCAATAAAGTCAATGATAATGATCAAAACACATGCTAAATAAAATTCTTAGCGTTTTTCATGCTTTTTTGACAAAATTAAAGCATGAGTTTTTGACATTATAGTGAGGTCATGACGTCTCATTTTTCACACACATATAGTCTGACTATAAAAAAAAGAAAAACAATAATTTAACGTTATTTTATACATAAATATTAAATCACATTAATCTTTTTAGTAAAATTATCTATTTTGTGTATGATTTAAAGCATGATATTTTCATTTTTTTTCCATTTTTTTCATAGTGTTTAACACTAGAACTACTGAGGTAGTCATTTTGACTACTTTGCACCATGTATTTCTATAAAGGTGTCACGAGTCCAGTAGTTCTAGTGTTAAATGTTTAAACTTTATTTAGTAGTGTCTTTGTATTGAAAATGCATCTGTCTTTAAGCACAGAAAATGCATGTAAAACACAGCAAAAACGCATGCGTATTTCCTGCGTTTATGTGGTGAAAACCAAATTTGACAATGACAAATTCTGCCATAGAATGCGTTCATTTCTGCAAGGTACTGGAAGCAACGTGCGCACATGGCCTAAACCTCCTCTTTGGGACAGGCAAAATAGCAAGTTCTTCCACTTCCTTATGAAAATGCAAGTAGTTAAATCCTCAGCTTTTAATTTTTTAGTCACGCTAAGTGGGTTATTAAGCAATTCCTTCAATTCAGCCAACTGTGTCCATTGACCTTAATTTAGGGTTACCTGAGGGTTTGCCATATCTATACGAAATTGTTTTAGTTCAAGCAACCGCTCAATCATTAAATTTAGTGCTGCCCCACTGAGTGGCTTGATCAATAATTGCCCCTTTCCCAGCACGTCTCTTCAAGATGGAATTAATTTTAGGCTATGTCCGCACGTTGCTTTTTACCTGCTTTTTTGCTGCTTTTTCAACTGCAGCGTTTAATGCCAAAATGGTTGTGTTCTGCTTTTCAAGCAAAGTCTATGGGAATTTGGGTTTCTTGTCCGCACTATGCAGTTCAAACTGCAGCCTTTTTTGTTGCAGAACTTTGGTCAAAAACTCAGCTTTGCAGTGCAAAACCCAAATGGCAAAAACAATTGACAGGTCAATTGTTTTTGCCATTTGGGTTTTGCACTGCAAAGCTGAGTTTTTGACCAAAGTTCTGCAACAAAAAGGCTGCAGTTTGAACTGCATAGTGCGGACAAGAAACCCAAATTCCCATAGACTTTGCTTGAAAAGCAGAACACAACCATTTTGGCATTAAACGCTGCTGTTGAAAAAGCAGCAAAAAAGAAGGTAAAAAGCAGGTAAAAAGCAACGTGTGGACATAGCCTTAGTGGGTTCTGGCGGCAATAACCAATTTCCTCACTTTTCCAATCAGATTTCCAGCATGTCCCACTTGGAGACTATCACTTATTGCCAGCTGCAGCATGTGCACAACACAGCGCATGTGATGAATATGAAAGTGTTTTGAAGCAGCTTCAACAAGACCATCTAATTCTAAAGTATCATTTTGCTGTTCTATTGTAATATCTGTCTGTTCTCAGTTACATGAACAGCACTGTGGCTCCATCTCAAACATATGGAATCCTAAATTTTCTTCTAGCTGTTGTTCATTACTCTCATTAATCATTTTAATTGTACTTATGTTTGAAGCATTGTTTTGTGAGGATCCGTTTTTGGGCTCAAAAACAGATCCTCACAAAGGATGAGCATGTCAGCTTGTGTGGCGTTTTTCTAATCTGCTTTTGCTATTGAAAACATTATCTATGAGCTCAAAAACCTTTCAGGTGATGCCGTTTTTTTAAAAGCTGATTTAGCAGCTGAAAAACGTATCCTCAAAAAAAAAAAGCAAAAACGCTGTGTGTGAATGTAGCCTTACATCAGGAATAGAAGAGCCATTTATAGGACATTTCATAACTTTCCCAAATTCCTATGAAAAAATATTCAGCACATTCTGCATTGAACTACTGTATCCAATTTATTATATATTTTAGGAGTCGGAGTTGGTCCATTTTATTCCGACTCCACGACTCCGACTCCTACTCCACAGCCCTGCTTTTAATGGTTAGTTTAAAAGGCCAAAAAGACAAACATTTTTTTTTAAAAAATTAGAACCACGGTACTACAATAGTTCAGGAGGCAGCAACAGTGAAATAATTCTTATTTATGGGGATAACAAATGGACAGAACTGGAGAGGTGAGGACTCTGGAAATGTCTGTAGTGAGATTAATTAATGTGTCTCTGTATAACCAGAATTACTCAGTAGTAAAGAAGACCTCTAGTGATTGCTGTCAGGCCCTTGTGCCTGAAAAATGGGGAAAACACCGTAGCTCAATCACAGGGCCTCCACCTCACCCCCCAATACATGAGGACATCAATGACCAGAAGATCCTAGAACTCATCTACAAGATGATTGAGCTGCTGACTGGAGAGGTGACACTGCTGGGAATGCTGGGACATTATACAGTAACGCTATGAAGGGTTCGTGGTGATAACGGTATTATTGTATTTGCCAGGTTCCTATAAGGTATCAAGATGTCACCATTTATTTCTCCATGGAGGAGTGGGAGTATTTAGAAGGACACAAGTATCTTTATAAGGACGTCATGATGGAGGTTCCCCAGCCCCTCACATCACCAGGTAATAGACAGGACCCAAGACCTATAGTTCTCTATGTAAATAATAAATTCAGTCCCTGTGTTTTCTACAGTTCTATCCAGTAAGAGAACGACGCCAAAGAGATGTCCCCTTCCTCTTCTTCCACAGGGTGGTTCAGAAAAAAATCCCAATGTTCCTCAGGATCATCAGGTAGGTGGAGGAGAATGTGTCATGAAATCTCCCCTATGATGTTTAAAAAGCTGTGAAGGTTTTTTGTTCAGTCTTGTTTTTTTCACCCGTATTACATTGAAAAAAACAATTTATTAGAGACCTGCCCTTTTATGACTGGAGCTTCTCCATATGGAAATAAGACCTGTGATTAGAGGTGAGCGGACCCGTGAAAGTTTGGTTTCGCAGGTTTAGCTGGACTTTAGATAAAGTTTGGTTTGGGACCCAGACTTAACCTGAACCCCAATGGAAGTCACTAATCAGGCAGTTCAGGTCTCCAGCCATAAACCGAAAACCTTTTTTTATTTTTTTGGTGCATACTACATCCGATCATGATGTTGTTACCCCCAATGCGAGCTTTTCAAACATTGCAAGTGGCTCGTCCTGGTTTAAGCACCGAGCGTACCCTAGCACAGTGATGCTCGCGCTAGTGGTTTGCATGTGTAAAGTACCTGAACTCAGTTTTTTTGTAAAGTCTCTGCCCATGATCCCAGAATGCAGTATTTAATAACATTATCTGTTTACATGCTGAATCCACAGAAAAATGGGAAAAGTGAGCAATGTGAACAACTTCGAATAAGGCATGGTCATCTGTACTAGTGCAATGGCCAATATTTATGTATTATAATTTTTAAGTGCAACGGTGTCTATAGCTAACTGTGTTTGAGAAATAACATCCAATAAAAGAGGAACCTTTGTATGTAAATCTGTCAACGAGGAAAAAAAATCAAGGTTCGAATGCATCCATCTTTCCTTACGGAACCACTCCCATCAAAGTTTTTATTTTATTACATTACAGTCATCTTATTATATACACGTTGTATTTACAATTGCTCATTTTGTCCTTCCACCCAGTTAATTATTCTTTTTTTCTCTAGGTCTATGACATCATGTGATTATGACATCTTCTTTAACTAATCATGTGATTAAAAACAGACTAGCTGCATCTCTCTTAGGCCTCTTTCACACGTCAGTGATTCTGGTACGTTTGTGCTTTTTTTTAAACGTACCAGAATCACTGACATACGCAGACCCATTATAATGAATGGGTCTGCTCACACGTCAGTGATTCTTCACTGCACGTGTCTCCGTGCGGCGTACCCGCGTGTGCGTGATTGCCGCACGGAGACATGTCCATTTTTTTCTGGCATCACTGATGTTCCACGGACCACGCAGTGGTGTGGTCCGTGAAACACGTGCCAGAAAAAAACGTGCTTTTAAAATAAAAATCATTTTTACTCACCCGGCGTCCAGCGATGTCCTCTGCAAACCGTGCAGCTTGCTGCTTCTGAGCCGGCTCATTATTTTCGCGCATATTCATTATGCGTGACACAGCCGACCCGGAAGCAGCTGCTGCGGGGGTCACCGCCGGCCGGATGCTGCACCGCGGGAGCGATCAGCAACATGGAGAGCGGGAGCGGGCGCAGGTGAGTTGATTACTAAGTGCAATCACGGGCCACGGAGAACGGAGCCCGGATTGCACTTAGACAATCCACGTGTGCCGTGAATCACGGCACACGCAGGAACAGGTGCGTGTTTTACACGCCAGTGAAAAATGTCACTGGTTTTCACTGACGTGTGAAACGGGCCTTAATTACATGTAGTAACAGGAAGTCTCTTTCTTGCATGAGTCATCACCTTCTTCAATTTCTGACCCAGTTGCTCCACTCCTTCTGCTGCCATTGTCTTTTGCATTGATGACTCATGCAGGGAAAAGAGACTTCCTCTTTCTTCATAGAGCTCAGAGGGATTTATGTTTTTAATCATGTGATGTCTTAGACCATGAAAAATAGAAGAATTAACTAGGTACAAGGGCAACCTGAGAATTTGTAAGAACATAGTGCTATATAATATGATGACTGCAATATTTTGAGGATACAAATTTTGATAGGAATGCTTACTTAATACAGCCTAAAACAGCAGCTGAGCGGTTACAGTACCATTTTTTTCAAAAGCAAACAGAAAAAATTTCTTACCCAAAAAGTGCTCAAAAATTTCATCACTGAGCAGTAGAAAATATTGTCTGTTCAGATGTATCCAGATTTCTGCTGTACCTCGCTGATTTGAGGGTCAGAATTTGGTGCTAGCATCACAAAATAATGTACCCTTCCTGTAACATCCTGGGTCCTCTAATATCTACAGATGGATGTTTGAACTCTAGAACTTACATAATCATGGTGGCCAGGCAAGTTCATCACTTCATGGCAGTTGTTTACCCTGTTATAGTAGAACAGTGCACCATTCCACGAGGGTTGTATAATCCCACATTGCTTCCAGGAACATGACAGCAGTTTTTTCTTGCTTCCCCATCATTCACAATCCTTAGAATTTTAATCTTTATCAGCAATTCTGTGAAGAAGGGGGTGTTATCAGTATATTGGAACCTTCATCCGGATCTTCTCACAATTTTCTAGTTATGGAGACTGGAGGTTGGAATTAGGAGCCAATGGGTTGGATTTCTCCTGATACCTCCAGCTATTTCATAACTACTGTTGTCATGTCGTTTTTGGTTTTCATGTTAGTTAATTTCTAAGAACAGAAAAGATCATTATTTGACACTTGACATGATTTCTCCACCCGTCGGTAACTTTTACAATATTTTTTTAGGGTAGAGATCCAACACAAATTAATACAACAGAGACTCATGTGAGAGGTGATGAGCGGTGTAAAGAGAAGATTAATAAAGATAACTGCACAGGTGAGCCCCATCCTGAGGAAAACCTCCAGATGTCTGCTGCAGCATCTGTTAGACATGGTATAACTTCCCCCAGGTCCCATTTTTATGCCCTGGTCCTTATACTGTGCACTAAATATAAATGTGAGAATCCAGCGTGAGAAAGTTGCAGGGGGAAGGACACTACCAGGAAGATATAGGAGAGGTGAGATTGACCATGGCAGTTCATTATGTACTGACATGTGAAGATCAGCATTCTTTCACTGCTCCCTGCCTGGCCAGTCCTTCTCATGCAGTGGATCCCAGTTTGTATTGCAGCTTCTGAGCAGGCAAGGATTCTAAATTAGAGGGTGAAGGTGGGCAGCCAAAGCACAAATACACTGTAGACGCTAGACAGCCTGGCCACCTGCTCTGGTCTCGGACTGCAGGGAAAGAGATGTTGGTAGTGAGCTGACTGTTACTAGCAGCCAGAAGATAGGCTACGCCCCTTGACTTGTGATGTAACGTCCCATAAAAGAGGGGAAGCACCGAGGAGCAGATCAACTGTCACATTCAATTGCACTTATTATCAGCATTACAAACCGCATTATTCATGTTAGGGCTCTTTTCCACTTGCATACTGCTTCCGATGCGAGAGCATCTGAAGCGATATGCTAATCACCCTCTGCTGCGTGCGTCATCCGAGTGTCATGCGACTGTGATGCGATCTTGTGATTGTATCACAGCCTCGGAGAAGAGGGAGGGAACACTTTCTCCCATCTCCTCCACTGCCTGTCTCCGCGTATATCGCACTGCAGTCACATAACATGCGAGTGCAGTGCGATGTTTCACACGCTCCCATAGGCTTGTATGGGGATGTGTGAGCCAAGACTCACTGCAAAGTGCAGCATGTTGCTATTGCACCAAGAGCTTGATTCGTGTTGAGAAGAAAAAGGAAAGAGGACTCTGGCTCACTGATTAACACTGGTGCAAGTTCGATCCGATGTTTTATCGAATTGCACTGGCACATGAAAATCACAAGTGGAATATGTCCTTATATTTATAGTTTAATGAAAGCATAGGTTTTAAATTACTATTTTATCTCTCTGGAGTACCCCTTTTAAATATTTTTACAGACAGGGCAAAAAACTGCCCTATTATTTTTGCACAGTCCTGGAAACAACGGGTAGTCACTTCTTTTCAGAATCAAACTCCCATCAAAGATGAGCTAAAGATTATTACAGATAACAGCTCTGGAGATATACGAGGCAAAAAATGTAGCAATAAAAGTAAGTTGAATATGTTGTTGTTGTTCAGGGCAGTAAACGCAGCTTAAATTGAAGTTTACAATGGAGAAACACACTTTTTTTGTATTGTCCAGAAAATCTATCAGATAAATTTACAGTGACTCAGGTGTCGGCACTGGTGACAAAAAAAAACTGCAACATTAAAGGAAACTTCCTGAGTTTGATTTTATGTATAATTTCATGCTCCAGCAGAGCGACTTTATGAACTTAATCCACTACAGGCTGTCAATCTTAATTATTTTAATCTGTTATAATTCTTGCTACAATGGTGAGAGTTTGATCATTGTAAAATAGACAATGTTTCCAAGTGATCTTTGGTATAATCCCTTAAGCAGGACATCACTGCAGAGAGTCTACAGGTCAACCAATGGATTAGTTGTGACTGATCTTTTACGGTTTGAGTACAACATGTGAAAATCTATTCAGGGGTTGAAGCAGGATGCAGGTAATGAGCAAGTCCAAGTCAAATTCCAGCAGAAGTACAGTATATTGCCACCACTGACAAAAATTAATTTTAATACAAATTGTATAGACATTTTTATATACAATAGAAATGATATAAAATAATTATTATTTATCTTCTTTCAAGCAATGTTATTGAAAAATGATAAGATTTATTTCATTTTTGACAGATGACTGTACGAAGAGCTCAGTGAAAGATCTGTCATCAGATACTGTTGAACTCGTTCTATCTACTGATTCATCACCATCTGTTAACCAAAATCAACATAACAGAAATTGTGGTGGACATAAAAGAGGTCCCAAAAGAAAGAAGCCGTTTTCATGTTCGGAATGTGGAAAATGTTTCAAATATAAATCCATTTTAGTTACACATCAGAGAATTCACACAGGAGAGAAGCCATTTTTATGTTCAGAATGTGGGAAATGTTTTACAGATAAATCAACTCTTGTTGGACATCAAAGAATTCACACAGGGGAGAAGCCATTTTCATGTTCAGAATGTCAGAAATCTTTTAAGCATAAAAAAAAGCTTGTAAAACATCTGAGAATTCACACAGGGGAGAAGCCATTTTCTTGTTCAGAATGTGGGAAATGTTTTACAGATAAATCAAATCTTGTTAGACATCAGAGAACTCACACAGGGGAGAAGTTATTTTCATGTACTGCATGTGGGAAGTGTTTTAACTATAAATCGGTTTTAGTCACACATCAGAGAATTCACACAGTAGAGAAGCCATTTTCATGTTCAGAATGTGGGAAATGCTTTACAGATAAGTCAAATCTTGCTAGACATGCAAGAATTCACACAGGAGGTAAGTTATTTTCATGTTCGGAATGTGACAAATGTTTTAACTATAAATCGGTTTTAGTTACACACCAAAGAATTCACACAGGGGAGAAGCCATTTTCATGTTCAGAATGTGGGAAATGTTTTAAAGATAAATCAAATATTTTTACACATCTGAAAATTCACACAGGGGTGAAGTTATTTTCATGTTCAGAATGTGGGAAATGTTTTAATCAGAAAGAAAAGCTTGTTAAGCATCTGAGAACTCACACAGGTGAGAAGCCATTTTCATGCTCAGAATGTGGGAAATGTTTTAAAGATAAATCAACTCTTGGTAGACATCAAAGAATTCACACAGGGGAAAAGCCATATTCATGTTTGGAATGTGGGAAAAGTTATTGTACGAAATCTGATCTTGTTAGACATCAAAGAACTCACACAAGGAGGAAAAATATAAAAAAATTTCAAGTCCCCAGTGGTTGATACCTTTATAATAGCTAACTGAAAACATGATAACAAATAGCAAGCACAACTTTTGTGCATTTTTCTTTTATTTTACTATCTAAAACAGTAGAAAGATATATTTTTATTGTAACACAGGGCAGAAGAGTTTTTCATGTTAATATAGTGGGATATATTCTACCAACAAATCCGATCTTAGGGGAAAAACTGTGATGGTCAAAGTCACATGTTCTATAATAGAATGGGAAGGCAATATAAATTATTGAAATTTGATTTTAGTTACTAATGACACACTATGGGTGTTTTCTTTTAGATAACTAGCTTTGCCATTGTTTTTTTTATTTAGTTATTATGCGTGAATAGAGAATGGTTTAATTTAAGAGATGCTTTAAATATGTATGGATTTATTAACATCTGTTATCGAAAAGAAAAAAACCCTCAAACAACACATCTACATACTGAATGGGCACTTTATTAGAGACACCCAGCTAGTAGTTAGTTTGACCTTCTCTGCCCTTAGGAACCACAGCAATGTTTCATGACCTAGATGGAAAGTGCAGGATTGACTCATGTAAACAAGATCTCATCTCTCATATGCTGCAAGAATAGGATCATTGCCTACATGAGACTTTCATTTTTCTTTTTATTTAAAGTAAAATTGCATAAGTATTTGTCATATGCTGTTCGCAGCTCTTTACCACTTCAGAACAATGAACTATGTGTTCTGACACGTTAGATGGAGCATAAGGCTATGTGCGCACTTTGCTTTTTACCTGCTTTTTACCTGCTTTTTTGCTGCTTTTTCAACTGCAGCGTTTAATGCCAAAATGGTTGTGTTCTGCTTTTCAAGCAAAGTCTATGGGAATTTGGGTTTCTTGTCCGCACTTTGCAGTTCAAACTGCAGCCTTTTTGTTGCAGAACTTTGGTCAAAAACTCAGCTTTGCAGGGCAAAACCCAAATGGCAAAAACAAAAACATGACAATTGTTTTTGCCATTTGGGTTTTGCCCTGCAAAGCTGAGTTTTTGACCAAAGTTCTGCAACAAAAAGCAAAGTGCGCACATAGCCTAAGCCTTGTTTTTGGCTGCAAATTATTTGACGTGTGACTTCCTGTTTATCAGAACAATTAATCCCTTCACAACCCTGGATGTGAATAAAGTTTTTAAAAATAGGAAAAAAAAAACTAAAAGTTCAAATCACTCCCCTTTTGCCCCATAGAAAATAAAATAATGGAAAAAAAATACATTTATTTGGTATTGCCATGTTCAGAAATGTTCAATGAATCAAAAGATAAAATATATACTCGAGTATAAGCCAACCCGAGTTTAAGCCAAGACCCCTAGTTTTACCACAAAAAATGGGAAGACTTACTGACTTGAGTATGACCCTATGGTGGGACATGCAGCAGCTACTGGTAATGTGCCCATATTGTCCTGTGATAACACGCTCCGGGATCGCCTTTGCTGGGTTCAAAGGGCACGTATTCACCTCAGGCAGACAGCCGAATTCAAGGTGTAACTGACGCTTGGTCAGGTTTATTGCAGTGAAGCATAAACAAAAAGAAAAAAAAACACCAACAAAATAAATCCTTGCCTGTCCGGCACTAACTATACACGGTGTTATCCTAACTACCAACTGGAGGGCTTCTCCCTTCCAGCTAAACCATACAAACATCAGGCACTGCTCCTCACAAGTGTCTCCTACACAGACAGGCTTACTGTGTTCCCAGATGGAGACCCTCCCCCAACTTCCCAGATTCCTTTTACCTCCGTCCTTCCCCTCCCATTAATCCATTAGTAGCCAGGTGATCCTGGCTAGGCTAAGTCACATAGGACCGATACCGGGGTGAGATATACCTGCCCTCATCCACTAATCCCACATGAGTCTCACAGTCCCTGGTAGTAATATGCCCATATTGTCCCTGGTAGTTATGTGCCCATATTGTCCCTGGTAGTAATGTGCCCATATTGTCCCCGGTATTAATGTGCCCATATTGTGCCCTGTAGCAATGTGCCCATAATGTCTCCTATAGTAATGAGCCCTCTAGTAATTTGCCCATCCTTTAGTAATATCTTCATACTGGTTCCTTTCTTGTCCCCTCTTATGCCATCCATTGTTCACATACACATATACACACACACACACACACACACACATTATTTTCACCTTTCCTCCTTTCCCGCGGTATCCTCTTACCTGCTTCTTGTGGCCCGACCCCTCGGTGATTGCGGTCGGTGCAGGGGGCTCCACTGTTGTCGTCTTTACTTCAGTTGAATGCTTTATGGCGCCGATTTGAGGTTCTGCTCTCCTGGCCCCCGACCGGAACAGGACACGCTAACCTACTTCCCCCACCCATAAAGTCCACCATATTACTGCTGACCACTGGAATTCATTATACCATGTATATTTTTTATTGGTGGTGCTTTCTGAGATATACCCTGATTCTTATGCCGTGTTCATTACACTTGTATAAGCTAACTCCGATCTCAGTGTGAATCTGAGGAAGGTCTTATTGACCGAAACATCACATGTTCATATTCACACACCTATACGCTTGTAAATAAAAAAATTCTTGAATCTTCTATAAGTTTGAGTGTCGAATTTGTAATTCTTGATAGTTACGGGGTTGGACTCTATCTGAGCACCAATGATAAATTTTCCCAGGAGTGTCATTCTCCATAGTTTTTTTTATATCTTCACAACCCCGTTGCATGAGAAAACACCAAAAGGTTGACAGTGCTTTTAAAATACTGGAACTGAATATTTGAACACTTATAACTATGCAAAAATTGATGTTACTCAGATTGGCTTCTTTTTCTAATTTTAATGTTTGTGGAGACACAGGGGTCAGTGGATGCTCTCGTTCGCTGGTCCGGCCGCCTTTAGAAAGACAGCGTGGCCCAGGGCTCATCCCAACTGAACGCCCGACCTCCTTAACCGTGGGCGGAACACTACTCAGACAACACAGGGTGAGGGAATCACAATATTAAGACTTTATTGGATCCCCAAACAATTAACGGCACATAACCAGCAAAACACACAAATGTAACAGGCAACAGAGTCTCACCCTTCCGCTGGCTCACCGGGGATTAGAATGTCCCTGCCTCAGAGCTTCCAGGGCTACATACTGCAATCCAGCAGCACCCCGCTTTCGGCAGGCACCCACCGAGAATTGAATAATGCCAGATTTAGGAAGCTGGCTGAGGTCTGCAAAGTCTGTAGTCAGATGACTGGATTGTCCCAAGCTGGATTCCTTCCTTAGGTAGTCCTTGATATCTCTGACGAATCCTTGCATTCCAATGCTGAAGTCCATGTAGTGTTATAATCCAGCTTTGATTATGGCTTGCGAATTGGATCTGCAGGTCCTAGATTGGTAGCATGTAGCAAGAGAGTCTCTCTGGGCAATGGACAGTCCTCCTTCTTATAACCCTGAGCTCTCCATTCAGACCATTGGGATCTTCACGATTGGTGGATAAGACTGGGCTCTTATTGGCTAGATCTCAAGCCGCATATAGAATATCCCAGTAATAATGGTCAATGGCAGAGTCAGCTAAGTTTGGCCTTCAGGGGCCAAAACAATTACATGAGTCAACAGAAACTTCAATACTAAACTCCCAATAATCTTGTAGAACAATGGGGGATTATCCCCCATCTATAAACAAACTGTCTTCATGTCTGGCTGAATTTTAAGAAAGTTAACCCATGCCTAGGCACTGAGAGTCCATGTTGTCACAATGTTGATTCATACAAACTGATGCACATAAACATTAAAGGCACCTGTCTTCAGAAACTGCGACCACCACCAGTGAGCCCTTATATACAGGATTCTAAAATGCTGCATATAAATGCCCAAGTTGAGTATAAAAAACAGCTTTTATTATACTCACCTGCGGGGCGGTCGGGTCCGATGGGCGTCTCTGGTCTTGGTCATAAATAAATTAACTACACTCATAGATTGTGATGCAAAAAAAATGTTCAAACTTATTGAGGCGACTGTGAAGTCATTCGATGTTTCGACCCCACCTGGGTCTTAAGGCTACTTTACACACTGCGATATCGGTCCCGATATCGCTAGTGTGGGTACCCGCCCCCATCTGTTGCGCGACACGGGCAAATCGCTGCCCGTGTCGCACAACAGCCGTCACACATACTTACCTGTCCGGCGACGTCGCTGTGACGGGCGAACCGCCTCCTTTCTAAGGGGGCGGTCCGTGCGGCGTCACAGCGACGTCACTGAAGCGTCACTGAACCGCCGCCCAATAGCAGCGGAGGGGCGGAGATGAGCGGGACGTAACATCCCACCCACCTCCTTCCTTCTGCATAGCGGCCGGGAGGCAGGTAAGGGGAGCTTCCTCGTTCCTGCGGCGTCACACGCAGCGATGTGTGCTGCCGCAGGAACGAGGAACAACTTCGTTACTGTTGCAGTAACGATTTTTGAGAATGGACCCCCGTGTCGCCGATAAGCGATTTTGCACGTTTTTGCAACGATGCAAAATCGCTTATCGGTGTCACACGCAACGGCATCGCTAATGCGGCCGGATGTGCGTCACAAATTCCGTGACCCCAACGACTCCGCATTAGCGATGTCGCAGCGTGTAAAGCCCGCTTAAGTCAAGAGTCGCTTAAAGATGGGTGCCTGGGATATGGAAATTTGAGTGGATTAATAGCGTTGGTAGAGAATACCTTGAGGATAAAGGTCCTGAGTTTAGCCAGCGCAGCAGCGCTGTGGCTGGTGATATGGTGGTGGACCCATTTTTCACTTGCACCACCACCCACTTGTCTGAGTGCAGACCAATTTTTTTTATCTATCTGGTCTTGGTCAAGCACCTCCTCTCTTCCTTCCATCACTGTTCTCCTTCCCTCCTTCGTGTGGATGACGCATCCTACGTCATTACATCATAAACACAGAGTCCTCCATTGCGCTCCTGCACACCCGCACTTCTCTCTGCTCTGCTGAGGGCAGATTAAAGTATTGTAGTGCGCATGCGTGGGCAGTCTGAATTTTTCCCGTGCCTGTGCATCACAGTACTTTTCTCTGCCCGCAGCAAGGCATAGAGAATTGCCCGTGCGCAGGAGCGCAATAGAGACCTCTGTGTGGACAACGTAGGATGCCTCATCCAAACGGATCACAGAAGGAGGACGGCGAATGCAAGAAGATAGGAGGTGCCAGACTGAGACTAGCGATGCCCATCGGACCAGACCAGCCGACAGGTGAGTATAATAAAAGCTGTTTTTTTATGTTATAAAGAGCGGCCTGGGCACTTATATACAGTATTCTAGAATGCTGTATATAAGAGCTTATTGGTGGTGGTCGCAATTTATAGATGACCAATCTGGTGACCGGTTCCATTTTAATGACTTAAATTGCACCAGGTCACACAATGCTGGTGCACAGTTGCTGCAACAGTGGTTGCACCTTTAAGGCTAGGGTCCCACTGAGAGGTTCAACGCGACATGGTAGTAGGCTTCATACAGTCTGATCACAATGTTAAACTAAGAACCTAGCGGTATTAGATCAAGGTATGAATTTTTGAATGTGCAGTCCATGTGTTTTCTACAATTATGGCATAATTAATAGGGTGAGACACCTAGAGATTTTATGATGATCCATTTTACATCCATAGGAATTTTTATGTAGTTACTCATTTTCAACTATATCAGCATCCTTTCTTCATAGAAAGCTTCCCACAAAAATATGAAATGTGGCTGTGGGAATTTTTGCCCATCCATAGGGAAAAGCATTTATTTGTGATGTTTGATAATGAGTTTGGATGGGCGTGCTGGGCTCACAATTTCCCTTCTAGTCTATTCCTAATATTTATTTTATGGCATTGCGGTCAGGTCTCTGTGTGAGACAGTCATGCCTTTGAAGACTTTGCTATGTGTACTGGTTTGCAGTGATGCTGAAACAGAAAAGGGCCTTGCCTAGGCTGCTTCCACAAATTTGGTCTTGGTATGCTGACTCGGCTATGTTCACACGCGGCATCTTTTTCTGTCAGTGCATCTTGAGTGCATCTTAAAACGCACTACGGCAAAAACGCATAAAATACGCAATGCGTTTTTACAGAGTTTTGCCCAATGCGTTTTTTAAGTAAAATCTAGTGACTGGAGGGCTCAAAAATGCAGTAAAAACACAAAATGAATTGACATGCTGCATTTTCAAAAACGCAGCCAACAAAAGAAGCCCAGTGTGGACATCAAAATCGAAATCACATAGACTTGGCTGGGAGAAGGAAATGCATGCATTTTGGTGCATATTTGTGATCTCAAAAACGCCCCAAAAGATGCCCTGTATGAACATAGCCATATCATTACACCTCCTCTATGGGCTGTATGGGAAATACACTATGTAAGATAACTAAATTAACCTGAGCTTTTGTTAGGGTTGAAACTTCAAACTGTTTGGCTTCAACTGGTTTGCTTATTTAGCCAGTAGTTTTTGCAAAAAGTAGACGATTTAAGTAATAACTATACTTTTTCTTTAGAAGTCTTTTCAGTCACTTTTTTTTTCAGACATGGCAAGTAGTGTCTGAGCATGCGGGAGGGGAGCCAAATAGCTCACACTGGTGTACAGATATATGCTTGACCTGCAGTTCAAACCATCTGTTCTCTGCATGAAAAAGGCATTTGAAATAGCATTTTCCGCATGGAGTTTGGGAGTAAGGGTATGTGCGCACGTTGCTTTTTACCTGCTTTTTACCTGCTTTTTTGCTGCTTTTTCTTCTGCGCTGTTTAATGCCAAAATGGATGTGTTCTTCTATTCAAGCAAAGTCTATGGGAATTTGGGTTTCTTGTTCACACTATGTTGTTCAAAATGCTGCCTTTTTGTGGCAGAACTTTGGTCAAAAACTCAGCTTTTCAAAGAAGCAACATGTCAATTGTTTTTGCCATTTGGGTTTTGCACTGCAAAGCTGAGTTTTTGACCAAAGTTCTGGCACAAAAAGGCAGCATTTTGAACAACATAGTGTGAACAAGAAACCCAAATTCCCATAGACTTTGCTTGAATAGAAGAACACATCCATTTTGGCATTAAACAGCGCAGAAGAAAAAGCAGCAAAAAAGCAGGTAAAAAGCAGGTAAAAAGCAACGTGCGCACATACCCTAAAGAAAGCAGGATAAGGTAAAGACTGACCAATAATTATTATTTTTGTTTTAAACAAAAGTTTATTCTTTAATTTAGCTTATGGTTAGCTACTTCGAATATATATACTGTATTTAGGAAATAAAGACTAAACTTGTGACCTTTTAAGGCCGCTTTACACGCAACGACATCGCTAACGAGATATCGTTGGGGTCACGGAATTCATGACGCACATCCGGCGTCGTTAGCGATGGTGCTGCGTGTGACACCTACGAGCGACCGCTAACGATCCGAAAAATGGCAAAAATCGTTGATTGTTGACACGTCGTTCCTTTCCCAAATATCATTGCTCATCTTGGATGCAGGTTGTTCATCGTTCCTGAGGCAGCACACATCGCTACGCATGACACCCCGGGAACGACGAACAACAGCGTTCCTGCGTCCTCCGGCAATGAGGTAGGAGTGATGTTAATGCGGCTGCTCTCCGCCCCTCCACCTCAATTGGTGGCCCGCTGTGACGTCACTGTGATGCCGCACGAACCTCACCCTTAAAAAAAAGTTTGTTCGCCGGCCACAGCGACGTCGTTAGGAAGGTATGTGCGTGTGACGCGTACTAGCGATATTGTTCGCCACGGTCAGCAATTTTCGCTAGCTAGCGATGTCGCAGTGTGTAAAGCGGCCTTTAGAAAATGAGTTTTGGTGTACACCTAAAGATTTTTTATTTTTGCATAATATGCTTTTTTATAGGATATGTATGTATAGAATAATTGTTTTTAAGTTTTTTTTTTAAAGTATGCAGTTAATGTGTTATTTTTTCTGCAAATAATACCATTCCTTTAAGCAATTTTCCAGTAATGTAATTAAATGTTCCTCGTCACATAATTTAAAAGTAGCCCCTCCTAGTCAAGTGTAAGGACAGGTTGCAATTTAAATAAACACCGCTCCCAAGACCTGTGTGTTAACTAACAAGGGCTGTATCAAAAGCACACATACCTCTGTCAGCTGGGAAGTATGTAACAATAGAATAAATTTTCTCAAATGACAGAACAAATGATTTTTTTTTTTTTATCCTGCCTCACTTCTCTGTGCCCAGTCAGCAAAGGAGAATATATGTTTCTTCTTCTGTCACACTTCTCCTTGGCTCACAGAGGTATGTGTGCTTATGATTCAGCTCACGTCAGTTGAAGCACAGTTCTCAGAACCTGTTTCTTCAGACTGCAGCTTATCCTGACATATAAGCAGGATGGGCTGCTGTTTGAATTATGTGACATGGGCCATTTCTTTGTCGCTCCATTGGGAGACCCAGACACTTGGGTGTATAGCTTATGCCTCCGGAGGCCACACAAAGTATTACACTAAAAGTGTAAAGCCCCTCCCCTTCTGCCTATACACCCCCCGTGCATCACGGGCTCCTCAGCTTTTATGCTTTGTGCGAAGGAGGCTGACATCCACGCATAGCTCCACAGCTTAGTCAGCAGCAGCTGCTGACTAGGTCGGATGGAAGAAAAGAGGGCCCATAACAGGGCCCCCAGCATGCTCCCTTCTCACCCCACTTTGTCGGCGGTGTTGTTAAGGTTGAGGTACCCATTGCGGGTACACGGCAGGAGCCACATGCTGTTTTCCTTCCCCATCCCTTAATGGGCTCTGGGTGAAGTGGGATCCTAATCGGTCTCCAGGCACTGGGACCGTGCTCCCTCCGCAGCCCCTGGGAATCTGCTGGATAGGAGCTGGGTATCGTCAGGGACAAGGCCCTGCTACAGTGAGGTACTCTGTGTCCCCGTGGGGACCGCGCATGGAGCGCTTGTGCCATACACATTGCAGCACTGCTGGGTGTGTTAGTGCGCCGGGGACTACCGCGCTGGCCGCGCTTATATGCCGGCCGCGCTTATAACTTTAGTCCCCGGCTTCTGCGGCCTAGTATCGCATATTCCCGCCCACAGGCCTGCCAGTCAGGGGAAGGGCGGGACGCTGCACAGATCGTCAGCGCTGAGGGCCGGAGCATACATTAGTATCCTCCTCCCCCCTCACTCAGTACACTGGGGCACTAGATTCCCGCACTTTCTTGGGCACGCCCACGGTCCCCTCCTCCCCACAGAACGCCGGCAGCCATTCCTGTCAGCGATTCAGACGCTGGAGAGGAGAGACAACACAGGGAGACCCAGGCAGGGAATCTGGTGATCACACAACCGCTCTGAGCGGTCGGTAAGCAGCACCTGTGGTGCTGGCCCCACTGAGTACCGAAGTGTATATATATATAGGCTTATAGGCTATACATTTGCACTGTACGGTCGCTCTGTTGATTTTTGGCTATATACCCTCCTGGATTGTTCTCAGAGGAGACAACAGCATGTCGTCTGCAAAAAGCAAGGGTGCCAAAGCACAGGCGTACTTTGCAACCTGTACCTCATGTGCAGCCATACTATCGGCAGGTTCCACTGACCCTCACTGTGTGCAATGCTCGGCCCCTGTGGCACTTACTCAGCCGGAGCCTCTGCTACTGGTGGCCCAGGTAGAACCACCTGCTACCACTGCTATCCAGGTGACAGGGACGGAGTTTGCAGCTTTTGCTGACAAACTGTCTGAGAGTATGGATAAATGGTCTGCTAAAATACTAGAAGCCTTACAGTCCAGACCGGTGATTCAGGCCCCGGGCTCTGTCCAATCTTTGACCCCTGGTCCCCCTCAATTGGAACAGCAAAGTGCCCCTGGGGTGACCCATAGGTCCCAGGATGAGGTCTCTGACACGGACCGCAGTCCCAGGCCGCCCAAGCGGGGTCGCTGGAAAATTCCCTCCACCTCATCACACTGTTCAGGGTCTCAGCAGGAGGACTCTCTGGAGGATGAAGCGGAGGTAACAGATCAGGATTCTGATCCTGAAGCCGCTCTCAACCTTGATACACCTGAAGGTGACGCCGTAGTGAATGACCTTATAGCGACCATCAATCAGGTGTTGGATATTTCTCCCCCTGCTCCTACAATTGAGGAGTCAGCTTCTCAGGAGAAATTCCGTTTCAGGTTTCCCAAGCGTACATTGAGTACGTTTCTGGATCACTCTGACTTCAGAGAGGCAGTCCAGAAAAACCGAGACTGTCCAGACAAGTGTTTTTCCAAGCGCCTTAAGGATACACGTTATCCCTTCCCCCCTGATGTTGTCAAGGGCTGGACTCAGTGTCCTAAGGTGGATCCTCCAATCTCCAGACTGGCGGCTAGATCCATAGTTGCAGTGGAAGATGGGGCTTCGCTCAAAGATGCCACTGACAGACAGATGGAACTATGGTTGAAATCCATCTATGAAGCTATCGGCGCGTCTTTTGCTCCAGCATTCGCAGCCGTATGGGCACTCGAAGCTATCTCAGCTTGTCAGGCGCAGATTAATACAGTCACACGTACATCTGCCCCGCAAGTGGTGTCCTTAACCTCTCAGGCGTCGGCGTTTGCGTCCTACGCCATTAATGCTATCCTGGACTCTGCGAGCCGTACGGCGGTAGCATCCGCCAATTCGGTGGTAGTCCGCAGGGCCATGTGGCTACGTGAATGGAAGGCAGACTCTGCTTCCAAAAAGTTCTTAACCGGTTTGCCATTGTTTGGCGAGCGATTGGATGAAATCTTTAAACAATCCAAGGGAAAGGACTCATCCTTACCCCAGTCCAAACCAAACAGACCTCAACCACGGAAGGTACAATCGAGGTTTCGGTCCTTTCGGACCGCGGGCAGGTCTCAATTCTCCTCGTCCGAAAGGCCTCAGAAAGATCAGAGGAACTCCGATTCATGGCGGTCTAAGTCACGTCCTAAAAAGACCGCCGGAGGAACCGCTCCCAAAGCGACCTCCTCATGACTTTCGGCCTCCTCAAACCGCATCCTCGGTCGGTGGCAGGCTCTCCCGCTTTTGCGACGCCTGGCTGCCACAGGTAAAAGACCGATGGGTGAGAGACATTCTATCTCAAGGTTACAGGATAGAGTTCAGCTCTCGTCCTCCAACTCGTTTCTTCAGAACATCTCCGCCCCCCGAAAGAGCTGATGCTCTTCTGCAGGCGGTGTGCACTCTGAAGGCGGAAGGAGTGGTGATCCCTGTTCCTCTTCAGCAACGGGGTCACGGTTTTTACTCCAACTTGTTCGTGGTGCCGAAAAAGGACGGATCCTTCTGTCCTGTTCTGGACCTAAAACTGCTCAACAAGCATGTGAAAACCAGGCGGTTCCGGATGGAATCGCTCCGCTCCGTCATCGCCTCAATGTCCCAAGGAGATTTCCTGGCATCAATCGACATCAAAGATGCTTATCTCCATGTACCGATTGCACCAGAGCATCAGCGCTTCCTGCGTTTCGCCATAGGGGACGAACACCTTCAGTTCGTGGCACTGCCTTTTGGCCTGGCGACAGCCCCACGGGTCTTCACCAAGGTTATGGCAACAGTGGTGGCAATCCTACACTCTCAGGGACACTCGGTGATCCCTTACTTAGACGATCTGCTTGTCAAGGCACCCTCTCAAGGGGCATGCCAACACAGCCTGAACATTGCTCTGCAGACTCTCCAGAGTTTCGGGTGGATCATCAATTTTCCAAAGTCAAATCTGACACCGGCCCAATCACTGACATATCTTGGCATGGAGTTTCATACTCTCTCAGCGATAGTGAAGCTTCCGCTGAACAAACAGCGTTCACTACAGACTGGGTGCAATCTCTCCTTCAAGGCCAGTCACACCCCCTGAGGCGCCTCATGCACTTCCTAGGGAAGATGGTAGCAGCAATGGAGGCAGTTCCTTTTGCGCAGTTTCACCTGCGCCCACTTCAATGGGACATTCTCCGCAAATGGGACAGGAAGTCGACGTCCCTCGACAGGAACGTCTCCCTTTCGCGGGCAGCCAAGGCTTCCCTTCAGTGGTGGCTTCTCCCCACTTCTCTGTCGAAGGGGAAATCCTTCCTGCCCCCATCCTGGGCGGTGGTCACGACGGACGCGAGCCTGTCAGGGTGGGGAGCGGTCTTTCTCCACCACAGGGCTCAGGGTACTTGGACTCAGACAGAGTCCTCCCTTCAGATCAATCTTCTGGAGATAAGGGCAGTGTATCTTGCCCTAAAGGCGTTCCAGCCGTGGCTGGAAGGCAAACAGATCCGAATTCAGTCGGACAACTCCACAGCGGTGGCATACATCAACCACCAAGGCAGGACACGCAGTCGGCAAGCCTTCCAGGAAGTCCGGCGGATTCTGCTGTGGGTGGAAGCCACAGCCTCCACCATATCCGCAGTTCACATTCCGGGCGTAGAAAACTGGGAAGCAGACTTTCTCAGTCGCCAGGGCATGGACGCAGGGGAATGGTCCCTTCACCCGGACATGTTTCAGGAGATCTGTTGCCGCTGGGGCATGCCGGACGTCGACCTAATGGCGTCCCGGCACAACAACAAGGTCCCGGCATTCATGGCACGGTCTCAAGATCACAGAGCTCTGGCGGCAGACGCCTTAGTTCAGGATTGGTCGCAGTTTCAACTCCCTTATGTGTTTCCTCCTCTGGCACTGTTGCCCAGAGTGTTACGCAAGATCAGGGCCGACTGCCGCCGCGCCATCCTCGTCGCTCCAGACTGGCCGAGGAGGTCGTGGTACCCGGATCTGTGGCATCTCACGGTCGGCCAACCGTGGGCACTACCAGACCGACCAGACTTGCTGTCTCAAGGGCCGTTTTTCCATCTGAATTCTGCGGCCCTCAACCTGACTGTGTGGCCATTGAGTCCTGGATCCTAGCGTCTTCGGGGTTATCCCGAGAGGTCATTGCCACTATGAGACAGGCTAGGAAACCAACGTCCGCCAAGATCTACCACAGGACGTGGAAGATATTCCTGTCGTGGTGCTCTGCTCAGGGTTTTTCTCCCTGGCCATTTACCTTGCCCACTTTTCTGTCCTTCCTTCAATCCGGATTGGAAAAGGGTTTGTCGCTCGGCTCCCTTAAGGGACAAGTCTCTGCGCTCTCTGTGTTTTTTCAGAAGCGCCTAGCCAGACTTCCACAGGTACGCACGTTCCTGCAGGGGGTTTGTCACATCGTCCCTCCTTACAAGCGTCCGTTAGAACCCTGGGATCTGAACAGGGTACTGATGGCTCTTCAGAAACCACCGTTCGAGCCAATGAGGGATATTTCTCTCTCACGCCTTTCGCAGAAAGTGGTCTTCCTAGTAGCAGTCACTTCACTTCGGAGAGTGTCTGAGCTAGCAGCGTTGTCGTGCAAAGCCCCTTTCCTGGTGTTTCACCAGGACAAGGTGGTTCTGCGTCCGGTTCCGGAATTTCTCCCTAAGGTGGTATCCCCCTTTCATCTCAATCAGGATATCTCCTTACCCTCTTTTTGTCCTCATCCAGTTCACCAATGTGAAAAGGATTTGCACTTGTTAGATCTGGTGAGAGCACTCAGATTCTACATTTCTCGTACGGCGCCCCTGCGCCGCTCGGATGCACTCTTTGTCCTTGTCGCTGGCCAGCGTAAAGGGTCACAAGCTTCCAAATCAACCCTGGCTCGGTGGATCAAGGAACCAATTCTCGAAGCTTATCGTTCCTCGGGGCTTCCGGTTCCCTCAGGGCTGAAGGCCCATTCTACCAGGGCCGTGGGGGCGTCCTGGGCTTTGCGGCACCAGGCTACGGCTCAGCAGGTGTGTCAGGCGGCTACCTGGTCGAGCCTGCACACTTTCACGAAACACTATCAGGTGCATACCTATGCTTCGGCAGATGCCAGCCTAGGTAGGCGAGTCCTTCAGGCGGCGGTTGCCCACCTGTAGGACGGAGCCGTTTACGGCTCTATTATGAGGTATTAGTTACCCACCCAGGGACTGCTTTTGGACGTCCCAAGTGTCTGGGTCTCCCAATGGAGCGACAAAGAAGAAGGGAATTTTGTTTACTTACCGTAAATTCCTTTTCTTCTAGCTCCAATTGGGAGACCCAGCACCCGCCCCTGTTCCCTTCGGGCTGTTGTTCTTTGTGTACACATGTTGTTCATGTTGAATGGTTTCAGTTCTCCGATATTCCTTCGGATTGAATTTACTTTAAACCAATTTATAATTTTTTCCTCCTTCTTGCTTTTGCACCAAAACTGAGGAGCCCGTGATGCACGGGGGGTGTATAGGCAGAAGGGGAGGGGCTTTACACTTTTAGTGTAATACTTTGTGTGGCCTCCGGAGGCATAAGCTATACACCCAAGTGTCTGGGTCTCCCAATTGGAGCTAGAAGAAAAGGAATTTACGGTAAGTAAACAAAATTCCCTTCTTTATCACATTCCTGGAGAACCCCTTTAAAGCTCTTTTATTGGTAGAATAAGATATTCAAGCAGTTTATTTTCCCATATTGTGTTTGGATATCACTGAATTTCTATGTAATCAATAATTGTATTGAATTTGCTATATTAACTTAATAAACTCTGTTCAGAATCAAGTCTTTACTGCATCTGTTCTCAATGCACACATTTAAGACATATCATACCTTAACCCCTTTACCACCCAGACTGTTTTCACGTTCGTGACCCAGGCAATTTTTTTCAATTCTCACCAGTTTCACTTTATGAAGTTATAACTTTGGAGCGCTTCAACGGATCTCAGTGATTCCGAGATGGTTTGCTTTTTCATGACATATTGAACTTCATGTTAGTGATAAATTTAGGACGATATATTTTGCATTTATTTGTGAAAAATACAGAAATTTTCAAACTTTAATTTTTTTTTTTTACCCTTAAACCAGAGAGTTATGTTACATAAAATAGTTAATAAATAACATTTCCCACATGTCTACTTTGCATCAGCACAATTTTTGAAACCTCATTTTTTGTTAGTTAGAAGGGTTCAACATTTGGCAGCAATTTCTAATTTTTCCAACAAAATTTACAAAACCATTTTTTTAAGGACCACATCACATTTGAAGTGACTTTGAGAGGCCTAGGTAACAGAAAATACCCAAAAGTCACAATTCTAAAAACTGCACCCCTCTAAGTACTCAAAATCACATCCAAGAAGTTTATTAACCCTTTAGGTGCTTCACAGGAACTAAAGCAATGTGGAAGGAAAAATGAGAATTTTACTTTTTAAATTTAAAAAATTTAAATTTTATTTTAACAAGAAATGATACATCATACAATTTGTTTTACAATTTCTTCTGAGTATGCCAATACCCGATATGTGGTGGAAATCTACTGTTTGGGAGCACAGCAGGGCTCAGAAGGGAAGGAGCATCATTTGAATTTTAGAGCACAAAATTGGAATAGATAGGGGATGCCATGTCGCATTTGGAGAGCCTCTGATGTGCCTAAACGGTGGACCTCCCCCACCAGTGACCCAATTTTACAAACTAGACCCCTGAAGGAATTTATCTAGATGTTTGGTGAGTACCCTGAACCCCCACGTGCTTCACAGAAATTTAAAAAATAAGTTTTTAGCCATAAAAAATGTTGCTCTAACCCCAAATTTTTCAAATTCACTAGGGTAACAGGAGATAATGGACTATACCATTTGTTGTGCAATTTTTCCTTAGTACGCCAATATTCCATCTGTTGTCGAAAACTACTTTTCGGGCACAGTACATAGTGAAGAACGGAAGGAACTCCATATTTGAGTTCACATTTACTGTAGTTGGAATGGTTGGAATGGTTTGTGGGTGACATGTCACATTGGCAGACCCTCTGAGGTGCCATAACAGCAAAAAAAAACCCCACAAGTGACCCCATTTTATAAACTTTACCCCTAAATTAATTCATCCAGGAGTGCAGTGAGCATATTGACAGTACTGTTGTGTCAAAAAATGTTATACTATTGAACGGTGAACAAAAAATAATTTTACCCCTAATCCATGAATTTTACGCGTTTCGAGGCTGAAAAGGGCTCTTAATTAACTTTGACTTTCAACTATTTAGCATATGATTAGTTATGCAGATTCTTGTAATGTCACTGCATTGTTACTGTTTTGCTCCTAAAAAATAAATTTTATTTTTTATTATTTTGTAAGTATTTTAAATATCCACTTTTGGCTTTCAACATTGCCTGAATCCTTATTGTCTTGCTCTCAAACAGATTTGAGCATGTCTTGATTGACATCTGATCCCAAGTCTCTTTTTAAAGAGGATCGCAATGTTGGTGCACACTGATTGACTCACTTGGGTATGTATACAGCTTTTTCTTAAACTCTACCCAAAAGTGTTCAATTGAGGTCTGGGGACTGTGGGGGCCAATCCAGCACCTTTTACTCACTGTCACTGAACCATTTATTCACCAATCTTGACTTGTGTCTTGGGTTGTCCTGCTGGAACACTGATGTTTTTTTTATACTCCTAGTAAACGAGTGTAGAAAGCAACTCATCTTATAGGATACTCACATTGAAACCACCATCGAACCTGGTCAAGTATTCAATGCCTTTGGCTATGAAACAACCCAATATCATCAGGTTTCATCCACTGAACTTGACAGTTCCTTCAATTTCTCCATCCCTTTTTCCCTTGTTTCACTTTTTGTACTTTTTCAAACTTGAGTTAACACTTCTTATGATGATCTTGAAATCACAGCTTACATACTGTGTTCTTCCAAAAATAACAACTCCCACATGGGTTGCAAAAAGCCCTAGGTCCATCTAGTTCAACCTTCCTCCCCAATTATACATTTTGTCACTATATCATTTATAACCTACAATGTTTTCTGCACTGAGGATATCATCCAGCCCTTTTTTTAAAAAAAGTTGTTAGTGTCTGCCATTACTACTAGCTCTTGTGGTAGGTAGGGCATTCCACAATCTGACTACTATACCTGTAAAGAACTCTTTCCTATTTAGCTGCCAGAATAGCCTTTTCTTCCACTCATAGTGAGTGCCCCCAGGTCCTTAGTAAAGTCTTTGGAAGAAAAAAGTCATGTGCCAGTCCTTAATATTGACCACACATGTATTTATACATATAAATGAAATCTCTTCTGAGATGTCTTTTTTTTCTAGGCTAAACAAATCTAACTTTTCCAACCTCTCATCATATATGAGACCTTCCATTTAATGCAATAATCTAGTTGCCCGCCTTTGAAATTACTCTATCTTCTGAATATCCTTTTTAAAATGTGGAGCGCAAACTGGATCCCATATTGTAGATGTGGCCTTACAAGTGACTTATAAAGGGGTAACCATACGTTGGGATCACAGGATCTAATCTCTCTTTATACACCCTAAAATCTTGTTTGATTTTGCAGCTTCTGCTTGACATTGGGTACTGCTGCTTAGCTTACTTGTAACCAAAATCCCCAAGTCTTTCTCTTGTTCTGTAGTTCCATTTAATGTATATGCATCAATAGGATTACTTCATCCTAGGTGCATTACTTTACAGTTTTTAACATTAAATCTCATTTCCCAAGTATCTGCCCATTCAGACATCTTATCCAGATCGTTTTGTAAGATTGTACTATCAAGGTCAGTTTTTAATATCCTACATGGTATTGTCGTCAGCAAAGACTGACACTTTACTCTCAATCCTATCCTCAAGGTCATTAATAAAGAGATTAAAAAGAATCGATTCAAGCACAGATCCCTGCGGTACTCCACTGCTGACTATAGCCCAATTACAGAAGTACTGTTTAAGACTACATTTTGTTTCCTATCTTTAGCCAATTCCTTACCCATCTCCTTATAGTTTCCCATAGTCCTTGCTTCTAGAGCTTCAGTCCAAGACTGTTATGTGTCACAGTATCAAATGCCTTTGCAAAGTTCAAATCACATCAGCTGCATTATCAATTTCCTGATTTGCACTTATTAGTTATTACATTTTTCTCTTTACTATATCATTCCATGTAATCTCTTAAAATGCCCTCAAAAACCTTGCACACCACTGATGTAAGACTTACCTGACGGTAGTTGCCTGGATCCACCCTCTTATCTTTCTTAAATATCGGTACCACGTCAGCCATTCTCCAATCCTGAGGTACCAATCCTGTTACAATAAAGTCTAAGACATTATAGCAGGCCAAACTTTCGTTAAATTTCAGCTTGGATACAGTTGCTGCACTAGCGAGACAATTGGAAACCTTGTCTCTTCTGGTGGCTGAATTAAAATGTGCGGTACAGCAGCAAGCTCTGTGTTCCATGTCGGTGCAATCTGTCCTGGTCTCTTGATCATCAGAGCCCAAACTGCCTGTCCTGGAAAGATTTTGGGGGAGTGCAGCTGGTTTGCTACATTCAGAGCTTTATGTTATATTTCTGTTTACGTGCCCACTCCTCTAGTAGTGAGGAACAGTGGGTTGAAATTATTGTCTATCTTTTGAATGGGCCTTTTCCTTGCCCTCTGATTCTCCTGTATTGTTGATGGTGGACGGGATTTTCTCAGCACTCAGGCTAATCTATGAAGACCTGGATAGAACATATTTATCCACGTTTTAAGATCTGTTCACTGCAAGAGGGGAATCAGCCTGCATAGGATTATTGCACTGTATTCCGGCGCTGGTCAACACATACACAGTGGAATGACACTGCTCTGAAAAGCCAATTTTTCCAGGTGTGGTCTCAGAGGGTAAGGGAGTCGTTGGTTATGTATGAGACACCTCTGTCTTTAGAGTATGCCATGTATTTGGTAATACGTATTGATCAACTATTAATCATCTGGGAAGGGTATTTACCTATATTACCTTAAGAGGCCTGAACCTAGCCCATGCAGCTCGGAGGGACAAAAAAAACTCCACGCCACTAAAAAGGGAGGGAGTCTGTTTTTTTCTGTGGCAAAAAAGGGACACTTTATCAGTGCCTTTCCCTCGGTGCCCAGGGAAAGACAGCAGGCGGAAAACTCCTAGACACAGGTTGCTCGGGGGATCCCAATCTGGGCCTACGTACACACCTGGTCAAAATTGTTGGTCCCCTCATTTAATGAAAGAAAAACCCACAATAGTTACAGAAATAACTTGAATCTGACAAAAGTAATAATGAATAAAAAAAAATCTATGAAAATGAACAAATAAAAGTCAGACATTGCTTTGGAACCGTGCTTCCACAGAATTTGAAAAAAAAAAAACAAAAAACAAAACCTCATGAACCAGGCCTGGACAGAAATGATGGTACCCCTAAAAATAATGAGGAAAAAATGGACATGTTAAATCAAGTTGTGTCCACTAATTAGCATCACAGGTGTCTACAATCTTGTAATATGTCAGTGGGCCTGTATATAGGGCTACAGATACTCACTCTGCTGTTTGGTGACATGGTATGCACCACACTCAACATGGACCAGAGGAAGCGAAGGAAAGAGTTATTGTAGGAGATTGGAAAAAAAATTATACACAAGCTTGTTAAAGGTAAAGGTTATAGACCATCTCTAAGCAGCTTGATGTTCCTGTGACTACAGTTGCACATATTCCGCAATTTAAGATCCATGGGACTGCAGTCAACCTCCCTGGACATGGCCACAGGAGGAAAATTGATGACAAATCAAAGCGATGGATAATACAAATGGTAACAAAATATCAAAGAAAAACTTCTACAGAGATTAAAGGTGAACTTCAAGCTCAAGGAACATCACTGTCAGATCGCACCATCCATCGTTGTTTGAGCCAAAGTGGACTTCATGGGAGATGACCAAGCAGGACACCATTGTTGAAAAAAAGTAATTAAAAAGCCAGACTGGAATTTGCCAAAATACATATTGACAAGCCAAAAAGCTTCTGGGAGAATGTGCTATGTACAGATGAGACAAAAATGGAACTTTTTGGCAAGGCACATCAGCTCTATGTCCACAGACAGAAAAATGAAGCATATCAAGAAAAGAACACTGTGCCTACTGTGAAACGTGGAGGAGGCTCTGTTATGTTCTGGGACTGCTTTGCTTCATCTGGCACAGGGTGTCTTGAATCTTTGCAGGCTACAATGAAATCTCAAGACTATCAAGGGATTCTAGAGAGAAATGTGCTGCCCATTGTCAGACAGCTTGGTCTCAGTCGCAGGTCATGGGTCTTGCAACAGAATAATGACCCAAAACACACAGTTAAAAACACCCAAGAAAGGCTATGAGGAAAACATTGGACTATTCTGAAGTGCCCTTCTATGAGCCCTGACTTAAATCCTATTGAGCATCTTTGGAAAGAGCTGAAACATGACGTCTGGAAAAGGCAACCTTCAAACACGAGACAACTGAAGCAGTTTGCTCTTGAGGAGTGGGCCAAAATATCTGTCGAGAGGTGCAGAAGTCTCATTGACAGTTACAGGAATTGTTTGATTTCAGTGATTGACTCAAAAGATTGTGCAACAAATATTAAGTTAAGGATACCATCATTCCTGGCCAGGCCTATTTCATGAGTTATATTTTTTAAAAATTATTATTTTTTTTAAACACTGTTTTTATTTGCTTTTTCAAATAAACATATAGAAAAACCATATACATACACACATGAGAAAGCTGTAAACTGCGCTCCATACAGCCTATCGTGGTATGGAAAGTTAAATAGTAAAACTTATATTCCATATGAAACAATTGTACATGGAGGGGAACGATTGGGGGGACGGGGTAACATATTTACAATATATGACTCATATTTCAAACATCCCATATGGGCGTACAGACTGCTGTCTCCCAATGTAGGTTGGGCGGGACCCACCGACACCAGAATAGACTTCCAACGTTTTGGTTAGATCTCAGTAGACATTCACCTCAAGGGGTTTCTATATAGGTGTTTCTCTCAGTTGCTGATGCTCCTGATACCACACCGTTGGTTGAAAGCAGATTCTAATATTTTCTCTATGTTGTGGTAGCAGAGAGACAAAAGTTTCCCAGGTTTCAAAAAAGCATTGTACGTTTCTTTCCTTATGGAGAGATGCCTCCGCCCAATCCATCTGATGCAGAATTGCCAGTTTATCCAAGCCATCAGCGCCCGGGGTTTTGCCATTAGATGCTCCTACTATGGTTGGTCTTACTTCATTCGCTGTTATCATCGAGTCTAACTTTTCCTGCTGTTCATATGTCAGGGACGGAAGATTAATGGAGGTAAGAAAGGAGTTAATCACCGAAAGGTAAAGATCCTTGTAATAGTCACTGGCAACCTAGGCAATTTCTTCACAGTCTGTCGTTAAGGAGCCCGTAATAGGAGTTTGTATTTTAATAATTAGCTTGCGGGCTTGTTTATATTTAAAGTGGCTAGAAGTTTACCCGTTCGATTTCCCCAACGATAACATTTATTACGGGACAATTGGACCTACCGATGCGACTGGAAGTGAATATAGGAGTCTAATAGATGTTTGGCTGTAGAGTGGGCTTGTTGTGTTTAATGGGAGGGGGTTGTACCATGTTCCACCTGCGCCTTGAGAAGAGAGGTGTGTAGAATGAAAAATTTCTGTCCATTTGCTTTCCTCCTATATGACAGATAACCGATGATATGGCCTCTCATGACAGCCTTGAAAGTGTTCCAAAGCAGGGGGATGTCGTCAGTATGGATGACGTCATCCAGAAAGTTATTCCAGTGCATTCGAAGAGAAGTTTTAAAATCATCCATCTCTGCCGAATAAGATGGAAATCTCCAATGTCGTGTCTGAGGGCTTGGATCTGCTAAAGTCAAAGATAATGTAATAAGGGCATGGTCCGATATTAATATTGGATGAATGTGATAGTTGTGGTATTGAGCAAACAGTTGTGGAGAGACAAGGAAGACGTCAATATGGGAAAAAAGATTGATGTATGCGAGAATGGCACATGTATTCTCTAGCTGTAGAATCAGTCACGTCCATGGGTCGCATAGAGAAAGCTGATTCATAAAATGCAAAAGGGAGGCAGGGGCAGCCGGTGTCTTTAGGGAGGGTGAAGAGCGATCTAAAGTTGGGCATTGTACTAGATTGATGTCTCTTTCTATTACCAAGCGATTAGATCCCAGTCCCAGTAGGTTCTGAAGAACTGTTGAATAGAAGAGGTGCTGATCGTGGTTGGGGGCATAAAGATTGGCCAGGTGATAAATTTTAGCAGCTATCTCCACTTTTAATATCAGATATCTACCCTGACTGTCACCAAGAGAATCCTGAATGGAACACGACAGACCCTTCCTAACAAGAATGGGAACTCCGCGTGACAAGGTGGTGTGTGAGGCAGTTGTCTATCCAAGATGCTAGTGGTCTACCAGGCTTATCAGCTCTCTAATGGGTCTCCTGAAGGAAGACCACATTTGGTGAGAATCGTTTTAGGTGGTTTAGGACCTTTTTACCTTTGAGGGGAGTATTTAGGCCTGTTACATTCCATGACAAAAACCGCAAGTGTGGTGAAATGTATGTAGTGTTGGATTCTGGTGTCTGTAAGGTAGTTACCTGGGTCCCAGGGCAGGGTCAGAGCAGGGCATGACAACAAGATACGTCTGTTTCTTCCGGTCCCAGCGAGCCGTAGAGACTGACATGTAGTGGAGGTGCCATCGGAGGTGGGTCCCTCACACAACAGTACCTAAGTCAGGAAAAGGAAAAACACAGAATGATAAGAACAATAACAATTTACAAAGGGAACATTATAAACCATTTTACGAATCATTGACTGCAGTTCGCTGAAAATACGCCAGGCATAGCATGCCACCACTGAAAAAACATCTGTTCATAAAGACAACAGTCCTCCCAAAACAAGAAAAGTATAAACTGTATGATCTGCAGCAACTTCAGCCCAATTGAATCTTCTCTCCGCAGCCTCTTGATCTTCATATATAGTTATGCATTCACCTTCCTGAACTTTCAATCTGGCTGGATAGAGTAGCTGGAATCTAATGTTCCCTTCAACCAAGAGACAAACCGGTAGAAATGCCTTGCGTTTTTGGACTACGGCTGCATAAAAATCTTGGAATATTAATATCTTGGAATTATGGACACTCGGCTCCCTTTGTCGCCAGTAAATCCTCAGGACTTTTTCCTTCACAGCCCAGTTTAGCCTTTCTGCCATCTTGGTTAGGTCTTGGGGGGCCGAGTCGGTGCTTGCTCGATCATCATGGGATCTGTGCCAAGGTTCAGCTGGAGGGCCATGGGGAGATCCTGGGTGAGATATTCTATAAGCCTTCTCCACTCACTGACTCTGGAATGTCCACGAATCGAAAATTAAAGCGGTGATGTCTATTTTCCAGGTTCTACATTGGCAGGGGTTCTCAGCGGTGGAGAAGCAGGCTGATGACATGGGCTCTTGGTGGTCCGCTTAGGTGGTTACAAAACGTTCTTATTCTTATGTACTGCAGATAACTAATCAATATCAAGTGACAATGGCACTTGTGAGCGAGTAATTCTCCTTTACCTGGGTTTTTGTTAGATATTTGTCTATTACCGTTCCTCAAGAAAGGGAGTGGATAAATAGGTGGTAGGCGGCAGAGGGGTAGAGTAGGCTGATAGACAGCAGGCCTCAGTGGAATGGGTAGAAGGAGGACCGTTTTAATGGAGTTATGGGATCATAGATTTAGTGGCGAGATCCCACGTAGGTTACATATTTCATCATATTTCATCTGCCATATATGTCTGCAGGTGGCAGAGTAAGAGGAGATTGTGAAATTAGTAATGACTGCACTTGGAGATGTTCTTAGTGTAGTGTCTGGTGATCTTTTAAGATTAACAGATAGGGGTGGTCAATTAAGAGTGTGTTGCAAGTGCAGCCAGTAGGTGGCAGTGTTGCCTCTGAAAAGCTGCGTTCTGAAGTGCATGGTGCCGGCGAGAACGTGCGCTCTGCCTGCAGCTCCTGCCATAGACAGAGCAGGGGCTGCCGGCAAAGCGCACGGAAGAAGTGACATGTCACTTCTTAGAACGCAGCGATTCGGGCAGCAGCCGAAGCGCTGCGTTCTAATATGCCACGTGCGCACGGCCCCTGCACAATCTCCATAGATTGTGCAGGGGACGCAGGATGCATGCAGTTACGCTGCGCTACAAAGCGCAGCATAACTGCATGAATTACGCACACATGCGCACATAGCCTTAGAGGTACTGCAAGCTGCAGATCTAAGTGTCAGCAGCACCCTGGATCATCTTCTTCACAGCCCGATAATGGATATCGACAGATGCCTACAGCAGCCCAACTCACTAGTGTCACTATACACGGCACAGTACAGCAGCACCACTTCAGAGCTGTGACCCCGCAGTGCACAGGGAAGAATCGCCAGAAACAGACTCCAGATGGTCTCCCAAGGGACCCAGGACACAATATGAATGGAGGTCTGGGATTTCCAGCGAGGGCCCCTCAGGTTTCCAGACCTCAGGGAAAAGAAGAAAGCTCCCCTTCCACAGCTAGGAATAGGCCGGGTCAAATCCTCAACTTCAGGATGGCTGCCAGCAGCCTCACACTGAGGGTCCAGGAGGTCACACGCCAGCAGGACGTCTTTTCAGAAACCCCCCTCTGCGGGTCCAGCAGACAGGAAGACAGATTCAGCTCTATATCTTGCTGGGATCAGGGAGCCTTGGCAGGGTGAGGAGGGATGTCAGCGCACAGCAATAACTTCCGGCCGCAGGGGGGGGGCAGCAGGCCTCTCTCCCTTAGTATCATGTACACTACCGTTCAAAAGTTTGGGGTCACCCAGACAATTTTGTCTTTTCCATGAAAAATCATACTTTTATTTATCAAATGAGTTGCATAATGAATAGAAAATATAGTCCAGACATTGACCAGGTTAGAAATAACGATTTTTACTTGAAATAATAATTTTCTCCTTCAAACTTTGCTTTCGTCAAAGAATGCTACCTTTGCAGCAATTCCAGCTTTGCAGACCTTTGGCATTCTAGCTGTTAATTTGCTGATGTAATCTGGAGATATTTCACCCCATGCTTCCAGAAGCCCCTCCCACAAGTTGGATTGGCTTGATGGGCACTTTTTGCGTACCATAAGGTCAAGCTGCTCCCACAACAGCTCATTAGGGTTGAGATCTGGTGACTGGGCTGGCGACTCCATTAGAGAAAGAATACCAGCTGCTTGCTTCTTCCCTAAATAGTTCATGCAGAATTTGGAGGTGTGCTTTGGGTCATTGTCCTGTTGTAGGATGAAATTGGCTTCAATCAAGCGTTGTCCACAGGGTATGGCATGGCGTTGCAAAATAGAGTGATAGCCTTCCTTATTCAAAATCCCTTTTACCTTGTAGAAATCTCCCACTTTACCAGCACCAAAACAACCCCAGACCATCACATTACCTCCACCATGCTTGACAGATGGCGTCAGGCACTCTTCCAGCATCTTTTCAGTTGTTCTGCATCTCACAAATGTTCTTCTGTGTGATCCAAATAGCTCAAGCTTCGATTCGTCTGTCCATAACGTTTTTCCTATCTTCCTCTGTTCAATGTCTGTGTTCTTTTGCCCATATTAATCTTTTCCTTTTATTCGCCAGTCTCAGATATGGCTTTTTCTTTGCCACTCTGCCCTGGAGGCCAGCATCCCGGAGTCGCCTCCTCACTGTAGACGTTGACACTGGCGTTATGTGGGTAATATTTATTGAAGCTGCCAGTTGAGGACCTGTGAGGCGTCGATTTCTCAAACTAGAGACTCTAATGCACTTGTCTTGTTGCTCAGTTGTGCAGTGGGGCCTCCCACTTCTCTTTCTAATCTGATTATACACTGTGTGTGTGTTATCCTCTGAAGGGAGTAGTACACACCGTTGTTGGGAATCTTCAGTTTCTTGGCAATTTCTCGCATGGAATATCCTTAATTTCTAAGGACAAGAATAGACTGTTGAGTTTCACATTAAAGTTCTCTTTTTCTGGCCATTTTGAGAGTTTAATGGAACCAACAAATGTAATGCTCCAGATTCTCTACTAGCTCAAAGGAAGGTCAGTTTTAGGGTATGTGCGCATGTTGCTTTTTACCTGCTTTTTACCTGCTTTTTTGCTGCTTTTTCTTCTGCGCTGTTTAATGCCAAAATGGATGTGTTCTTCTATTCAAGCAAAGTCTATGGGAATTTGGGTTTCTTGTTCACACTATGTTGTTCAAAATGCTGCCTTTTTGAGGCAGAACTTTGGTCAAAAACTCAGCTTTTCAAAGAAGCAACATGTCAATTGTTTTTGCCATTTGGGTTTTGCACTGCAAAGCTGAGTTTTTGACCAAAGTTCTGCCACAAAAAGGCAGCATTTTGAACAACATAGTGTGAACAAGAAACCCAATTTCCCATAGACTTTGCTTGAATAGAAGAACACATCCATTTTGGCATTAAACAGCGCAGAAGAAAAAGCAGCAAAAAAGCAGGTAAAAAGCAGGTAAAAAGCAACGTGCGCACATACCCTTATAGCTACTCTAATCAGAAAACCTGTTTTCAGCTGTGCTAACATACTTGCATAAGGATTTTCAAGGGATTTCTAAACATCCATTAGCCTTCTAACACACTTAGAAAATACAATGTACCATTAGAACACTGGAATGGTGGTTGTTGTAAATGGGCCTATGTAGATATTGCATTAAAAACCAGATGTTTGCAGCTAGACTAGTCATTTACCACATTAACAATGTATAGAGTGTATTTCTGTTTAGTTAAATGTTAGCTTCATTGAAAAAAATGTGCTTTTCTTTCAAAAATAAGGAAATATCTAAGTGACCCCAAACCTTTGAATGGTAGTGTATAGCACACACAGAGCCTCCGAGGTTGAAAGAAAGCACAGCTTCTGCGAATTGGAGGGTTTAGAGGAACAGACCACCCTTTCAGGCACCCAGGTTCCCTGCTGATGGCAGGGATACTCGATGCATTAGGATGCTTGTGCATGAGCTGACCTAAAAAGCGGCCATGCTGAATACCCCACCCCCGCTTTACATAACCCCAGTGTAGATTGGCAAACTCAGGAGATAATGGAATGGAGCACATATTGTAAAGACCACTGTTTGGGAGACTGTATTTCCATGGTCACCACAACCTCGCTGATTCTTGTAAGGGAAAAACAGGAATAGGTAGCTTTGTAGATGACGTACACACACGACTCTGCTCTGTACACATCGTACACACCCAGCTCCACTTCGTACACATTATACACACATGGCTCCACTCCAAACACATCGTACACACACAGCTCCTCTCCATACACACACAGCTCCTCTCCATACACATCGTACACACACGGCTCCTCTCCATACACATCATACACACACAGCTCCTCTCCATACACATCGTACACACACGGCTCCTCTCCATACACATCGTACACACACAGCTCCTCTCCATACACATCGTACACACACGGCTCCTCTCCATACACATCGTACACACACGGCTCCACTACATACACATCGTACACACACGGCTCCACTACATACACATCGTACACACACGGCTCCACTACATACACATCGTACACACACAGCTCCTCTCCATACACATCGTACACACACGGCTCCTCTCCATACACATCATACACACACAGCTCCTCTCCATACACATCGTACACACACGGCTCCTCTCCATACACATCGTACACACACAGCTCCTCTCCATACACATCGTACACACACGGCTCCTCTCCATACACATCGTACACACACGGCTCCACTACATACACATCGTACACACACGGCTCCACTACATACACATCGTACACACACGGCTCCACTACATACACATCGTACACACACGGCTCCACTACATACACATCGTACACACACAGCTCCTCTCCATACACATCGTACACACACAGCTCCTCTCCATACACATCGTACACACACAGCTCCACTACATACACATCATACACTCATGGCTCCACTACATACACATCATACACACCCAGCTCCGCTTCGTACACATTATACACACATGGCTCCACTCCAAACACATCGTACACACATGGCTCCACTACATACACATCGTACACACACGGCTCCACTACATACACATCGTACACACACGGCTCCACTACATACACATCGTAAACACAGGGCTCCTCTCCATACACATCGTACACACACAGCTCCACTACATACACATCGTACACACACGGCTCCGCTCCATACACATCGTACACACACGGCTTCTCTCCATACACCTCGTACACACACGGCTCCTCTCCATACACATCGTACACACACGGCTCCTCTCCATACACATCGTACACACACGGCTCCTCTCCATACACATCGTACACACACGGCTCCTCTCCATACACATCGTACACACACGGCTCCTCTCCATACACATCGTACACACACGGCTCCTCTCCATACACATCGTACACACACGGCTCCGCTACATAAACATTGTACACACACGGCTCCTCTCCATACACATCGTACACACTCGGCTTCTCTCCATACACATCGTACACACACGGCTCCTCTCCATACACATCGTACACACACGGCTCCTCTCCATACACATTGTACACACACGGCTCCTCTCCATACACATCGTACACACACGGCTCCTCTCCATACACATCGTACACACACGGCTCCTCTCCATACACATCGTACACACTCAGCTTCTCTCCATACACATCGTACACACACGGCTCCTCTCCATACACATCGTACACACACGGCTCCTCTCCATACACATCGTACACTCACAGCTCCTCTCCATACACATCGTACACACTCAGCTTCTCTCCATACACATCGTACACACTCAGCTTCTCTCCATACACATCGTACACACTCAGCTTCTCTCCATACACATCGTACACACTCAGCTTCTCTCCATACACATCGTACACACACGGCTCCTCTCCATACACATCGTACACATACGACTCTGGTCCATACACCTCGTACACACAGGGCTACATCTACACTGTAAATCCCTCCTGACCCCCATACAAACTTCTCCTCATCCAGCACCATGACAACCAGCACAGCAGAGTCCTGCACACACTGAGGAGCTGATCATGTGACCCCTGACTCCTCCCCTCCATGTGACATCATCACAGGTCCTGTAAGCACAGAGCAGCCATATCTCCAGTGTGCGGCTCTGCAGGAGGAGGTATGTGGAGATTCCCCATTACAGGGAGTAGGGGGCATTAACCCCTTCAGTGCTACAGTCACATTCCAGAAGCTAAAACTTTAAACAGAAAAAAAATGACTGGTGTGTCTGTGTTTTAGTCTATTTTATGCGTTTTGAGTCACACTGATTAATAGAGCCATTCTTAGGTACCTTTTTCTCAGTTCCTATTGAGAAGCCTAAGGGAAAAATGGGTAAGATACATCACCCTAACCAGAACACACGTCGTAAAGTCACAAAAATGCCAAACACAAAAGTGCCGTGTATGTGGACTCTGCATTAATAATTGATATCCATATATATAATTGCCCTATTCTCTCTCTGTCCAAGAAATGACGTCATACGCTGAAACCACCGAAACCACGCCAACACAGCTCCAACAGGCCGAATCCCCCCCCCACACACACCCCTTATTCCACCCTCACCCAATTACCAGTGGCTCTGCATCATATCCCCCACACACCCACACCTTACTCTACCCACACCCAATCAGCAGCGACGACCGCTCAATTAGGATACGCCCACTCGCCGAAACCCTGACAACGCCATGACGCAGCCGGCAGACAGGTACAAGGGACACCGCCATGGAAGCTCCCTACACCCGACGCGACAGAGCACAGTAAGCCCCGACCCAGAGGAGGCCCCAAAGCGCAGCTCAGTGACCCATCTACGCCACAGAGACACAAAGGGACAGGGACCGGAGGAGATGCAGCTGCGGCATCGCAGGGCTTCCCCGCTCCACAGAGACACATAGAGGGATGAGGACAGGAGGAGGTGCAGCTGCGGAGCACTAGGAACCCAACGCCACAGAGACACATAGAGGGACGGGGACAGGAGGAGACACAGCTGCAGCGCACTAGGAGCCCATCACTCCGGGACGCAGCTCTCCCACTAACCAACGATAAATGCAGGGGAAGCACATGGCTACTTAAATATTAACACTGCTGTAAATGTTAACGACCCGCTCATTACTATTCATGAGCGGCTACTTAACATTCAATGCAGTGTTAATATTTAAGTAGCCATGTGCTTCCCCTGCATTCATGGGTGGTTAGTGGCAGAGCTGCATCCCGGAGTGCTTATGAGCCAATCATTACAATTCATGGCCAGCGGGAAATGAAGCTACACACACACCCACCATGACTCCCACACAGCCCAACACACACACACACAGACACACACAAACCACCATGCACACACACCGCCGTGCACACACACGCACACACACGCAACCCCGCTCATATCAAACGCGTCCCCCCCACACACACAACCTTCCACACACGGGCACACACACACACAGCCACACACATCGCCCCACAATCACACGCCCCCACACACACATCGCAGCACACAGACAAATACACACCGCACAAAACACACACCCCCACAACACACACACATTGACCCACATACGCACTGCAACACACACAACGCAATACACACACACCGTGCAACACAAACACCGCCCTACACAGACACCCACATATCAGGATGGGGGCCATACAAGGATGGAGACTATACCAGGATGGGACACAGACCAGGATGCTGCATACACAAGGATCCTGCCTATACCACGATGGGGCCACATTTATCTTTGACTAAAATTATACTGTGTCTTCCTTCCATTATTAGTCAAAAATCATACATTAACTACACAATAAAGTCTAGAATACCCGATGCGTTAGAATTGGGCCACTATCTATTTTACTATAACGTTACATCTCTCCTCCTCTGTTATAATGCTTTGTGTGAATCAGGCCTGAGGTCAGCTCTTCTCTTCTACCATGAGAACCCCTTGATGAAGCTTGGTTGTAACATGCATTGGGGCGGCAGGTGCACAAGTTTGTGGATATAGTGTATAGGTGAGTTACCATTTCTATAAATATATTATTATGATATGTGTCTCTGTATTGTACTAGATTTACTTATCTACTGCTGCCTCCACTGGTTGTGGTGCTGGATTGGCGATATTCTGTGATAAATCTGTGTGTGACTATAGTTTGATTGTGTGTTATACCGGGGGCAGGACGGGGCCAGGACTCGATGTAGTGATCATGTGATGCCGGTAACAGCTCCGGAGATTTCTTCCATGGGATATTTCTGATGTTACAGTTAGGTCCAGAAATATTTGGACAGTGACACAATTTTCGCGAGTTGGGCTCTGCATGCCACCACATTGGATTTGAAATGAAACCTCTACAACAGAATTCAAGTGCAGATTGTAACGTTTAATTTGAAGGTTTGAACAAAAATATCTGATAGAAATTGTAGGAATTTTACACATTTCTTTACAAACACTCCACATTTTAGGAGGTCAAAAGTAATTGGACAAATAAACCAAACCCAAACAAAATATTTTTATTTTCAATATTTTGTTGCGAATCCTTTGGAGGCAATCACTGCCTTAAGTCTGGAACCCATGGACATCACCAAACGCTGGGTTTCCTCCTTCTTAATGCTTTTCCAGGCCTTTACAGCCGCAGCCTTCAGGTCTTGCTTGTTTGTGGGTCTTTCCGTCTTAAGTCTGGATTTGAGCAAGTGAAATGCATGCTCAATTGGGTTAAGATCTGGTGATTGACTTGGCCATTGCAGAATGTTCCACTTTTTTGCACTCATGAACTCCTGGGTAGCTTTGGCTGTATGCTTGGGGTCATTGTCCATCTGTACTATGAAGCGCCGTCCGATCAACTTTGCGGCATTTGGCTGAATCTGGGCTGAAAGTATATCCCGGTACACTTCAGAATTCATCCGGCTACTCTTGTCTGCTGTTATGTCATCAATAAACACAAGTGACCCAGTGCCATTGAAAGCCATGCATGCCCATGCCATCACGTTGCCTCCACCATGTTTTACAGAGGATGTGGTGTGCCTTGGATCATGTGCCGTTCCCTTTCTTCTCCAAACTTTTTTCTTCCCATCATTCTGGTACAGGTTGATCTTTCTCTCATCTGTCCATAGAATACTTTTCCAGAACTGAGCTGGCTTCATGAGGTGTTTTTCAGCAAATTTAACTCTGGCCTGTCTATTTTTGGAATTGATGAATGGTTTGCATCTAGATGTGAACCCTTTGTATTTACTTTCATGGAGTCTTCTCTTTACTGTTGACTTAGAGACAGATACACCTACTTCACTGAGAGTGTTCTGGACTTCAGTTGATGTGGTGAACGGGTTCTTCTTCACCAAAGAAACTATGCGGCGATCATCCACCACTGCTGTCATCCGTGGACGCCCAGGCCTTTTTGAGTTCCCAAGCTCACCAGTCAATTCCTTTTTTCTCAGAATGTACCCGACTGTTGATTTTGCTACTCCAAGCATGTCTGCTATCTCTCTGATGGATTTTTTCTTTTTTTTCAGCCTCAGGATGTTCTGCTTCACCTCAATTGAGAGTTCCTTAGACCGCATGTTGTCTGGTCACAGCAACAGATTCCAAATGCAAAACCACACACCTGTAATCAACCCCAGACCTTTTAACTACTTCATTGATTACAGGTTAATGAGGGAGACGCCTTCAGAGTTAATTGCAACCCTTAGAGTCCCTTGTCCAATTACTTTTGGTCCCTTTAAAAAGAGGAGGCTATGCATTACAGAGCTATGATTCCTAAACCCTTTCTCCGATTTGGATGTGAAAACTCTCATATTGCAGCTGGGAGTGTGCACTTTCAGCCCATATTATATATATAATTGTATTTCTGAACATGTTTTTGTAAACCGCTAAAATATATTTAACAGCATGAAAATTAATCCTTTATTGAGTATATTCTAAAAGGAGGAACCCAATTCCTCTAGTTATGTTACGTCAACTCACAAAGCCCTCACCATGTATACAACATATGCGTACCCAGATATCCCAGGGCAATTCATAACGCATTTAGAAAATCATGGTGGAGGCCACTAGTTCAAAACAAATAAACAAACCAACATAATAAACAAAAACAAAGGTGATTATGCCAAATCAACGGACGTTAGTCCAATTTGATAGATAAACTAAGCATAAAAAATAATTATACCTAACAAAAATATCATCAATTACTATCTGATACTGACAGTGGTCAGATACCACAATTATAGACATATATTAGGCATATAACAGGAATGGTCTCACCAACTCCTTCCACAGGTGGGGGGCAGGCAGTCTCTCCTTTGGATTCCTGGGTTCAGCATGCTAATCCAGCATTCACTTTCCCTGTCCAAACAGGAGACCATAAAATAACAAAATTACCTGCCACCCCAAACTCCCGTCCTAACAAGGACGGTCCACATCTATTGCAAGGTTGGACCCCTAAGCTGACCCTGTTAGTGTCCCGACGCGTTTCGTCCACATCGACTCTTCAGGGGATATATTAGAAATATACCAGGTCCTCACATGCCTCAGATGTCAAAAGATCTTTTGACATCTGAGGCATGTGAGGGCTGGCAGTGAGGACCTGGTATATTTCTAATATGTCCCCTGAAGAGTCGATGTGGACGAAACGCGTCGGGACACTAACAGGGTCAGCTTAGGGGTCCAACCTTGCAATAGATGTGGACCGTCCTTGTTAGGACGGGAGTTTGGGGTGGCAGGTAATTTTGTTATTTTATGGTCTCCTGTTTGGACAGGGAAAGTGAATGCTGGATTAGCATGCTGAACCCAGGAATCCAAAGGAGAGACTGCCTGCCCCCCACCTGTGGAAGGAGTTGGTGAGACCATTCCTGTTATATGCCTAATATATGTCTATAATTGTGGTATCTGACCACTGTCAGTATCAGATGGTAATTGATGATATTTTTGTTAGGTATAATTATTTTTTATGCTTAGTTTTTCTATCAAATTGGACTAACGTCCGTTGATTTGGCATAATCACCTTTGTTTTTGTTTATTATGTTGGTTTGTTTATTTGTTTTGAACTAGTGGCCTCCACCATGATTTTCTAAATGCGTTATGAATTGCCCTGGGATATCTGGGTACGCATATGTTGTATACATGGTGAGGGCTTTGTGAGTTGACGTAACATAACTAGAGGAATTGGGTTCCTCCTTTTAGAATATACTCAATAAAGGATTAATTTTAATGCTGTTACATATATTGTCAAATTGGGATTGCTGTATTACAAACCGCTAAAATAACAAAACTTGTGTCACTGTCCAAATATTTCTGGAGCTAACTGTACATCGTCATCTTCTCCCCATTCAGGTCCCTACAATATCGGATCCTCTCAGATCTTCTATATAAGAGAATTTTCCTGATTGACCCATCAAGGATGGATAAGAACAGGGACAAGATGGCGCAACGGATAATACACCTCACCATAGAGATCCTATTCCGGCTTACTGGAGAGGTGAGAGATTCTGATGACGTCACATTACATCATTCTTATCTATGGGAATAACAGATGGACAGAACTGGAGAGGTGAGGACTCTGGAAATGTCTGTAGTGAGGTTTATTAATGTGTCTCTCCATAACCAGGACTATACAGTAGTGAAGAAGACCTCTAGTGAGCGCTGTCAGGCCCCTGTGTCTGAGGGATGGGGAAGACCCCTGAGCCCAATCACGGGACCTCCACCTCACCCCCTGATACATGAGGACATCAATGACCAAAAGATCCTAGAACTCACCTATAAGATGATTGAGCTGCTGACTGGAGAGGTGACACTGCTGGGAATGCTGGGACATTATACAGTAACGCTATGAAGGGATCGGGGGATGACGGTATCATTGTATGTGTCAGGTTCCTATAAGGTGTCAGGATGTCACCATCTATTTCTCCATGGAGGAGTGGGAGTATTTAGAAGGACACAAAGATCTGTACAAGGATGTCATGATGGAGGATCCCCAGCCCCTCACATCACCAGGTAATAGACAGGACTAAATACAGAGGGCCAATGATTGTCTGTATATAAAGAATGTATTCAGTCCCTGTATGTGTTTCCTCCAGTTCTGTCCAGTGAGAGGACAACACCAGAGAGATGTCCCCGTCCTCTTCTTCCACAGGACTGTAAACAAGAAGATCCCGATGTTCCTCAGGATGATCAGGTAGATGGAGAGAAGGTGTCATGAAATCTCCCTATGATATGTAGACGGCTGTGAAGGTCTTGTGCTCAGTCTTGTTTTATCCACCAGTTTGAGCAGACCCGAATTTTATAGTTCAGTGTTCATATTGAACACAGACTTTACAAAAAAATCAGTGTTCGAGTTTGGAGTTCTGGTGCTTTATGTATGCAAACCACTTAAGCGAGCATCGCTGTGCTCAGGTACTCTCGGTGATTGGCCCAGTGGGAGCCACTTGCAGTATTTAAATGGCTTGCACTGGTAAAATCAGCGTTACCAGATGTAATGTGTACAAAAATAAATAGATAAAAATTAATTAACAATATTAATAACAATGGAAAAAAATCTGCCCTCCCACCCCTGGACTTGGAAGTGCTCTGTTTATGGTTGTCTGTATGTGGGCAGAGAGCCGAACTGCCCAAACAATGACTTCCAATGAGGTTCAGGTCCAAAACAGAACTTTATCTAAAGTCTTGCTGAACCTCCATGAGTCCGCTCATCTCTATCCACCAGTAGTATACCGTTAATGGCTAATTTATTATATAGACATGTATTGAAATTGAAAATTAAACAAATGGAAAATATGCATTAAAAAGGTTCCCACTGTATGAATTTAAGCAACTCATCAATGAAACAAGTCAGAGTATAATGTCAAATGCTACAACTAACATTTTTGAATTTTCATCATTGTTCCGTAGCACAAATTGGCTAAACCAGCAGAGAACTAGTTTCAGTGCCAATACTGTCCCAAGCATCCTTCACACATCCATTTAAAAATAGTGCACCTGTTGCACGGTCCATTTTGTCCATCCGTGTTTCTCCGGTATGGTTAAAGAAATAATTAAATTATAAAGCTTCTTTTATATTTTGCAATGTTAAACATGTACAGCACACGGACAGCACCCTGATGTCATCCGTGCGATGTCCGTGTTTTTCATGGTACCATTGACTTATATGGGTCTTTGTGTTCGTGCTGCCAGTTAAAAATGAACATGTTTCCGTGTGGATCACATAGCTCATGTGGACACCCGATTTGTGTGAAAACATGGAGGTGTGAAGATCCCCATAGATTTTAATGAGGATCCATGTGAATGTATCTCTGGTAAATGTGATAAGAAACACCACATGTACCAGAAACACGGATGTGTGAGAGATGCCTGAGGAAAATCGAAGGGAAAGACTTCAGTGGGGAAAAGATCACAAAACTTAAATCATTTGGCACTGGAAGTTACATGAATCCATATTACTGTTGCACCATGCTGAGGGGATGCTGAGAAATTGACAAGAGTAGCTTGATTCCATGTTCCCTTTCAACCAGAGGCATAGCTAGGGGTTCAGCTCAGGGGGGGGCAAAAAATCTGAGTGGGCCCCTAACCAGTAATCCTGATTACAACTATGGTGCCGCACCCTAATTATAGCTATAGGGGACGCTCAGCAAATAACTGCGCTGTTATTGACAATAAATCTCTACACAAAGACCAACACTGATATAATTTACAAGGCCATTTAAAGAGTTGCAGTGAATCTGTAAAAATTCCACATGCTATAAGGATGTTCTTTATGGGATCCCCTTTGTCTACAGAGCCTTAAGTGGGCTTTACACTCTACGATATCGTTAATGTTTTATCGTCGGGGTCACGTTGTTAGTGACGCACATCTGGCGTCATTAACGATATCGCAGCGTGTGACACTTACCAGCGACCTTAAGCGACCTCAAAAATGGTGAAAATCGTTCACCATGGAGAGGTCGTCCCAAAACAAAAAATCGGTAATGGTTGATTATTGATGTTGGTCGTCGCTCCTGCGGCAGCACACATCACTATGTGTAACACCGCAGGAGTGAGGAATGTCTCCTTACCTGCCGCCGGCCGCAATGCGGAAGGAAGTAGGTGGGCGGGATGTTACGTCCTGCTCATCTCCGCCCCTCTGCTTTGATTGGCCGGCCGCTTAGTGACGTCGCTGTGATGCCGAACGTCCCTCCCCCTTGAGGGAGGAATTGTTCGGCAGTCACAGCGCCGCCGCCGACCAGATAAGGGCGTGTGACGCTGCCGTAGCGATAATGTTCGCTGCGGTAGCGATCACACAAAATCGCATGCACGACGGGGGCGGGTGCTTTTGTATACGATATCACTAGCAATTGCTAGCGATATCGTAGCGTGTAAAGCCCGCTTTAAGGCTCGCTTACATTAGAGTGTAAATTGGATGAAAGCAATGAGAAAATCAAGTCCATATTGCAGCTCTGATCTGCGAGATTTTCTTCAGCTCTAAACAGACTGAGGAAAATAATGGCAGCAGAGCCAAAGCAGAGTGTCATCGGCAGAGCCGCAGCCGAGTGTCATCGGCAGAGCCGCAGCCGAGTGTCATCGGGATACCGCACCCCATGCTCTACGCTCCTCTGACCCCGGCCTTCGACTTGAATGGGCGAGTCAGACCTCACACACAAAAGAAACAAGTGCATGCTGGGATTTTTTTTACATGCAGATTTGATCAGTGAAGAACAAAAATGCTCCTCTGCAGGACCCCACTGAATAACATGGCTCCGTGTGCGGTCAGTGTGAGGTCTGCTTTATCACATACAGCACTCAGCCGAAAATATACCAGTGTGAACCAGGCCTAATAAGGGGCTCATTCACACGGCAGTGAGTCTTCACATACACAAATAACTGTCTGTGTGTCATCAGATCGGTCAGTGACAATTTTTGTTATCAGTTATGTCAGCGTTTCATCAGTTTTTCTCCAATAAAAAAAAAATCATAAGGGCGTTTCTCCTATCGAATAGTCTAGAAAAACAGCCAGCAGAGAGTTGGCATCTGAGAGCTTCCAATTTCTTCATGGATCCATAGACTTGCATTATTTGGATCAGAATCCGACAAGCCTCTGTGTTTTTGTGTGAACCACTAAGTCTTCACAAATACACGGACCTGTGATCAGCCCCATAGTCTCTCATAGGTACAGGCTCTATGTGTGCTAACCCCATAGACTCTCATAGGTACGGGCTCTATCTGTGATCAGCCCCATAAACTCTCATAGGTACGGGCTCTATCTGTGAGAAACATGGATAAAACTCGTATGAGAAAACCAGACATCAGAATGAGGCCGAGCCGGGTCTGTACAGTGAGATCTATGTAATGTCTAATGCTGTTCCCACTTATTGTGCTGCACAATCATCACATGCCCTGCTGTAGTTCCCCCCCCTTGTCCCAAAAAGACCACCATCCACATGATGAGGTCTAATAACACATAGATCAACCTGCAAGGGTAAATTTACATGTGAGGTATAGACAGGGAAACAACTGATGAGTCTGGTATTGACCATTTCACTGAGATAACGATGACACTGCAGCAGTGTGACAGTGCAATCAATGAGCACAGCAGCTCTGAGTGGAGCGGTTGGTTTACACTGGCAGAGCTACAGAGCTCACTGATTGGCTGCTGCACTGTCATCGTGATCAGTGAAATGCTCAATACCAGACACCAGTGGCAGAGACTGGCAGTAGACCCAGAGATAGTGAGGACAACATGGTTTGTATTTTTTTTTTTTTACACTGAAGTGCACTCTTGGACGAAGATTAAGTGAAAAAACTTCTTTAGGGTCTGTGCGCATTGGGAAATTTGCTTTTCTTAAGAAACATCTGCACCCTTTGGCAGAATTCCGCACCAGCGTCAAAAACGTACCCGACACCTGCATGCGGTTTTTCCGCGGGTTGATCTATTATCTATGACAAAAACGGAGGTGCCTGCAGAAAAGAAGTGACAAGCTGCTGCTTTTTGCTGCAGAAATTCTGCAGCAAGACCTATAAGAAGAAAAATGCAGTGAGCGCACAGCATTTTGGTTTTCCCATAGATTTTGCTGGGGAAGGACTGCAGAAAGGTATTGAACAAAAACTGCACTTTGTTTGCAGCAAAAACTGCGGCAAATCCGTGGCAAAAAAACGCAGTGTGCGCACAGGGCCTTAAGGTTGTCATGGGGTCACTATGACTGGTGGCATTCTTCTATGGTTACAGTTCAGTACATTGGCAAGGCAGGAGCACCGTGCAGCAGGTGTCAGTGTACAGTGGCAGGGCAAAGTGGCGGGCCGAAGTAATTGGGCAGTGTGGCAGGGCAGAATGTCAGGGCAGTGTCACAGACCTGCACATCCCTGAACTCCCCCCTCCCCCACCATTAGGTGCAGACACAGGTCGGGGTCACACTATTCCTGACTTTCAGGATCCTGAAGCCCTTTACACTGCACAGGGAGGGAGGGGGGACTATCACAGATATGAAATAATGAACAGGACAGAAGTTCTCCAGTGTTCACATGAAACATTTACCTTTACAGAGAAGTGATGAGTGTCCTTCCCTCCCCTCCCCCACCCCACAGAAGTGCTGTCCTGAGTCTCCTGCCCTCCACTCACCAGCAGCACACCCAGCAGTGTGTGCAGAGCTACCATCCTCACTCTTCTATCTGGCAGTCGCACATTTCACTGGTCCGCAGATGGCGAGTGTAGATGCAGAGCTTCATCCTCCTCAGCGCTGCCATTCTTCAGTCAGATTCCTGTCTTGAGAGCAATCTGCATTATGATTGGAGGAGCCTTCCACAGCAGCCTCCTGCTGACCACTGATTTACCTATCAGCTCTTTGCTTTCATTTTCTCTTGTTCTCACTGCAGCCTGAGCTCTGTGCCCTCGCGTCGCCCCGCTCCCTCCAGCAAATGCCGATTTACTACCCTGCTCTACTCCTGCAGAGTTAAGAGTAGCTGAAGCTCCAGGTGGGCCCCTCTAAGCACAGGGCCCGGGGCAACCGCCCCCTCTGCCCCCTGCTAGCTACGCTACTGCTTTCAACATTTCAGTCTGGTGGAGATGGGGTAATGAAGAGATTAATTTAGTGTTGATTACATCTGGGTCTTCTGATACCTGTACATATGGATTATAATTATTGTGGCCAATACATTTCAATCCTTTATGGCAAACAGACACTTTAAAAGGAACTTGTCATGTCTTTTTTTTTATATTAAACCACTTCCAATGTGTACTAAATAATGCAATGTGCATCATTAACATGGTTTAAGAAAAATAATTCTGTGTGTTTATCTTAAAAAATACTTTATATCCTTAGGTGAATGCAGTATATACCTTAGGTTTCAGTCATAGGGGTGTACAATACAAGGTATTATTGTAGTACCGTGTTAGCTAGAAATATCTATTGACATACTATGCCCCAAGAATGACAAAAGTATTTTAGAAGTGATACGTTTTATAGGCTAAACAAAAAAATTATGATTTTTCTGGTTAGCCTATAAAGGTATCACTCCTAAAATACTTTTGTCATTTTTGGGGGATAGTATTATAGGGGTGGAACGTTTGCTGGAATCAGTCACAGTCAATCAAGCTCAGGCAAGATTGTTTTTTTTTAACTGAGTCATGCCCCCAGAATTGTAATTGATTACACCACAGGTCCTTCACCATCAGTTCTCTGTTGAGCTTCTCCCATTACAGTCACATGATTGTGACATTAGCACAGGTCCTTCACCACCAGTTCTCCAATGTTAAGCTTCGTACCTTAGATTTTAGACATAGCGCCGGAGCTTTTGCTGGAATCAGTCACAGTCAGTCAAGCTTAGGCAAGATTGTTTTTTTTTAACTTAGTTATGCCTCCAGAATTGTAATTGATTACATGCAGGTCCTTCACTATCACTTCTCTGTTGAGCTCCTCCCATTACAGTAACATGATTGTCAGCACAGGTCCTTCACCACCACTTCTCCAATGTTGAGCTATGGAGCTCAGCATTTGAGAAGTGGTGGTAAAGGACTTGTACTGATGTCACGATCATGTGACATAATGGGCGGACCTCAACAGAGAAGTGATAGTGAAGGACCTGTGGTAATCAGCAGAAGAGAAGTGGTTTTGCAGGACCTGTGTTGATGTCACAATCATGTGACTGTAATGGGCAGTGCTCAGCAGAGAAGTGATGTTGAAGGACCTGTGATGTAATCAATTATACTGCTGTAGAATAAAATCTGGAGGAGACAAAATGGTGTATTTTCCTAGCGGAGCAGGAAAAAGGAGGTTTAGAAAAACTCACCTTGGGGAGTTGTGAGAGTCACAACTACCATTAGCGCATAGTGTCAAACCATGTCGGCTGCCGCATACCCAGTAGATTCAAATAGTAACCATTGTAAAGAAAGGGTTAAATCGAGCTGGCGTGGATATAAGCAGAGGATGAATCCAGCGGTTAATCTTCGTGATTTTTATTGTTCAACGCATTTCAGAGTCCAAATGACTCCTTCATCAGGAATCAAAAAACACTGATGTACATCCTCAACGTGTTTCAGAGTCCAAATGACTCCATCATAAAAATCATGAAGATTAACCCTTGGATTCATCTCCTGCTTATATCCACGGCATTGCGATTAACTTTTTCCTCCCTCCTGTTACTATTTCAATTATACTGCTGGGAGCGTGACTAAGTTCAATAAAGAATCTTGCCTGAACTTGAGTGACAGTGACTGATCCCAGCAAAAGCTCAACCCCTATGAGTGAAACCTAAGATACTTACTGCATTCACTTAAGCATATAAAGTCTTTTTTTAAATTAAACACATGGAATATTTGTAAACCATGTTAGTGATGCACATTGGATCATTTAAAACGCATTGGGGGCAGTTTATTATAAAAATTACATGACAGGTTCTTTGTAAGTGGGACGATACTCAATACCACAATGGTTTTATAGTCCATGAGTTGTTTCCAGCACCAAAGTGAGGTTTTCTTACATCCTCCATCTTTACAGTCCTCAGACCTTAATCCTATTTCTGGAAGGATGCACAATAAGCTGTTAGGAGTATGTACGGTAAGTACCATCATCTAATTTGTGGCAGTTTCAAAAAAAGTTGATGTTTAAATTGTCTAAAAGTGCTCCTAGAGGGGTGTCTCTAATAAAATGGCCATTCAGTGTATGATTTATACTTGGTGGAAATGACAGAATAAAGCTGATCATAGACATTAGATGTCTGGATCTTCTCACAATTTTCCGGTTACGGAGACTGCTGGTTACAATTAGGAGGCGACAGGTGGGATTATACAGAAGATCTGCAACTACGGTATATGATATGTACTACTGTCAGTTTTTACCATCACAATAATTTCTGATCCTTTCTGCTCTTTAAAAAACTTATTTTACACAACTTCTCCATCTGTCTGTGACTTTTCACATTTTTTTCAGGATAAAGATCTGGACAATATTGATACAACAGAAACATATGTGAGCGGTGATGAGTGGTATAAAGTAAAGATTATTACCGATAGTGACTCAGGTAAGTGGGAACCATAAATTCAGAAAAGTCACAGATTCTATTTATTCACTTACTGCTACAATTATGTGGTGATTTTTTTAGGCTGTTTGGTATAAAGATTTTTGCTGTGCATTATAGAGACAGACACGTTTTCTTGCAGAAGTGACAGTTTCTTTTTGCCACATTTCAATAGAGTTTTTTTTTCCCACAAAAATAAAAATACAGGGTGGTGTCCATGTATTTTGTTCTGGATGTTTCAAGACATGATTGCTGCAGCCCGTAAGACTCATTGGTTACTGCTGTGGTCAGAGATTGACTGCAGTAGTCGCCTGCCCAGGGGCGTACATAGAAATCATGGGGCCCCATAGCAAAAGTCTGAATGGGGCCCCCCCACTGATAAAAAACAAACAAACAAAAAAAATTATCATAATAATCATGATACATGTTATTGGGGGCCGGCATGCATTATTGGGGGCGGCTTATAGTCAGAAATAACACATACTACTACATAGTGTTACTGAACAACACCCACCAGATAAAGGTTTGCAATGTATTATTACATTGCAAAATAATGCCGCCACACCATGACCAAATATCACCACATATAGTCTGAATATAACCACCGTCCTGTTACTGAGAAAAGGCCACTGCACCAAGACCAGTGGTATCACACCACAAATCCCTAAAAAAATCTGCAATATGTGAACTTGGCCTAAAGTTGGGATGTCCTTCTTCGTGCCCCTCACTGCACACAATATAAATTTTCACATCTGTCTCCCCCATTTAATGGTAAGGATTATGACTATAGCCTAAGGATCTATATTAAAACTCTGCAAAGTACAGGGATAATACACACACACACACACACACACACACACACACACAGTGATGGCACAGAAAAGGGGCAACACACACACAGTGATGGCACAGCACAGGGGCAACACACACAGTATTGGCACAGGGGCAACACACACACACACACAGAGAGTGATGGCACAGCACAGGGCAGTTTTTCTGTAGTATTACAGGCAGACGTTTGTACATTATAATACTCACCTGCTCCTGTGCTGTGAGAGATGATGATAGTGGCTCAGGCCTCTCTGCTGCTCTTCCTGTCAGTCTTCCTGGCTGCTCCTGCTGTCCTCTGCTTTTTCTTTCTATTCCTTCTGTTCTCCGCTTCTCACCGTTTTTCTGCTCTCTGTTTCCTTTTCTCTCTTTTTTTGTGACCTCTACTCCTTCTTCACTCCTGCACTCTTTTCATTTTCATCATTTCATTTTCCCGGGTCTTCCCCCTCTCCTGATTGGCTGTTCTCCTCCTGGCATCTCTCACTTGGAGAATCTGCTGCCTGGCCACTCCCTCCTCTTCAGCACAGGCCGCGCACAGTGTGCAGTATGGGCGAGTTTGAATCTCTCCGTTGGCCATTCTGCAGCTATACAAACCATGCTGGCTCCCGGCGGCGGTAATCAGCTGCTTGGTGACGGCCCCGGGGGCATGATGCATGAAAGTGGAAACTGTATGTGTGTCTGCTATAGTAACCCGCACCGTCTCATTTACAATCACGATATTTTGCACAGACACCTCATGTGACTCAGGGAACGTCATAGACTATTTTTTGAGGGGAAAATGTAACCCTGCACTTTAGGCTGAGGCCACGCATGACACTCGGCTCACACTGGGAGCACAGCAGGAGCCGACTGTCATGCGAGTGTCACTGCGACTGAGCTCCGATCATGCGATCGGACCTCAGCTGCAGGGGACGGGCCGGCACTCAGGAGGGGCGGGCCAGTGCTGCAGAGGGGAGGGAGGGATTTATCTCCCTCTCTCCTCCGTAGCCGGCTATTGCCATTCTCGCACTGCACTCGCGGTACACCGGTGTAACGTGAGTGCAGTGCGATTCTTCTCTCGCCCCATACACTTGAATGGGTGCGAGAGAAAGAGTCTCGCATAACAATCGCAGCATGCCACAATTGTTTTCTCGGTCCGATTGGAGCCGAGAAAATAATTGCTCATATGCGCTGGCACATAGGCTAATATTTGTCCGAGTGGAATACGATGTTTTATCGCATCCCACTCGCTCCGATTTTCATGCCGTGTTTCTTAAGCCTTACAGTTACTCTCCAAAAAAATTCCTTACATTAAAGTCAATGGAGCTAGTAGGTGAGGTCATTAATAGGAGCTGTGATTGGTTATTATAGGCAACAAAGGACATTGCTAGTGTAAGAAGCTTCTGTGTGAGGTAATATGATACCGGTGGAGAGATGGATAGAGACAGACAGGGAATGAGAGAGAGACACACAGGGAATGAGAGAGAGACAGAGACAGACAGACAGGGAATGAGAGAGAGAGACAGACAGACAGGGAATGAGAGACAGCGACAGATAGGGAATGAGAGACAGCAACAGACAGGGAATGAGAGACAGATAGGGAATGAGAGAGACAGACAGACAGATAGGGAATGAGAGACAGAGACAGACAGGGAATGAGAGAGAGAGAGACAGACAGGGAATGAGAGAGAGAGAGACAGACAGGGAATGAGAGAGAGAGACAGACAGATAGGGAATGAGAGAGAGAGACAGACAGATAGGGAATGAGAGACAGCGACAGATAGGGAATGAGAGACAGCAACAGACAGATAGGGAATGAGAGACAGATAGGGAATGAGAGAGAGAGACAGACAGATAGGGAATGAGAGACAGAGACAGACAGGGAATGAGAGAGAGAGAGACAGACAGGGAATGAGAGAGAGAGAGACAGACAGGGAATGAGAGAGAGAGACAGACAGATAGGGAATGAGAGAGAGAGACAGACAGATAGGGAATGAGAGACAGCGACAGATAGGGAATGAGAGACAGCAACAGACAGATAGGGAATGAGAGACAGAGACAGATAGGGAATGAGAGAGAGAGACAGACAGATAGGGAATGAGAGACAGAGACAGACAGGGAATGAGAGAGAGAGAGACAGACAGGGAATGAGAGAGAGAGACAGACAGACAGGGAATGAGAGAGAGAGACAGATAGGGAATGAGAGAGAGAGACAGACAGACAGGGAATGAGAGACAGGGAATGAGAGACAGCGACAGATAGGGAATGAGAGACAGCAACAGACAGATAGGGAATGAGAGACAGAGACAGATAGGGAATGAGAGAGAGACAGACAGACAGGGAATGAGAGAGACAGACAGACAGGGAATGAGAGAGAGAGACAGACAGATAGGGAATGAGAGAGAGACAGACAGATAGGGAATGAGAGAGACAGACAGGGAATGAGAGACAGAGACAGACAGATAGGGAATGAGAGAGAGAGACAGACAGATAGGGAATGAGAGACAGAGACAGACAGGGAATGAGAGAGAGAGAGACAGACAGGGAATGAGAGACAGCGACAGACAGGGAATGAGAGAGAGAGGCAGACAGATAGGGAATGAGAGACAGCGAGAGACAGGGAATGAGAGACAGCGACAGACAGATAGGGAATGAGAGAGAGACAGACAGGGAATGAGAGAGAGACAGACAGACAGGGAATGAGAGAGAGACAGACAGGGAATGAGAGAGAGACAGACAGGGAATGAGAGAGAGAGACAGACAGGGAATGAGAGAGAGAGAGACAGACAGGGAATGAGAGAGAGAGACAGACAGGGAATGAGAGAGACAGACAGACAGGGAATGAGAGAGAGAGACAGACAGACAGGGAATGAGAGAGAGACAGCGACAGACAGGGAATGAGAGAGAGACAGCGACAGACAGGGAATGAGAGAGAGACAGCGACAGACAGGGAATGAGAGAGAGACAGCGACAGACAGGGAATGAGAGAGAGACAGCGACAGACAGGGAATGAGAGAGAGACAGCGACAGACAGGGAATGAGAGAGAGACAGCGACAGACAGGGAATGAGAGACAGCGACAGACCGATAGGGAATGAGAGAGAGAGAGAGAGACAGACAGGGAATGAGAGACAGCGACAGACAGATAGGGAATGAGAGACAGAGACAGACAGATAGGGAATGAGACAGAGACAGATAGGGAATGAGAGACAGAGACAGACAGGGAATGAGAGAGACAGATAGGGAATGAGAGAGAGAGAGACAGACAGGGAATGAGAGAGAGACAGACAGGGAATGAGAGACAGAGAGAGAGACAGGGAATGAGAGACATAGGGAAAGAGACAGACAGAGGCATCCAGACAGACAGACAGACTACATGCACAGTTACACACACTGTACATTACCTCATCTTGCAGTTTCTGATCAGTGAAGAGCAGGAGAGAAACCACGGGGACTTGCACGGAGGCTGCTGCAGCTGAACAGCAGGACCTAGATGTTCACTGGTCATGTGATCAGGCACATGATCAGTTAGATGACAGGTCCTTCACCGCAGCCTCCATAGTACATTTCCTGTCCTGCACCGATCACATAGATCAGTGCAGAGTAGGAGAAATGGCAGCTTTCTATGAGCGACTCGGGCCCCCTAATTGCCCTCATGGCGGTCCCGCCCCCTGGGGCCCGGTGAGCTGGGGGTGAAAGGGAAGGAGCCTGGGCTGTCAGCTGCGGGCCCCCCCCTCCTGCCTCCAGCTCACGGGCCCCGTAGCAGTGGCGTGGTCTGCCTCTATGGACGGTACGCCACTGCGCCTGCCTGTCCAGTCAGAAAGGGTGTATGGAAATCGACACATCAGCTACTTTCTCTGATAGTTTGACGTATTCTGTATGGTTCCGTTTCTTTTACCTGAAATTCAGCATCATTTTGGAAAATTGGTCCACAATCATCCACATAACTGTGCTGGCAAATGCCTACCTGTATTGGTTGCATTGGCAGTTGTGGTATGAGGGGTAGTGGCACCCCTGAGTCAGGGTAAATCTGGAGAAGGTGCAGGACACTTCCAAAAACTGAGACAACTGTCAGCCATGTTCCTAGATAATGATGATGTTTGTGTGGTGTACAAATAAGATCTGCGTGTTGCGGAAGTAATGTCATCAGAAGAGGATGGTGTCGTCAGCAAGAAAGAGTGTAATCGACGTTTGGCCTAAAGGTCTATTGGGACTGATCTGCTACTCTTGTGATCAGCTTGAGAGTAGGTGATGCCACAAGTACCGTTGGTTTTAGAGGCTTTGCAGCACCTGAAAGCTCTGGTTGTGGTGGTGGCGGTGAGTCTTTTGTGTGGTCAACTCTCGTGTGGGAATTGTTAATCTCTTCCAGCAGGAAAATATGCTAAGGATTTTCAGCACAAATTGACTATGAACTATCTGCCATTACCTGTTCATGTGGGAAAGGCGAACTGACCAGCAGTATGTCCAATGCGCAAGCTGTCAATCTCTTTCTCATAACCTTTCTGGTAGCAAGGCCGTATACTCTCATAGTGACTGGTCATTGTCATCATTACCATCATGGTCTACTAATTTTTGTATTCTTCCTGCTCTCTTCTATGAAATATTTCAACATTTCAGTGATAATATACTTTGATGATCAAGACGAGGACCATAGTTGGAGAATAGACTAGTCTGGCTCTTCCCAGCACTGTTGCAGGTGATTGACAAGTCTCTCTCTACATACAAATGAGGTTCTTATCTACACTACTCTACATTTCCCGCGGTCTGAACATCATGCTATAAACAGAAAAGAATATACAAAGATGATAGACAGTGATATAAAAAGGCATGGTCATTCTAACTTTCTGGCTCCCGAGGGGCGGGGCCTGACCGGGCATGAAAGAGCAAGCATAGAAGGAGAGCTCCCGGGGAGGCTGCAAACTACCAATTCCACTGGGCCCACAGGACTGAACTTACCAACTAAATAGACACCGGACACCTCCCTGATCATATTACCTACCTCAAAGTGCGGAGCCATGACCGGAGGGATTAGCAGACGGCACCAGGAAGCAGCAGCCACGGAGTGGGGAAAGTCCCAAAATGGCGCTGGACAGCAAACAGTGAGTTCCAAGGCAGGAAGTAGCGGCAGCAAACGCGGCAGTGAAGCTAGCGGGATTTTCAAGGGCTCCTGGTGGTGGGGGAACCCCCTCTACTGGGGGGGCACTACATAGCCCAGCAGACTCGGGAAAACCCAGGGCATTGCAAAGCCCAGTTGACTTGAGCAGGCAGGAGGCACCTCAAGGCCCAGCAAGCCCATGCATCCCAGCAGACTTGGGCAAGTGTGGAGTATCAAAAAGCCCTGCAGCCTCAGGCAAACAAGGAGCACCATAAGGCCCAGCAGACTCGGGCAACTGCAGGGTAGCAAAAAGCCCTGCATCCTTGGGCAAACAAGGGGCACTACAAGGTCCATCAGACTTGAGCAAGTACAAACCACCACAAAGTCCGACAGGCTCAAGCAGTCACGGAGCACTACAAAGCCCAGCAGGTTCGAGCAGGCAGGAATCACTAATAAATCCGGGCCAGTATGCTGTGTTAATGGAGAAGGAAGGGGAAGAGGGCAGTGAATCGGCTCTGGAGGAAGTGATATCCTTACTGCTGCAAAATGGTCAGGATCCTGGCGCAAGAGAGACACAGGTCATCATGGGTGATGTGAGCTTTCAGGGTGAGGAGCCCACGCTGAAGGACATATTATCTGCTATTAAGCAATTTGGCACCACTCTAAATACCCAGATGGGACAAATCAGAGAGGAAATATCTCATTTAAGTCAGGGCCTGCAAAAAGCATCCGACAGAATGGCAGCTTCAGAAGGGAGAATAAGTGACTTGGAAGACAAGTTACCGCAAGTGTCCGGAAAGGTGAGCAGTCATGAACAACAGCTGGCAGCCCTGATGAACAAAACTGATGACTTAGAGAACAGGCTGAGGAGGAATAATGTGAGAGTGATCGGAATCCCGGAGAAGACGGAAGGTACAAATCCATCCGAATTTTTCGAGAAATGGCTGCACAAGATATTTGGTGATGAGGTTCTTTCATGACTCTACGCAGTTGAACGGGCACACAGAGTCCCCATAAGACCACTGCCACCGGGAGCCCCTCCGAGACCGGGGTTGATTAAACTGCTCCACTATAGAGATAGAGAAGCCATCCTACGCGCAGCCCGCAACAAGGGAGACGTCATGGTCAGCGGTTACAGAGTTTAATTTTTACCGGACTTTTCCGTGGAGATATCGAAGCGAAAGGTGTGCTTCATTGATGTAAAGCGGCGCTTGAGGGCTCTGCATATCTCCTACTCCATGTTATACCCAGCGAGGCTTAGAGTGGCAGCACTAAACGAGATCTTTTTCTTTGAAAATTCGCAGGATGCCCTCAGTGGCTGGATCTGAACGAGCAGCGAATCAAGCAATCTCTGCAACAATGAGGAGGAGGGAGAGGAGGAACCCTGGTGCAGCTGAATTAAATTACAACCTCTGCTACAACGAGAAATCCAGGGGATGTTTAACCCCTTTAGGACGAAGCCAGTTTTGTACTTAATGACCAGGCCATTTTTTGCAATTCTGACCAGTGTCACTTTATGAGGTTATAACTCTGGAACGCTTCAACGGATCCCGGTGATTCTGACATTGTTTTTTCGTGACATATTGTACTTCATGATAGTTATAAATTTAGAACGATATTTTTTGCTTTTATTTGTGAAAAAATCGGAAATTTGATGAAAATTTTGAAAATTTTGCAATTTTCAAACTTTTAATTTTTATGCCCTTAACCCAGAGAGTTATGTCACACAAAACAGTTAATAAATAACATTTCCCACATGTCTACTTTACATTAGCGCAATTTCTGAAACAAAATGTTTTGGGGTTAGGAAGTTAGAAGGGGTCAAAGTTCATCAGCAATTTCCCATTTTTTCAACAAAATTCACAAAACCATTTTTTTAGGGACCACATCACATTTGAAGTGACTTTGAGAGGCCTAAGTGACAGAAAATACCTAAAAGTGACACCATTCTCAAAACAGCACGCCTCAAAGTACTCAAAACCACATCCAAGAAGTTTATTAACCCTTCAGGTGCTTCACAGGAACTAAAGCAAAGTGGAATGAAAAAAAGCAAAAAATAAAATTTTACCTAAAATGTTGCTCTACCCCAAATTTATTCACTTTTAGAAGAAATAACACAACAAAATGAACCCCAAAACTTGTTACCCACTTTCTTATGAACGCGCCAATACCCCACATGTGGTCAGAAACCTTTGTTTGGACAAATGGGAGGGCTTGGAACAGAAGGAGCAATATTTGAATTTTGGAAAGCAAATTTGGCTGAAATAGATTGCGGGCACCATGTTGCATTTACATGTCCGCCAAGGTACCTAAACAGCAGAAACCCCTTACAAGTGACACCATTTTGGAAACTAGACCCCTTAAGGCTTCTATCTAGGGGTATAGTGAGCATTTTGGATACACAGGTACTTCACAGATTTTGATAACGTTACGTTGTCACATTGAAAATTTTCATTTTTTTCTCAAAAATGTTGCTTTAGCATCAATTTTTTCACTTTTTCAAGAGGTAATTCCAAAAATGTGACCCCAATGTTTGTTACCCACTTTTTTATGAGCGCGGTGATACCTCACTTGTGGTCTGAAACCTTTGTTTGGAGAAATGGGAGGGCTTGGAACGGAAGGAGCAATATTTGAATTTTGGAAAGGAAATTTGGCTGAAAAAGATTGCGGGCACCATGTCGCATTTGGAGGACCCCTAAGGTACGTAAACAGCAAAAAAACACCACAAGTGACCCCATATTGGAAACTAGGCCCCTCAAGGAATTTATCTTGATGTTTGGTGAGTACCCTGAACCCCCAGGTGCTTTACAGAAGTTTATAACGTTGAGCCATGAAAATAAAAAAATAAAATTTTACCACAAAATTGTTACTTCAACCAGGTAGCTTTTTTTTTCACAAGGGTAACAGGAAAAAAATCACCATGAAATTTATTGCGCAATTTCTCCTGAGTTTGTTGATATCTTGTATGTGGTGGAAATCAACTGTTTGGGCACACTACAGGGCTCAGAAGAGAAGGAGTGCAATTTGACTGCAAAATTGGCTGGAATCAATAGCGGACGCCATGTTGCATTAGGAGAACCCCTGAGGTGCCTAAGCAGTGGAGGTCCCCCACAAGTGACCCCATTCTGGAAATAAGACCCCTCAAGGCTTTAATCTAGGTGTATATTGAGCATTTTGAATACACGAATACTTCACAGAATTTGATAAGCTTAGGTTGCCATATTGAAATTTTCATTTTTTTCACAAAAATGTTGATTTAGCGACACATTTTTCACTTTTTCAAGAGGCAACAACAAAACGTGTACCCCACAGGTTGTTATCTAATTTCTTGTGAGCGCAGGGATACCACATATGTGGCCAAAAACCTTTGTTTGGATAAATGGGAGGGCTTGGAATGGAAGGAGCACCATTTGAATTTTGGAAAAGTTGAAGTAAATTGCGCGCACCATGTCACATTAGCAGGGCCCCTTGGGCACCTATACATCAGAAACCCCCCACAAGTGACCTCATTTTGGAAACTGGACCCCTCAAGGATTTTATTCAGGAGTATAGTAAACATTTTGAATCCACAGGTACTTCACAAAACTGTTGCTGTAGCAAAAAATTTCTCACTGTTAAGGGGGCTTTACACGCTGCGACATCGCTAATGCGGAGTCGTTAGGGTCACGGAATTGGTGACGCACATCCGGCCGCATTAGCGATGTTGCTGCGTGTGACACCGATGAGCGATTTTGCATCGTTGCAAAAACGTGCAAAATCGCTCATCGGTGACATGGGGGTCCATTCTCGATTATCGTTACTGCAGCAGTAACGATGTAGTTCGTCGCTCCTGCGGCAGCACACATCGCTATGTGTGACGCCGCAGGAACGAGGAAGCTCCCCTTACCTGCCTCCCGGCCGCTATGAGGAAGGAAGGAGGTGGGCGGGATGTTCCGGCCACTCATCTCCGCCCCTCCGCTTCTATTGGGCGGCCGCTCAGTGACGTCACTGTGACGCCACACGGACCGCCCCCTTAGAAAGGAGGCGGTTTGCCGGTCACAGCGACGTCGCCGGGCAGGTAAGTATGTGTGACGCATGTGCGCGATGTTGTGCGGCATGGGCAGCGATTGCCCGTGTCGCACAACAGATGGGGGCGGGTACCCACGCTAGCGATATCGGGACCGATATCGCAGCGTGTAAAGTAGCCTTTAGGCTATGTGGCCATGATCCAGCGACACGGCGTCTAGTACCCAGTGTCAGCCTCCTGCAGAAATGTGAGTGTTGTCCACGGGAGAACGCAGCTGCCCATGCCCACGATTTGGGTTCAGGCTGCTGTGGACTTTAGTTCTATTCTACCTGCAAAGAACACTCATCTCCGCAGCATAAATTGACATCCTGAGGCTCGGGAAGCTGCGCCACAGGTCGATTTATGCTGCGGAGAAAAGAAACACAGTGGGCACGGGATTTCTAAAAATCCTGCCACTGTGCTTCTACTGCACAACGCAGCGTTATGGACGCAGGGAAAACACTCTGCGCCCAAAATGTTGCAAACCCTGATTGTGGGCACACAGCGTAAAATGCTACAATGGATGAATGGATAGATGTCAAACATATATAACGTCCCACCCCCCTGCATATTCTAAGCTGGCGCCCTTTAGTGTCTTTCATGTGACACTAAAGGATGCCTAGCCTTGTATTTAGCCCAAAAAAAAAAAAAATAATTAAAATAAATGACGTGGGGTCCCCCCTATTTTTGATAGCCAGCTAGGGTAAAGCAGACAGCTGTAGCCTGCAAACCACAGCTGACAGCTTCATCTTGTCTGGTGATCAATTTGGAGGGCTCCCCAAGCTGTTTTTTTTTTTTAATTATTTATAAATAAATAATTAAAAAAAAAAAACAAACGTGGGGTCCCCCCAAATTAGATCACCAGCCAAGGTGAAGCTGACAGCTGGGGTCTGGTATTCTCAGGATGGGAAGAGCCACGGTTATTGGACTCTTCCCAGCCTAAAAATAGCAGGCCGCAGCCGCCCCAGAAGTGGCGCATCCATTAGATGCGCCAATTCTGGCGCTTCGCCCCAGCTCATCCCGCGCCCTGGTGCGTTGGCTAACGGGGTAATGAATGGGGTTGATACCAGGTGTGTAATGTCACCTGGCATCAAGCCCAGCAATTAGTTATGTCACGGCGTCTATCAGATACCCGACATAACTAATTGACAGTAATAAAAAAAAAATTGACAACAAAAAAAAAATTTATTTGAAAAAACACTCCCCAAAACATTCCCTGATTGACCAATTTATTGAAAAGAAAAAAAAAAAAATCCACAATAATCCATTTGGACGTCCCACGTCGCCTCTGGACCTTCTAGAATATGGGGGACACGTTCAGGGAACGTATCCCCCATTTTCTAGGAGGGCAGACCCTCCATTTGAGGAGAGTGGGTGCAAAGAATCTGCACCCACTCTCCCCGGGTCACAGCTGCAGAGTGCGAGCAGCCAGCGTCCTGAACACAGGAAGCTGTCATCTGCTCGGCACATGTGACCGGCGTCTGCAGAGAAGGAGGAGGGGGCCGCGGGGGATCAGCGCTCCGGTATGTATGACACCGGGGGACACCGGGGGACACCAGGGGGGGGGGTAGGGGGGGACCCGGCAGGGCCTAGGGAGCAGGTTTCTGTCGCATGTGTGATGGCACATGCGACAGAAACCATAGGAACAGTGGAAATGCGGCCGGCGCGCTGCTGTGATCGCCGGTGCGCGCGGCCATCTTGGATTTTCGGGAGGGGGTTGGGGGTCGGGGGGGGCACTTTGGGGACACCGGGGGACCGGAGGGAACCGGGAAAAAGATTTATCTCCCATCTGGCATGTTTGAACATGCCAGATGGGAGATAAATGATTTTTTACCGGCGCGGTCATTTACTATAACTTGATGATCGGTATACGGTGTATACCGGTCATCAGGTGAGCGGGGACCGGAAAAACCGGCCCGAATCATGATCTCCAGGGTCTCAGCTACCCCCGGCAGCTGAGACCCCGGAAATTTTCTGACTCTGGGGGGCGCTAGACCCTTTTTTCCGACCGCCGTTAAAAAGCGGCGGATCGGAAAAAGTACCCTTATTTACCGCCGTTAAAAGGCGTATCGGCGGTCGTAAAGGGGTTAATTTAGTTTTATGGAGATATAAAGGGAAAAGAGAGAAAAAAGAAAAATCTCTTTCCATTTCTTCCTTTTTTTTTTTTTCTCAAGGTCAAGTGCTACCGGTCAATAATCGCCGGTCACGGCCTGCAGGATTGTTTCCTTTTGTTTTTCTCTAGATCCACTATGGCCCAGTGGTCACAGAATTTGGCTATGTCATTTTGAGGAGGCAGCGTCTCCGGGGGTGATTTCCCCCCCCCCCCTTTTTTATTTGTCGCACCCTCTTTTTTTTTTTTCTTTCAATGTGTTGTTTTTGGTTACCATCTGTGAGGTCTCTTTGACATTACTTAGGCTGCGTTTTTTCATTAAGAGGATTGAAATGGCTTTGGATGCAGTCCAATGAGACCCCAGAGTGGTACAAACATCTTTTCAAGGCAATTGAAGACTTTGTGATAATTGCGATTTGCAGCAAATTGTTTCACCACATATCAGAGCTTAAAAAAACAATCAAAGCTGATGAATTTGAATTTGAGAAGACTTTTATGATAATTCTTTGAATCCTCTAACTTTCGTTCTTGATTAAAGAAAACATTCTTGGCAAATACTTTCACTTTGATTTGTATTGTGCTGGTCCAAGAATTTCACCGCTAGTGGTGCAATACGGGTGTCTTCAACCATCAGTCTTAATCATGGCACCAGTTAAAGCAACCAAGAAAACTGAACCAAACTTCTATTCCATTATAACTAGTATTCAGGTGTGGCTGTGCCTAGTTCTAACTTTTTCAAAGAAAACGTTATGGACCCTCAAAACTCAGTTAAGTTCTGGGAATCAGGGAAGCACCCCAAAGCAAAGCGGTTGTGACTGATAGTTGAATGACTTATCACTCAATACTTAGGGGCACTTTGCACACTACGACTTCGCAGCTGCGATGTCGGTGGGGTTAAATCGAAAGTGACGCACATCCGGCGTCGCAGTCGATATCGTAGTGTGTAAATCCTTTTTGATACGATTAAGGAGCGCAAAAACGTCAAAATCGTATCATCGGTGTAGCGTCAGTCATTTCCATAATTTCGGAAGGACCGATGTTACGATGTTGTTCCTCGTTCCTGCGGCAGCACACATCGCTGTGTGTGAAGCCGCAGGAGCGAGGAACATCACCTTACCTGCGTCCTGCGGCTCACGCCGGCTATGTGGAAGGACGGAGGTGGGCGGGATGTTTACGTCCCGCTCAGCTCCGCCCCTCCGCTTCTATTGGCCGCCTGCCGTGTGACGTCGCTATGATGCCGCACGACCCGCCCCCTTAATAAGGAGGCGGTTCGCCGGCCAGAGCGACGTCTCAGGGCAAGTGAGTGCATGTGAAACTGCCGTAGCGATAATGTTCGCTACGGCAGCTATCACCATGATATTGCGCTTAAGTGCCCTTGGATAAAGCATTGGCGAAACGCGTCAGGGTGTCCCATGGTAAGATACAGTATGTGATTACTCTAGATGTTTTTGTACACTTGCATGTGACTATCTATTTTGTGTGTTGCGGCATGTCAGGACTCTTATTCCTTGTTATTATTACTCCACATTCCATTCATTTGGTTATGGCATTACCTATTTATAAACGGCATTGACTCCTGACATTCCCCATTACACTACTAAATGTTCATGCTTTTCTACAGTCCGTGCAGTGTCACATCTGACACTCTTGCTATAGACATACTGTCCTGATTTCTTCTTGCCATCCATTTGCTGTACAGGGTGTACAGACTTTGGGTTCAGCTTTTGAGAGTTTTTCATTGTATGTTTGGCCAAAGTATTCAATTTTATTCAGTCGGATGAATTTTTGAAATAAATTCCTGAAAGTAATTTTCAGAGGGGATTTTGTTTACACTTTATCTGACTAGGAGATATATATTTATTATTGCTGGCCACCATGTGATTTCAATCAGAGAAAAATCTGTCTCCCATCATCATGTCATTGTATTGCTGTGCATTTTTATCTTGTTTTATATACATATTTTCTTAATAAAGATATTTTCTATGTAAAAGTGTTGTAGTTCTTTGTAGGTTGTATAATAATAATAATAATAATAATAATAATAATTTTATTCATTTATATAGCGCTACTAATTCCACAGCGCTTTACATACATTGCCAATACTGTCCCCATTGGGGCTCACAATCTAGAGTCCCTATCTGTATATCTTTGGAGTGTGGGAGGAAACCGGAGTACCCGGAGGAAACGCACGCAAACACGGGGAGAACATACAAACTCCTTGCAGATGGTGTCCTTGGTGGGATTTGAACCCAGGACCCCAGCGCTGCAAGGCTGCAGTGCTAACCACTGAGCCACCGTGCCGCCCGTTTGTATCACTCTTATTGAGGAGTAAATTGGATAAAAAATAAAAAAAATATTCTGCTTCCAAAAAAATCTGAATAAAAATACAGTATAAAAAGTAAAAAACAATATATTCAAAGGTGTTAAATAAATAAGTGCTAAAACAGATATATAAGTGGAGACTACAGCATACACTCTCACTAATCACAGTAAACTATACAATGTCTGAAAGTTTGAATGTTTTAGAGGGAACCTATCAGCAGATTTGGGGCGTATAAGCTGCGGCCACCACCAGTGAGCTCTTATATACAACATTCTAACATGCTGTATATAAGAGCCCAGGCCGCTGTGTAGAACATAAAAATCACTTTATAATACTTGCCTAAATGGTCGCTGTGGTGGAGTTGGGTCATATGGGTGTCTCCGGTGCCGGCACCTCCTCTATCGGCCACCTTCGTCCTCCTTCTGAAGCCTATGTGCACGACACGTCCTACGTCATACACACTCGGTGGTCACAATGACTGCAAGGGACCTCAATGCCGATGAGTGTGTCTGACGTAGGATGCACCTTCCTCCCAGGTTTCAGAAAAAGGACGACAAAGATGACCAAAAGAGGAGGTGCTGGCACCGGAGAACGGAGACGCCCATATAACCAAACTCCACCGCAGCGACCGTTTAGGTAAGTATTATAAAGTGATTTTTACGTTCTACACAGCGGCCTGGGCTCTTATATACAGCATGTTAGAATACTGTATATAAGAGCACTGGTGGCGGTCGCAGCTTGTAGGCCCCAAATCTGGTGACAGGTTCCCTTTAAACTGAACATATAGTAATAAAAATGTGTATGAGGCAAAAAAATATAAATATATATTGAATTGATATTATGCTTACTAGGATAGTAGTGTTCTGCAAGTCACACTAGAGTCAAACTGCACTATGAAAACATTGTATTGATAAGGTGGTTATCTAATATACTTCTGACTTTCTTTTGACAATCTATACTTATTGTTTTTCAGAGTGTTTTTGAGAGTGTATATTAGCACATATATACCGTGTATATATATATATATATATATATATATATATATATATATATATATATATATATCATGAATAAGGCATATATATATATATATATATATATACACACACCTTATTAATTATGGGTGATACTTCCTACAAAGGGTTTTTCTCAACGACTATCCTCATTTTTATCTGTTTTTAACTTTATTTCAATAAGGATTTATATTTATTCAACTTCTGGCTGATTACTTGGTTACTTGGTTATTGCTACCAACTAGTCAGTTAATAATTGAATTTTACTAAAATGTGTATATGTGTATATAAATATTTACATAGAAATGTTATATAATGTATAAATATTAGAGATTAGCCAATCAAATTTGAGTCAAACATTTAGAAATACGCTAAACCCAATAATTTTTAACAATTTGCTAATTAACTAGAATGACAACTGCCATTATAACAATTAATGAAGAATAATAATATAATTTCATTGTACTAATGTTGAACGTTAATAAATTCAGTTTTATTGGCAGATGACTGTACCAGAAGCTCAGAAGAACATCAGATAATTTCAGATTTTAAAGCAGAAGATCATGGAGTCACAATAGATACATATGAAGAGCATGCCATTATCCCAGAAATACCTCCAGCCTCTCACAGCAAAAATCTATCACATGATCGTTTTCAAGTGTTGCTATCTTCTGATTCACTAGAGACTGGTAAGCAAAATAAAAATAACAAAAGGGATGTTGATGAACCTCAAGATACTCACACAGCAGAGAAGCCATTTTCATGTTCTGAATGTGGAAAATGTTTTAAAAAGAAATCCGATTATTTTAGACATCAGAAAACTCACACAGGGGAGAAGCCATTTTCCTGTTTTGAATGCGGAAAGTGTTTTACTCAGAAATCAGATCTTGTTAGACACAAGAGAAGTCACTCAGCAGGAAAACCATATTTATGTTCACAGTGTGGGAAATGTTTTAAAGAGAAATCACATCTTCGTAATCATAAGAAAACGCACTCTGGGGAGAAGCCATTTGAATGTCCAGAATGTGGGAAATGTTTCATAGAGAAATCACATCTGCTTAGACATCAAAGGAGTCACACAGGGGAGAAGCCATTTTCTTGTTCTGAATGTGGAAAATATTTTACAGAGAAATCAAGTCTTGTTACACATCAGAGAATTCACACAGGGGAAAAGCCATATCCCTGTTCAGAATGTGGGAAACGGTTTACAGGGAAATCCAATCTTGTTAGACATCAGAGAATTCACACAGGGGAGAAGCCTTTTTCATGTTCAGAATGTGGGAAATGTTTTACAGAGAAATCCAGTCTTGTTACACATCAGAAAACTCACAAAGTGGAGAAGCCATTTTCTATTTATTTTTAATTTTATTTTATATTGCACAAGAAAAAACAGCAACAGTTACAGAGAACACAATTTAGAGCTTATTATTAGTAAATGTTACCAATTACCAATAAACATTTATTATTGAGAATCAAAATAACAACCTACATATCAATCATGTCTATAAAGTATTTAACAATAATATATGGAAGGCAACCTACAGGAAAAATCACTGGATGCCACAAAAGTTGCTGCTTTTAGTGATATAATTCCTGGAAGGATTTGGGCACTGAGCAACATTTGCTAAGGGCCGCTTTACACACTGCAACATCGCTAGCATTTGCTGGTGATGTCGAGCGCGATAGCACCTGCCCCCGTCGTACGGACGATATGGGGTGATCGCTGCAGTAGTGAACATTATCGCTACGGCAGCGTAACACGCACATACCTGTTCAGCGACGTCACTCTGACTGCCGAACAATCCCTCCCTCAAAGGGGAGGTGCATTCGACGTCACCGCGACGTCACTAGCGGCCGGCCAATAGAAGCGGAGGGGCGGAGATGAGTGGGACGTAACATCCCGCTCACCTCCTTCCTTCCTCATTGCCGGTGGACGCAGGTAAGGAGATGTTTGTCGTTCCCGCAGTGTCACACATAGCGATGTGTGCTGCCGCAGGAACGACGAACAACATCGTACCTGCAGCTGCAATGATAATTGGGAATGGACCCCCATGTCACCGATTAGCGTTTTTGAACGTTTTTGCAACGATTCAAAATCGCTCATATGTGTCACACGCAACGACATCGCTAACGCGGCCGGATGTGCGTCACAAATTCCATGACCCCAACGACATCGCTTTAGCGATGTCGTAGTGTGTAAAGCGGCCCTTTCTATTATTTAGGTGGGTTCTATTCTCCTGGATCTAAGAGTGATAATGAAGTCTGTGTGGGATTGATGTTCTGGCACAATACTCTGGTTCTATGACCTGCTGAGCTGAAGGTCCAGGTGTGGTCAAAGAGGGGAATAAAAGGGCAGGTTGCTTGTGTGAGAAGGAAAAAGGTGTGTGCGTACACAAGCTAGAGAGCGAAGTTCTTCTAAAAAGAACAAACCATTGCTAGACACAGATGTGATCATTGAGACCTTTAAAGGGAAACCACAAAGTCCTGTGCCCCCGCCCCCGCTAGCACCCCGCCACCAAAATATTTGTTACCGAACAAAGTCTATTATACCAAATTGAATTTACCAAAAGCAAGCCAAATAACAGGGATAAAAACAGCTATACAATGGCCAGACCACATTTTACCACCAATCAAATAGTACTATCATAATGATCATTACCAAAAGCCATGGTGCTAAAACTAATATTACCACCTGAGACAGTTACATTCAGGAGCTCTGTAGATAGTATAAGTATATAAAGTTCAGGTAAATCCATTGACTCTCTGTTGACCCCTCCAATTAAAATAATTAATTTGCACCTTTCTTCTTCATCCTGTGCGGACTACTATGACTTTTTGTAGCTAAGACTCATCTCTGCAGAAAGTAACACGCAGAAATCTGTGGTTGATCGCTTATAGAGAACCCTCCCTACTTTTTCCCACAATTCTACAGAGCGCCAAATAAAGAAGAAAAGTGCCATAATACCACCCTGCACAGTAACAGTATCCACCAAAATAAAATACATTTAAAGTAGTTATGTGACCTTTTCACAGTAGAAAAATCCTCTGCTGTGGCCCACACACAATATTAGTGCATAGGACCACTTCTGTGACAATTTCCCATTGAGTCCACAGAAAGTAGTGTCTGTCTTTGTACTCAAATACAACAGTAATGCCCTCTCCCTAGTCACACCCTTATAGTAATAATGTACACATTTTCTACCCTATACAGTAAAAGCATTCATCTTTTATGCCTTAATATAGTTGGAATGCCCCAAATTGTGTCTCAATAAATAAAAGTATGGGCCACAATGGAGAATATTAGTAATATCTCCCATTGTGGAGTAATGCTGTCCCCATTTTTGTACCTCAATTGGCCCTATATAGTAATAAGGCCCCCTATTAGCCCACTACAGTAATTATGTCCCCTAAATGCCACCATACGTTAATAATGTTCTCCATTCTAACCCCTGTGCTGTGATAATGTTCTCCTGTCCTGGCTCCTATACTGTAATAATGTCCACTCTCTTCACATAGACACTTAAAAAAAAAAACAAAACAAAAAACAACAAAGAAAGATTCTTCTCACTTGTTCCCACTCCCTTGACGAGCAGCATGCTCTTCATTCTCCATAGTCAGCGTAGGTGGACAGTGCGTGACAACCTTAACCAAGTGCAACAAGCACGCCAACATCAGCTGCGGATCGGTGGCTTGTCTAGGAATAGTGGTCCCGGGAGTAAGGAACTCTCAGCTCCATAATACATTTCAACTCAATGTGTGTCCAAGGATCCAGATCCAGCTGATCATGTAGAGATCAGCAGGCCCACCTCCGCCATGGGCTAGGTAACAGTTGCACCCTCTTTCAAAGTGATCGTTATGCTTTTGGTGGGCCTTGAAATGCATTGGCGTGTAAAAAAAACCCTATGGGGCACAATAGCATATATCCTATTTGGGTCCCTCATTCTCAAGTTGCTCTTAAGCAAAGTCACAGAAGGTCATATCTTTTAACTTTTAAAGACCGGGAAAGAGACATGTATTACCTGACTTACAAATTAAGTTTTCCACTGTTGAAGCCACTTAGTCCTCTCACACGCTACAATATGCCTTTCATAGTATCTAACAAATGTGATGCATATACAAATGCCTCAAACACACTATGATACCCCCACAGAGAACTCATCCACAGTAACATCCACATGCATGATGACCCCATAGTACCCACCTCAAAGTATCATGTCCCCTTAGAGCTCACCATACAGAATGATGTCTTCACAGTTCCCACACCCATTATATGGCCCTCAGTGATACCAAAACAATATAGCCCCCACACAATGATAGACCCCACCATACTCAGTATGATAGCCTCCACACACAATATGGTGTCCATTACATTCCCCACACACTAAGTATGATGATCCCCACAGTTCTCCATGCAGTATTATGGCACCCACAGCTGTCCACACTGTAAGATGGCCACAAAAGAGCCATTCACACTGTAGGATGGCCTCAAGCAGAATGTTGTCCCTCACATAGCCATCCTACACAGCATGATGACCCCCACACAGCCATCTCACACAGTATGATGACTATCTCGCAGTATGATGTCCTCCACAGCCCACAAACAATATGATGGCTCCATACAAAGTATGATGACCTCCGATACGGCATAATGGCCCTCAAGGTCCCCCCACATATAGTTGATGACCCCAAAACTCCCTACATTTTGATGACCCCCACATCTCTCAACACACATGATGGTCCCACATGATACACCCACACAATATATCCCCTCTCAGTATATCCCGATACAATACTTATTGAGTAAAAAAAAACTACTCACCTAGTTCCCTGCTGATCTGGATTCTGCACTATGTGGTCTGAAGTTCTCCACAGCATGAGTGATATTGTGATGTCATTGTGACTGTTGAGCTAAGTCAAAGCTAAGGCGCACAGGATGAACGGTGGGACATGTAGCTGACGGCTCCGCGGTTCCCTCATTTTCTTCAACTGTATCTGCATACAGGATGCGAGGGGGGCCCAGGGACTAGGTCTCCCTCAGTGCCACAGTCACCAAGATATTCTGCATTAAAATGAAATAGCTGAGCACCTCTGTCTAGCATTCCCAAACAATTGGCCTTGTAGAGAGGTTTAATGGAACCTTAAAGAGGATGTTTAGAAAAATGGAAGAGCAGGATGGTTGAGATTGGGATTGCCTGTTGAAATACTTGTGTTTAATTCCCTTAGTCCTCAGTTGGGTTTTCCCATATGAATTACCATATGGGAGACCACCCAGTCATTGGATGAATGTTGCTATTGAGATGTGGGAGGGTGAAAGTAAATTCCATACAAGTGTAATTCAATATGTTGCACAAATGAAAGACCGAATAGCTAATGTTATGACTATTGTGAAGGAACACATGGAAAAGGCGCAAAAATATAGAGCTGAATTTACAAGAGATCTGCCCAAATTAAACAATTCAACACTGCTGATCGTACTGATGCCTACAATTGCAAGAAAATTATTGGCAAAGTGACAAGGTCAGTGAAGTAAGATAAACTACATCAGTGTATAAAAATACCGTAATACCAACACAATTGTACCGCATACATTTAATGAAGCCCTGAGCAGAGAACAAGTTCTTGGAAGCCACCGCAATGCTATTCCTTAAATCCGACTCCCATATTGGGAAAGTTACTAACAGAGAAAGCTCTGTCCAAATCACAAAAACAGGAATGCAGAGAATATTTTGCAGCGCAAAAGAGATACATTGACAATGTTTTGAACTTTTGACTTTCAGGCTCCATATCTCACCATTCACCACAGCTTTGAGCGTAAGATGACCTTCATTTTATAGACAATCATGTTGGCTATCTCATACATAAATTTGACTTGCAACTATTTAGCATATGATTAGTTATGCAGATTCTTGTCATGTCACTGCATTGTTACTGTTTTGCTCATAAAAACCTATATAGAAATTTGTATTATTTTGTTAGTATTTTGTAAATCCATCTTTTGGCTTTCAACATTGCCTTAATCCTTCTGGACATGCTCTAGATCAGATTCAAGCATGTCTTGACCGAAATCTGATTCCTGGTCTCTTCTACTCGTTCCCATTCTTAGTGCATACTGGTCAACCCACTTGGGTATGTATACAGCTTTTCTTCAGCTCTTCCCAAAGCTGTTCATTTAGGTTGAGATCTGGGGACTGTGGTGACCAAACCAGCACCTCTACTTCATTGTCATTGAACCATTCCTTTTCCAATTTTGACTTATGCTCCAGGTCATTGTTGTACTGGAACACTGTCGTCTTTTTCATGCCCTTAGTACTCGAGTGTACAAGGTAACTTGTCTTGTAGGATACTCACATATAGTTCAGCATTGCAACCACCATCGATCATAGTCAAGTATCCAATGCCATTGGCTGTGAAACAACCTCATATCATCACCTTTTTTCGGGCCACTATTCCAGACTTGTGTAATGTATGTCACACAGTAATTGCATGGATGTCTGTGATCTCACTATTACAAAGCATACGAGCCGCCTCCACTGCCGTGTTTGTCGTGCCAGAACTGATAGATGTTGCAATCAGCCAATTTGGTGACTCACATATTTTCCCTGGACGTCCACCTCTTGCCTTTTGAAAGGATAGACAGACTTCATTTCGTATTCTTCCAACTGCCATGGCACTCACATGATGCAGTTTGGCAATTTTCTTGGCCGAGAGACCGCTATCGATAAGCTGGATAATAATCTATTTTCTTGAGAAATCTTCTTGGCTGCTTTTCAATTTGAATCAATGACCTTTCGCTTGGGAATCAATCTAATACAACACTGAGCTATTAGGAAATGTGAGACCAGGTTGTAATTTCTAGTATACAGGAAGAAAAAGATTTCACCAGGAACAAAACCATAATAACGTAATAAGAATCTGCATAACTAATTATATAGTAAATAGTTGTAAGTCAAATTAATGTATGAGATAGCCAAGATGATTGTCTATAAAATGAAGAAAGTCTCATGCTCACAGCTATAGTGAATGGTGAGATATGGAGCCTGAAAGTCAAAAGTTCAAAACATTGTTACCCTTTTGCTTATGAATGTATTTTAATGACGTGGGACAGCATGGTGGTTCCTGGCACTGCAGAATTGTAACTTTGTCGTGGAACACAGGTCAGGAAAGGTACCGTATTTTTCGGACTATAAGACGCACTTTTTTCCCCCAAATGTTGGGGGAAAGTGGGGGGTGCGTCTTATACTCTGAATGTGGCTGCGGGGAATGAGGGTGCTGTGGTGGAGCGGGTCATCGGCGGCACGAGCAGGCTGTGCAGCGCCTGCCGTGACCACGTGGGCCCGCTCATTTCATATGCACGCGAATCCTCCTGCCCATCATCCCTCAGCGCTGAAGCCGGCGCTGACAGGTGGGCGGGATGATGGGCGGGGGGTGCGCGCATAATTAACAGCCGGCCCGCATGATCACCCCTGGCAACTACAGCTTGGAGTGGTCATGTGCGGCTGTATTCACTGCCCCCCGCGGGGCGCAGTGAATAAGTATACTCACCCGTCACCGTTGTCTGCAGCAGCGTGAACTCCTCCTGTCTGCTGGCCGTTGATTTGTGTAGTGAGCGGTGAGCACAGCGATGACGTCATCCCTGTTCACACAGCTAGTCTCCACACAAGTCAGCTGACAGGCAGACAGGAGGACGAGCGATACTGCAGGGGAATGGGGACAGCTCCACACAGGTCAGCGGCGCTGCTGCCGGCACAGACAGGAAGACGAGCGATGCTGCAGGGAGCGAGGAAAGGTGAGTATAAACGTTTATTTTTTTCTCTGCCACAGGATGCAGGCTGTATACCAGGATGGGGGTATATAGCAGGATGGGGCTATTTATCAGGGTGGATGGGGGTATTTATCAGGATGGATAGGGGTATATAGCAGGATGGGGGTATATAGCAGGATGGGGGTATATACCAGGATGAGGGCTATACCAGGATGAGGGCATATACCAGGATGGGGGTATATAGCAGGATGGGGGTATATAGCAGGATGAGGGCATATACCAGGATGGGGGTTTATAGCAGGATGGCGGTTTATAGCAGGATGGGGGCATATAGCAGGATGGGAGCATATAGCAGGATGGCGGTATATAGCAGGATGGCGGTATATAGCAGGATGGCGGTATATAGCAGGATAAGGGCATATACCAGGATGGCACTATGTAGCAGGATGGGGGCTATACCAGGATGACGGTATATAGCAGGATGAGGGCTATACCAGGACCAGGATGAGGGAGATATATACACAAGAATGGGAATAATATGCAAGGCAGGAGGATCATTACCAGGATGGGGTACCGTAGTAGAGAATTTGGGGACATTACCCCCATAACAGTGTCAGCAGCAGATCCTCGTCTCATAAGTGTGTCATGACCAAATTTTTTGCTTACAATTTTATTTTCCTATTTTTCTCCTCTAAAACCAGGGTGCGTCTTATGGTCCAGTGCGTCTTATAGTCCGAAAAATACGGTATATGTAACTGTTAATGCCTTATCTTGGATTCATTGTTTGGCAGAGACAAACTCCCAGTCCCCTGGTCTTGTGTACGATGGGGGAATGTGTAAGCAACCAGTACTGATATTGCTGGATGGTAGGTATGTGCCACTGAGGTTGCATGTTCTCACTTATAAAATTCCAAGAAGGATTTGGGCAATGAACAACTGTTTAAGACTATTATTTAAGTGGATTCTAGGGTTTTGGTTTTAGAAGTAACTGTAGAGTTTGATTACGATGGTCTCTCCAGATTTTGGACTTGTAGACATAAGGCTCCATGTGGAACTCTACAGATGGTAAATGAGGAATATGCCTGTGAGCAATAAAGAGAAAATCCGAGTGTCTAGAGAAGCTGGAAAGCTGAGTTCTGCTGAAATGAACAAACACTGCAAGACAAAGACTTGGTAGTTTTGACTTGTAAAAATTCAGCCTCTTCATGATATCTTACTGGTGTGTGAAAATTGTACCATGTAGATTGTGTTATATAAAAAAAAATACTGGTTTGTTTTTTGCTCAAGAAAAGTATTACTACTGTTGGATTTAATGAGCTCCTTGACAAGCAACTTTATGTTTACTTTCAATAAACTGTCCTGTCTAATTAAACCTATGTTTTTGCTTACCATTTTTGCTAACTTTTCAAACAGGTATTTTGCTCTAAACTTGCCGAGTGTCATGGCAGCATCAGACGATGTCCAGACCACAGACTCTGACACTCCTCACTATACTTTCTCTGGTGCTTCTGAGTTGCACAAACAGACTCTGGCATCGACCAGCTGTGTGCTCATTAGTCATCGGACTAGCAAGAATTCATTTCTGCTAGCCTGCTGGTTATCTTTTGGATCACATGTTGCGGAAGACCTATCAGAGGTATTCCCCGCCTTTGTAAGATGGAGGAATTTGTCTTCTTATGCCGACTATAGCTTTCTGCTACACCGATCCGTGTGCTGTTGTTTTCCTGTCTGTTGATTTACTTTGTGTTGGGTGGTGTGCTGTGGATTAAATACTGTTGTCTGGTTATTTCCTCCCTGCTTTAAGGTACCTTCACACAGAGCGAGATCGCTAGCGAGATCGTTGCTGAGTCACAGATTCTGTGACGCAACAGCGACCTCGCTAGCGATCTCGCTACGTTTGACACATAGCAGCGACCAGGCCCCTGCTGTGAGATCGCTGGTCTTGTCGGAATGGCCTGGACCATTTTTTGATCATCGAGGTCCTGCTGGACAGGATGCATTGGTGTGTTTGACGCCTTAACAACGACCTCATTAACGACTCAGAGCTCAGAAACGTACAGCCACGTAGGCGTGCAACGACCTCTGAGATCGTTATACAGGTCGCTACAGTGACTGTATCGTTGCTGCGTCGTTGGGACGATCTGACTGTTTGACATGTCACCAGCGACCACGTAGCGACTTAAGGCCCAGTCACACACAACGACTTACCAGCGATCCCGAAAATGATGCAAACTGATAGGGATCGCTGGTAAGTCGCTGGGAGGTCGCTGGTGAGATGTCACACAGTCAGACCTTACCAACGATGCAGGAACGATACAGGTCGCAGTAGGAACCTATATAACGATCTCTGCTGTCACTGTGACCCTGTCACACAGTGCCAAACACAGCCATGTGTCCTGCCCAGCAGGACATCGCCTTTGAAGAAAATAGCCTGGACCATTCTGCAACGACTAGCAATCTCACAGCAGGGGCCTGATCGCTAGACATCGTAGATGTTACACATAACGAGATCGCTAACAGGATCGCTACTGCGTGTGACGGTACCTTTACCAGTGATCCTAATCAGGTCGCATCGTTTTGGGGATCACTGGAAGTCGTCAAATGTGATGGGTGCTTTAGTTTTCCTCCTTATCTCTTGTTGTCTGATTACTCTGTGTGAGCATGCTTGTGATAGATTTTTGGTTTCCCCTGTTTGTCTGTCACGGTTAGTGTTTATATGCTATTGTCCCGGCCCTCTCCCTGGCGTAGGGAGGGGGAACTAAATCAGGGATAGTCAGGAGCCAGTGTAGGAAGGTGGCCCAGACATCGTCACCATCAGACGTACAGTATCTCTGGGATCAGGGACAGCTAAGGCCCCCTAGCCTGAGGACCAGTTTAGGAGCCCCAGACCCTTGTTATCCCACGCCACCCCATGACAGGAGTTCTCCAATGCCTTTCTACTAAACTACATGGGACATTGGTCATGGAGTGATGACGCCGTATGTGATCAGGATAGTTGCTGATCACTTGTATGTCACACTTCTTTGATCTTCAAAAATGATAAATGGCCTTATCTGTAAAGCTAGCTCGTAAGAATCAAGAAAACCTCTAAATGACATGAGTTTTAAGCCAAGATGAAAATAATCTTTATTAGAACACAAAAAAATTATAAAAACATAGATAAAATAGAAGGGGATATACACAATGAAATTAATCCCTCCAAAGGAAAATTGCCCACGTACAGTACAGACCAAAAGTTTGTACACACCTCCTCATTCAAAGAGTTTTCTTTATTTTCATGACTCTGATAATTGTAGATTCACATTGAAGGCATCAAAACTATAACAAAAAGTTTGAAACAACTGAAAATATGTCATATTCTAGGTTCTTCAAAGTAGGCACCTTTTGCTTTGATTACTGCTTTGCACACTCTTGGCATTCTCTCGATGAGCTTCAAGAGGTAGTCACCGGAAATGGTTTTCATTTCACAGGTGTGCCCTGTCAGGTTTAATAAGTGGGATTACTTGCCTTATAAATGGGATTGGGACCATCCGTTGTGTTGTGCAGAAGTCTGGTGGATACACAGCTGATAGTCCTACTGAATAGACTGTTAGCTGCTTTTTTCTTGCCATAATTCAAATTCTAAGTAAAGAAAAACGAGTGGCCATCATTACTTTAAGAAATGAAGGTCCGTCCCAAAAATTGGGAAAACTTTGAAAGTGTCCCCAAGTGCAGTGGCAAAAACCACCAAACGCTACAAAGAAACTGGCTCACATGAGGACCGCCCCAGGAAAAGACCAGGAGTCACCTCTGCTGCGGATGATAAGTTTATCCGAGTCACCAACCTCAGAAATTGCAGGTTAACAGCAGCTCAGATTAGAGACCAGGTCAATGCCACATAGAGTTCTAGCAGCAGACACATCTCTAGAATAACTGTTAAGAGGAGACTTTGTGCAGCAGGCATTCATGGTAAAATAGCTGCTATGAAACCACTGCTAAGGACAGGCAACAAGCAGAAGAGACTTGTTTGCGCTAAAGAACGCACGGAATGGACATTAGACTAGTGGAAATCTGTGCTTTGGTCTGATGAGTCCAAATTTGAGATCTTTGGATCCAACCACCGTGTCTTTGTGAGACGCAGGAAAGTGAACGGATGAACTCTACATGCCTGGTTCCCACTGAGAAGCATGGAGGAGGAGGAGGTGTGATGGTGTGGGGGTGCTTTGCAGGTGACACTGTTGGGGATTTATTCAAAATTGAAGGCATACAGAACCAGCATGGCTATCACAGCATCTTGCAGCGGCGTGCTATTCCATCCGGTTTGTGTTTAGTTGGACCATCATTTATTTTTCAACAGGACAATGACCCCAAACATACCTCCAGGCTGTGTAAGGGCTATTTGACTAAGGAGGAGAGTGATGGGGTGCTACGCCAGATGACCTGGCCTCCACAGTCATCAGACCTGAACCCAATCGAGCTGGTTTTGTGTGAGCTGGACCGCAGAGTGAAGGCAAAAGCGCCAACAAGTGCTAAGCATCTCTGGGAACTCCTTCAAGACTGTTGGAAGACCATTTCCGGTGACTACCTCTTGAAGCTCATCAAGAGAATGCCAAGAGTGTGCAAAGCAGTAATCAAAGCAAAAGGTAGCTACTTTGAAGAACCTAGAATATAAGACATATTTTCAATTGTTTCACACTTTTTTTTGTTAAGCATTTCACTCCACATGTGATAATTCATAGTTTTGATGCCTTCAATGTAAATCTTCAATTTTCAGAGTCATGAAAATAAAGAAAACTCTTTGAATGAGAAGGGGTGTCCAAACTTTTGGACTGTGCTGTATACAAAGCACAAGAGACGCAGAAATACATGTGGTATGAAAAGGATAAAGCAGATAAGTGTGGGGAGATACTATATCTCTCAATTAGTAAGACAAAAAAACTAATGCAAATTCAATGATTGATCAATATGTCCCACATATGAATCTGTACAGAGCCTTGCAGTCTATTGAACAAGACATAACTAAATGGAACAAACTGAATCTTTCATGGCTTGGAAGAATGAACACTGTTAGGATGAATCTTTTACCACGCCTCTTATATTTCTTCCAGGCCATTCCTATATGCCTTACGGCCTCCTTCTTCTCTAGCTTTAAAGGTGGCTTTACACACTGCAACATCGCAAACGACATCGCTGTAACGTCACCGGTTTTATGACGTTACAGCGACCTCCCCAGCGACATTCAGTGTGTGAAACACATCAGCGACCTGGCCCCTGCTGTGAAGTTGCTGATCGCTACAAATCGTTCAGGACCATTCTTTGGTCCTTTGTTTCCCGCTGTGCAGCATGATCGCTAGAAAGTCTCAGTGTGCAAAGGGGACTTAAATGTGCAGGCAGCAGGAGCCGGCTTCTGCGGACACTGGTAACCACGGTAAACATCGGGTAACCAAGAAGGCCTGTCCTTGGTTACCCGATATTTACCTTCGTTACCAGCCTCCGCCGCTCTCACTGTCAGTGCCGGCTCCTGCTCCTTGCACGTGTAGCAGAGTACACATCGGGTAATTAACCCCATGTGTGCTGTAACTAGGAGAGCAGGGAGATTTAACCATAAACCGAATTAGATATCAAGGTAAGTATATTAATTCATAAACCAAAAAAGACTAATTTACCTAAAAAACCATTATATTCACATATATGCCACAAACAAGGTACACATATTAAAAATAGTGATGAGAAGAAAGGTGGGAATCAATATCCACTAATCCTCACCCTTCCTGTCATACAGGGGTCGGCGTCCTAAAGTTTGCTGACGCCCCCGTTCCTCGTCGGCTTGAGTCCTATAATAGCCCTCCACTCACACTAGGAGAATACCGTGTGTCCTAAATTAGAAGTGGGTAAGGTGAAACACCCAAAGTCAGACCCACAGAGTCAGTGTGTGACATTAGTTAATAAAGACATTAAATTTCTGTCAGTAGATGTCATAGGATATCTATGGGGGAGGTTCTGACTCAGTCGACTGTCAATCAAGAGATAATAATAGTCATAAAAAACTGTTGCTGCATTTGTCCAGGATGCACCCTACGCGTTTCGCCCTCTTATCAAGTCAATAGGGCTCATCAGGGGTATGGCAGCATAGATCCTTGACATTTATGTCACAGCTACAACCAGTAATAATGGATAGATACCAAGGAATTTATACTGTTAACAATTCCTCCTCCAGGGATTAGACCAGGACAATGCATCTGATGAAGAAGATCAGGGGTATATATATATCTCTCAACACGTCTGAGGACTATCCCAAGGTCCAAGCACAACCATATGTGCGACTGAAGGTCTGGTATGAGTAAAAATAAATGTCAGCACATCTGAGGACTCATCCCGTAGTGCAGGCTCATTCACATGTGTGACAGTAAATCCGTCCACAGGAAATAGTACCCCCTGGGTACTTAAAGCAGACACCCGCACTGGATACACACCGCTACCCAGGTGATACTGACCGATCAGAGGTGTTGTGCTTCTTAATCAACTGGCCTTCCAGGATCAGGATTTACTTGAGGGGGTACTATTTCCTGTGGACGGATTTACTGTCACACATGTGAATGAGCCTGCACTACGGGATGAGTCCTCAGATGTGCTGACATTTATCTTTACTCATACCAGACCTTCAGTCGCACATATGGTTGTGCTTGGACCTTGGGATAGTCCTCAGACGTGTTGAGAGATATATATATACCCCTGATCTTCTTCATCAGATGCATTGTCCTGGTCTAATCCCTGGAAGAGGAATTGTTAACAGTATAAATTCCTTGGTATCTATCCATTATTACTGGTTGTAGCTGTGACATAAATGTCAAGGATCTATGCTGCCATACCCCTGATGAGCCCTATTGACTTGATAAGAGGGCGAAACGCGTAGGGTGCATCCTGGACAAATGCAGCAACAGTTTTTTATGACTATTATTTTCTCTTGATTGACAGTCGACTGAGTCAGAACCTCCCCCATAGATATCCTATGACATCTACTGACAGAAATTTAATGTCTTTATTAACTAATGTCACACACTGTCTCTGTGGGTCTGACTTTGGGTGTTTCACCTTACCCACTTCTAATTTAGGACACACGGTATTCTCCTAGTGTGAGTGGAGGGCTATTATAGGACTCAAGCCGACGAGGAACGGGGGCGTCAGCAAACTTTAGGATGCCGACCCCTGTATGACAGGAAGGGTGAGGATTAGTGGATATTGATTCCCACCTTTCTTCTCATCACTATTTTTAATATGTGTACCTTGTTTGTGGCATATATGTGAATAAAATGTTTTTTTAGGTAAATTAGTCTTTTTTGGTTTAGGAGAGCAGGGAGCCAGCGCTAAGCAGTGTGCGCTGCTTCCTGCTCTCTGCACGTGTAGCTACAGCACACATCGGGTAATTAACCCGATGTGTACTGTAGCTAGGAGAGCAGGGAGCCAGCGCTAAGCAGTGTGCGCGGCTCTTGCTCTGTGCACATGTAGCTGCAGCACACATCGGGTAATTAACCCGATGTGTACTGTAGCTAGGAGAGCAGGGAGCCAGCGCTAAGCAGTGTGCGCTGCTCCCTGCTCTCTGCACGCGTAGCTGCGTGCGCTGGTAACCAAGGTAAATATCGGGTTGGTTACCCGATATTTACCTTAGTTACCAAGCGCAGCATCGCTTCAGTGCGTCGCTGCTGGCTGGGGGCTGGTCACTGGTTGCTGGTGACAGCTCACCAGCAACCCGTGTAGCGATGCTCCAGCGATCCCTGCCAGGTCAGGTTGCTGATGGGATCGCTGGAGCATCTGACTGTGTGACCTCTCACCAGCAACCTCCTAGCAACTTACCAGCGATCCCTATCAGGTTGTATCGTTGTTGGGATCGCTGGTAAGTTGTTTAGTGTGACGGTACCTTAAGGCTTTAGTCAGTAGATTTATCTGGGCCAACAAAAAAACTCGCATTTCCTATCAGACACTACGCAGAAGTAGGAGGGGTGGTGGTGTAGGTTTACCTGACTTTCGGCTATATAATTTTGCTTCATTGGGAACATGTATCCTGGACCTGTTCCACCATAAGGGTAGTAAGCGCTGGGTAGACCTTGAGTATACCAAGACAGAACATGGACCTTTAACGGCGATTTAGATCCCAGATACCCTCCAGGCCTCCCCTCTGATGTCATCGTATTAGGTTCTGAATCTATCCCAATGGGTAAGGCAGAACCATGAGAAACTCCACCTTACTACAATCTCAGGCATACTCACACCTTTATGCGGGAGCCCAAGGTTTCCAGTGGGACTACACAGCCACATCATACTACACAAGAAAAAACAGGACGATCCTGTAGTCAATGATTATATTGACACATTGGAGATTAGACCCCTTTCATACTTTTTTCCAGAGTCTGATATTCCGTCAGGGTCCTGGTTGTCATATGAACAGGTAAAGAGTTATATCAAATTCCTACTCCCTCGTAATAACATCTTTAGGTCCCCCACGATATTCGAACAGCTTTTCAATAGGGGATGTGTCCCCTGCCCATTCGGCTCACTGTTGTACAGCTTATTCCTTGAAAGTGTAACGGCGGATGGGGCTCCGCTTCATTTCTTCTCCAAGTGGGAGGAGGACCTGGGGAGACCTATATCTGGGAAGGACCATGCCAGGATTCAATTATTTACAAAACTCTCCTCAACATGTGCTCTGACCCAGGAGAAAAGTTACAAAATTTTGGTACGATGGTATAGGTGTCCGACTACTATTAGAGCCATGTTTCCCGGAGCTCCCAATACCTGTTGGAGATGTTCGCGCAAGAGGGGCTCTTACATACACACCTGGTGGCAATGCCAGCCTATAAGGAAATTTTGGGACGATGTGTTCAACTTCTTCAACAAGGTTTCTGAGCTGGGAATCCGGCCTTCCCTTGAGCTTGCCTTTTGTCCCTGAGTGATTTCTCCATTGCTAAATACAAGAAGAACATCCTCAGGCACTTCTTGGCAGCTGCACGGAGACTGATCCCCAGATTATGGAAACAGGCGAAGACCCTTTCTAGATCCTGTTGCAGAACTCAATGAGATTTTCAGGATGGAAGAACTAATAGGTCAGGCAACAGAGACTTTGGAGAAAGTTCTTGATGTGTGGACTCCCTGGGTTCTATTTAGGGACTCCTCAGAATTGGGACTCTGGATCACGGGATAACTGGGCTGGATCGGGGTGGGGGCGGGGGCTTGTCGGGGGTCGGGCACCCTATGCAGGACCTATTCTATTTCCCTTGGCTTCTCTTATTTTCTTCTTTTTATTTTTCATGCATTCTTACCTTCTAAGCATTCTACATTATTCCTCGTTCTTTCGCTTTCTCATTCCTCTCTCTTTTTTTATTAAAACAAGTGTGTTTTAATATTATGTGCATCGGACACAAGAACTCTTGTACCAACTACAAATATTATATGCGAATTTTTTCTCTTATGGTATGGTTGCAATGATTAATTCTTGGATAATTGTCCCTTGATATTTTGTCTATAATAACTTTGATTTGAACAAATACAGTACGTCCCACATATAGTATATACTGTATATTACAAAAAGAAATGCAATACACAGTGTTAGCCACTAGAGGTCACTGCAGTAGATATAACCCAGCTTTAAAAATATATTTATGTGCAATAATTGCACATAGCCCGTATCAGATTGCACAAAGTGAACTGATGAAAAGAAGTAGATTTTTAATCATTTATAATGTACATAACCCTAATTATACAAAGATCAATAAATAGACATCAAGTGATAAAGTGCATACAAAATTTCAGAATCAAAATTTGTATCTTTTCCTATTGCTAATAACCCAGATTATACAAAAGGCAAGGAGGTAGATAAACAGATACTGCAGACAAAGTGGAAAAGGTACACACAGCAGCTAAGAAAAATAAAGACCTGTTCTCTGGCTGCAAAAGTGCAGGGAACAAAAAACCTGGAGGGGTTAACAGTCATCCTGACGTGCGTTTCACACAAGCTTTGTCCTAAGGGCAGACCCTGGCAATTATTGCACATTAAATATTTTTTAACAGCTGGATTTTATCTACTGCAGAGATCTCTAGTGGCTAACATTGTATATTGCATTTCTTTTTATATGTCGGACACATTTATCAATTATTGTATTTGCATTTATTTTTTATCTTGCTAATTGAGAGATATAGTATCTCCCCACATGTATCTGCTTTTTTTCTTTTTCATACTACGTGTACAGTATTTCTGTATAACTTGTGGTGAGCAACTTTCCTGTGGAGTGATTGTGTATATCACCATCTATTTTAACTATTTTTATCTTTTTTTTTTGTTCTAATAAGGATTATTTTTATTGTGACTTTAAACTCATGTCATTTATAGGTTTTCTCTGATCTATAGTATAATAAGTAAATTAATTAAACTCTCCCCGTGAATGAACTCGCCCATGCTTAAAAACTAAATGAAATCTGTGTTAACTAAGCAAATTCCGCTGATGAATCCTGGCAGAGGAAAGACGTTGGGAGTGTGTTAGGGATGTCTATGGCCACAGTTTTTATAGGGTCAGCTGTGGATTACCCTTACTAGGATGGTTGTTACGGGTGTGTCACAGGTGACAGACATGCATGTGGTTTCTGGCAATAGAAGGTCACAGCAGTTGGCTACACAAAATGCTCATTGACTTTCTATTCTTCCTGCTGTTAGTATTCATTGTATTAGGTAGCTTTTCTGCTGGGTTTTCATCTCTTCCCCTTTAGGACCCAGCAGAGCTCTCATTCTGTCCAGCTGCTGATTATCAGTATTCCCCTTGCGTTTAAATACTTAGGGTACCTTCACACTTAGCGATGCAGCAGCGATCCGACCAGCGATCTGACCTGGTCAGGATCGCTGCTGCATCGCCACATGGTCGCTGGTGAGCTGTCAAACAGGCAGATCTCACCAGCGACCAGTGAACAGCCCCCAGCCAGCAGCGACGTGCAAGCGACGCTGCGCTTGCACGGAGCTGCCGTCTGGAAGCTGCGGAGACTGGTAACTAAGGTAAACATCGGGTATGGTTACCCGATGTTTACATTAGTTACCAGCGCACAGCTGTGTGTGCAGGGAGCCGCGCACACTGAGCGCTGGCTCCTTGCTCTCCTACCATAGCTACAGTACACATCGGGTTAATTAACCCGATGTGTAATGCAGCTACATGTTCAGAGAGCAGGGAGCCGCGCACACTGCTTAGCGCTGGCTCCTTGCTCTCCTAGCTGCTGTACACATCGGGTTAATTAACCCGATGTGTACAGCAGCTACATGTGCAGAGAGCCGGAGCCGGCAGCACAGGCAGCGTGAGAGCTGCAGAGGCTCGTAACTAAGGTAAATATCGGGTAACCACCTTGGTTACCCGATGTTTATCTTGGATACAGCTTACCTCAGCTGTCAGATGCCGGCTCCTGCTCCCTGCTCGCTTCATTTGTCGCTCTCTTGCTGTCACACACAGCGATCTGTGTGTCACAGCGGGAGAGCGGCTTTGAAGAAAACGAACCAGGGCTGTGTGTAACGAGCAGCGATCTCGCAGCAGGGGCCAGATCGCTGCTCATTGTCACACACAGCGAGATCGCTAATGAGGTCACTGCTGCGTCACAAAAAGCGTGACTCAGCAGCGATCTCGGCAGCGAGCTCGCTGTGTGTGAAGCACCCCTTACTCCCATCTAGCTTGGACTTTTGTTGGTGAGATTATTCAGTTCATTCAAGCTCAGGTTGCAAGCAGGCAGATTGCAATCATCTGTAGTATTGTTGCTGAAACTTTGCTGAACTTCTGTGGATAAGTAGTCATCTGTGTGGTAAGTAGTTCATGGATTTTCCCCCAGTGTGTCCTCCTTATGTCTTCTATAGTGTTTAGTGGGGTTGACGAAGAGTTCATGCCACCCGTTTTCTATTTAGGGCTCAGCACTAGGGCTACCTAGGTTCAGGTATCCAACTCAGCGCATAGGGGTTGAACCTACCTAAGGTGGTGAGGGACCCCAGGGACCAGCGATAAATTTAGTCAGGGGTCATCATCTTTCCCTTCCCTAGACACAGGGTTTCCCTTCCCTTTCACCATTCACTGGGTACTTGTACTTCCCTGTACCTAGCATGACAGCAGGAGTCTTGAAATCACAGGGGTCAGATTGTTGTGTACCTTAGGGATAGTGCCTAGCACCTGGAGGACAACCGACCCTTGATTATCATTCAGTGACCCCCATCACATGCGACTCCTATCAATGGATGAAACCGTTTCATTTACTTTGTAAACATCACCAATGTGATTTTTTTACCTAAATTGTCACCACTGTGATATTAGAGCACCAGTCACGATCTAAAAGTTTGTTTTGGGTTAATATTGAATATACTCTAACAGCATAGCCTTGTCCCTAATATAGGATGTATGTAGATTTTGGGTGTAGTTGTGACCACGAACTACGGTGGAGGTGACTATATATTAGTAGGTAGGGGATATGAATTGTGCTCATGATGATATCTAACTTACAGTGCCTACAAGTAGTCTTTAACCCCCTGCAGATTTAGCAGGCTTGATAAGATGCAAATAAGTTAGAGCCTGCAAACTTCAAACAAGAGCAGGATTTATTAACAGATGCATAAATCTTACAAACCAACAAGTTATGTTGCTCAGTTAAATTTTAATAAATTTTCAACATAAAAGTGTGGGTCAATTATTATTCAACCCCTAGGTTTAATATTTTGTGGAATAACCCTTGTTTGCAATTACAGCTAATAATCGTCTTTTATAAGACCTGAACAGGCCGGCACAGGTCTCTGGAGTTATCTTGGCCCACTCCTCCATGCAGATCTTCTCCAAGTTATCTAGGTTCTTTGGGTGTCTCATGTGGACTTTAATCTTGAGCTCCTTCCACAAGTTTTCAATTGGGTTAAGGTCAGGAGACTGACTAGGCCACTGCAACACCTTGATTTTTTCCCTCTTGAACCAGGCCTTGGTTTTCTTGGCTGTGTGCTTTGGGTCATTGTCTTGTTGGAAGATGAAATGACGACCCATCTTAAGATCCTTGATGGAGGAGCGGAGGTTCTTGGCCAAAATCTCCAGGTAGGCCGTGCTATCCATCTTCCCATGGATGCGGACCAGATGGCCATGCCCCTTGGCTGAGAAACAGCCCCACAGCATGATGCTGCCACCACCATGCTTGACTGTAGGGATGGTATTCTTGGGGTCGTATGCAGTGCCATTCAGTCTCCAAACGTCACGTGTGTGGTTGGCACCAAAGATCTCGATCTTGGTCTCATCAGACCAGAGAACCTTGAACCAGTCTGTCTCAGAGTCCTCCAAGTGATCATGAGCAAACTGTAGACGAGCCTTGACATGACGCTTTGAAAGTAAAGGTACCTTACGGGCTCGTCTGGAACGGAGACCATTGCGGTGGAGTACGTTACTTATGGTATTGACTGAAACCAATGTCCCCACTGCCATGAGATCTTCCCGGAGCTCCTTCCAACAGTGGAGACAGGTAGGCCCAACTCCTTGGAAAGGGTTTTGTACCCCTTGCCAGCCTTGTGACCCTCCACGATCTTGTCTCTGATGGCCTTGGAATGCTCCTTTGTCTTTCCCATGTTGACCAAGTATGAGTGCTGTTCACAAGTTTGGGGAGGGTCTTAATTAGTCAAAAAAGGCTGGAAAAAGAGATAATTAATCCAAACATGTGAAGCTCATTGTTCTTTGTGCCTGAAATACTTCTTAATACTTTAGGGGAACTATACAGAATTCTTGTGGTTTGAGGGGTTGAATAATAAATGACCCTCTGAATAAACTTTTCACAATTTAAAAAAAAAAAAGAAATAACATTCTTTTTTGCTGCAGTGCATTTCACACTTCCAGGCTGATCTACAGTCCAAATGTCACAATGCCAAGTTAATTCCGAATGTGTAAACCTGCTAAATCTGCAGGGGGTTGGATACTACGTGTAGGCACTGTATAGGGCTTCATTATATTGATCCAGTTAACTATTCTGACCTGGAGGACCAGGCCCGAGGATAGCTACTACCAACAAATTCTACCTATATATCCTTAAAGGGATGAGACATGACTCATGAGTGGAACATTTGAAAATGATTTGCACTTTATCCACTAGGGCACTTTATTCTGTTTGTTTTTTGAACACTAGTATTAAAAATTACATTTATTTCCTCAATGGTTGTTGTCATATTTGAACTACTGAGGAATTTGTGTCCCTGCATTGGACACTTTCCAATCTGTTGTTGAAAGAGAATTAACCCATTAAGGACCGAGCCACTTTGTACGTTAATGACCGAGCCCCATTTTTCAAATCTGACTCTGGAACGCTTCAACATGAGTCTGGTATTGTTTTTCCTTACATATTATACTTCATATTAGTGTTAAATTTTGCTCAATATGATTTGTGTTTATTTATGAAAATATCAAAAATTTGGCAAAAAATTTGAAAGTCACAATTTTCAAACTGTGATTTTTATGCCCTTAAACCAGAGAGTTATATAACAGAAAATAGTTAATAAATAACATTTCCCACATGTCTACTTTACATCAGCACAATTTCTGAAACCTATTTGGGGGGGCAAAAAAGTTAAAAGGGTTAAAATTTATCAGCAATTTCTCATTTTTCTAACAATTTACAAAACCATTTTTTTTAGGGACCACATCATATTTGGAATGACTTTAAGAAGCCTATATGACATAAAATACCCAAAAGCGACACCAGTCTAAAAACTGCACCCCTCAAACTGCTCAAAAGCAATGTAGAAGGAAACAAATGAACATTTTACCTTTTCTTCACAAAAATGTTGGTTTAGCCCCAAATTTTGTTTTTCACCAGGCTAACAAGGGAAAATACACCATACAATTTGTTGGGCAAGTTATTTTGAGTACGTTGATACCCTATATTTGGAAGAAAACCTTTGTTTGGGAACACAGCAGGGTTCAGAAGAGAAGGAGCGCCATTTGACGTTTGGAACGCAAAATTATTTGGAATAGATAGCGAATACCATGAAAGCATTGCAGAGTGTCTGATGTAGCTAAACAGTGGAACACCTCCCCCCCCCCAAGTGACTCCATTTTGCAAACTGCACTTCTTGAGGGTTTTATCTAGATGTGTGGTGAGCATCTTGAACCCACAGGTGTTGTGAAGTTGGATTTGTTAACAGGCACTGACTGCAGTATGCTGTAACATATATCTGAATTTTGGTAACAGTATTGTCTTAATTAGGTTTATGTGATGCAGCACAGATAGAGGTAGCTTCCCCCAAAGATTTAATTTCTGTTTAGCATAATCTAATAGAAGCAAAATGTTAGACGGAAGATCCCTTTTACTCTCTGGAATCCCTAACTATTTAAATTGTGTAACCACTGGCAAAGGTTATAAGGAATCAAACTGGGTGGTGGGCCTACATAAGAGAGGGCAGTAGGGCCGACTTGTTCTAATTTATAGAGAGACAAGAAAATATCCCACATTTTTCTATAGTAGATATAACCTGAGGCAAAGGATACCTAACCTGATCCATAATAATGACCATGTCATTCACAGACTACCCAATGGTATTCATCCAGTTAGCTATCGATATATCTTTAATTAGTGATGTAAAGAGCATTCTAATGGCCAATGCTTCAATGCCAGTGCAAATAAAGCAGGGGAGAAGGGACAGCCCTGACAAGTCCCCCTTTCAAGCAATAGGAAGGCAGATGGAAGTATATTTACTACTACCTTGGCTTTAGAGCCACATATAGTATATGTATCCATTTATGGAAATTTGGGCCAAATGCAAATTTTAGAAGCCATGCTACCAGAAATGGTCATTCTACCGAGTCAAATGCTTTCATGGTGTCTAATTAAGCCAGTGCCCAGTTGTTATTAGGTTGTAAGGAATTATATTGTACCCTTCTAAAATTAATGGAAGAGCTTTTGCCCAGCATATATCCTATCTGGGGAGGATGTATTAAATCTAGATTCATTTTATTGAGCCTTATAGCTAAAATCTTGGTGAAAATGTTACAATCAACGTTAACAAAAGAAATAGGTCAATAAGATCCACAGTCTAAATGATCCTTTCCTTCTTTTAACAATACAATAATATTAGCTTCATAAAAGGAAGTGGGTAATGATTCACCCAGAGTCACTTGTGAAAAAAACTTCCTAAAAGGTGGGGAATCAAAAACTTTTGATATCTGATATATAATTCCAACAGGAGCCAATCTGGGCCAGGTCCTTTGCCAGGGCCCATAAAACTCATTTCCATAATTAAAGTACATAGGAGAGTGAAACAAACTAAAGGCCCCGTCACACTAAGCAACATCGCTAGCAACATCGCTGGTAACGAACAACTTTTGTGACGTTGCTAGCGATGTTGCTGTGTGTGACATCCAGCAACAACCTGGCCCCTGCTGTGAGGTCGTTGGTTGTTGCTGAATGTCCTGGGCCATTTTTTAGTCGTTGCTCTCCTGCTGTGAAGCACAGATCGCTGTGTGTGACAGCGAGACAGCAACAACTAATGTGCAGTGAGCAGGGAGCCAGCTTCTGCTGAGGCTGGTAACTAATGTAAACATCGGGTAACCAAGAAGCCCTGTCCTTGGTTACCCGATATTTACCTTTGATACCAGCCTCCTCCGCTCTCACTGCCTGTGCTGCCGGCTCCTGCTCTGTGCACATGTAGCTGCAGCACACATCAGGTAATTAACCCGATGTGTGCTGTAACTAGGAGAGCAAGGAGCCAGCACTAAGCAGTGTGCGCTGCTCCCTGCTCTGTGCACATTTAGCTGCAGCACACATCAGGCAATTAACCCGATGTGTGCTGTAACTAGGAGAGCAAGGAGCCAGCGCTCAGTGTGCGCTGCTCCCTGCTCTGTGCACATTTAGCTGCAGCACACATCGGGTTAATTAACCTGATGTGTGCTGTAACTAGGAGACTGGGGGCTGGTCACTGGTTGCTGGTGAGCTCACCAGCAACTCGTGTAGCCACGCTCCAGCGATCCCTGCCAGGTCAGGTTGCTGGTGGGATCGCTGGAGCGTCGCAGTGTGACAGCTCACCAGCAACCTCCTAGCAACTTACCAGCGATCCCTATCGTTGTTGGGATCGCTGGTAAGTTGCTTAGTGTGACTGGACCTTAAAGTATCTATGTTAATAGGGAAGTAAACACGGCACTCAAATTTGCAGGTAATAGAAAATGTATTATGTGCCATCACAGTTTGGTTGACGTTTTGGCTATAAACACCATAGCCTTCATCAGAACATCACTGATTGCATAGGTGGTCAGGGATAACTATGAACAAGCGCTGCAGAGAAGTGACGGCCATCACATGGGGAAGGCCATTACAATAGCAGAATGATGCATTTATTTACACAAACTAAAGTCTCGGTAGCAAGCAACAAATAAAACAATGTCAACCATGTACATATAGCGAGCGTATAACCTCGGTAAGGTTAACGCTTCGGGGATAAACACACTAAAACTAGTGCAAGCTATAGTTGTATATGATGTGGAAAACCAGATCCTCTTTTGTTGTAAACTAAAACCAGTTTCCCCTCTTCCCATCCTCCGGGGATTATGAATGAAGAATTATGTTCTGTGGTGTGGAACAATAATGTTTCTTTATCGTTCCTTATGGGAGACCCAAACCATGGGGTGTATAGCTACCGCCTCCGGAGGACACACAAAGTACTACACTCAAACGTGTAGCTCCTCCCTCCGGCTATATACACCCCCTGGATGACAATCTACCCAGTTCAATGCTTTGTGTTTCAGGAGGTCACACACACTTGCATTCTCTGATATTTTTTTCATTTTTATTTTTAAAGATTTGGAAGAAAAGCGGGTCCAGTCTGGACTCCCGGCATGTCCCTTCACGCCCCACTCTGCGGGGTGCTGTTAAGGTTGACTTTAATAAGGCTGGAGCCTTCACATGCCGAGCTCCTTCGCATCCTCTGTCGAGGCTCTGTTTGAAGTGGGAGCCATCACGGTCCTCTCTGCTTGCAGGAGGCCGGTCTCCATCCGCAGCCCTGTCTGGTCCCTGCTGGAAGGAGCGTTTACCCCCCCTCTCCAGGGACATGGCCCTGCGTCTCAAAAGCTAAGTATTGAGACGCTTTTCAGGGGTCCCGGGTACTTTTATTTGGGGGACAGTATGTGTTTTAACTTTACTGTAAATTTCGGCCGGTTCTGGGAGTTTCCTCTGAGAACCGCGCCGAAGGTGCCTGCTGGTCGGCCGCGTTTTGAAATCTAGGCCCCGGCTTCAGTTTGGGCCTAGTTTCGTTTTCGGCTTCCCTGCATGTTTAGCATACGGCGCCGCCCACCGCCCGGCCAGCAGAGGGGAGGACTCTCCTCTCTGGGGAGATGTGCCCTCCCCTGTATCTCTTCCTGTATCTCTCTGCCCTCCGTTTTTCCCGCTCCTGGGCTTATACACGCCCCCCCTCCTCCTCCCAGTGCCATTTTCTCAGCGTTCTTACACTGGACGGCGCTGGGAGCTGCAGCTGCTGCTGTTTTGGGAAAGCTGACGCTTCACTGGGACTTGGAGCTGTGGAATCCGGAGGGCACACAGAGAGTGGTGTGGTAAGCCACAACCTCTGGTTGTGGGCTTTTTATTATACACTTTCAGGCATTCTACAGGAGTGTTATATTGCTGCAGAGCTTCCACCTCAGCAGCATGTCTGTCACCCGGAGCATGGCTGCAAACATGTACGCTATATGCACTGCATGTAAGCGCATTCTGCCAGAGCCGAGCACATACCCACATTGTGATGCCTGTGCTAATATGGTTGTGTCTCAGCCTGGAGCCTCCTCAGGGGTCCCCTCGGCTGCTCCGGCCCCGGTGGCTGAACCCCCGGCTTGGGTAGCGTCTTTTTCACAAGCTATTTCCCAGTCTTTTGCCGACTCCATGGGGCAGCTGTCCCGGACACTGCTTTCCATGCATCAAACCCCTTCCCAGGGTGCCTCTGCTGCTCAGAGCTCTGCGGAGCCCTCAGAGCATGTTCTAGGTCCCAGTCCCCCTAAACGGAGACGCAGGGACCCTTCTCCTCCCTCGTCCCACGGCTCTGATTCACGTGCCGAGGTGCAGGGCGAGGAGGATTCGTTTACTGTGGGCTCAGACGCTACTTCTATGTACCCCATTGATTTGTCTGAGGGTGATGCGGATGTTAGTGACTTGATTGCGTCCATTAACTCCGTTCTGAACCTCAACCCACCAGAGTCAGAGGAACAAACCTCTCTGGTAGAGATTCACCAGTTTACCTCTCCTAAGAAAGCTAAAAGTATGTTTTTTAACCACTCCAGCTTTCAGACCACTGTTAACAAGCCCAGGGCCTGTCCTGACAAACGTTTTCTGAAGCGTAGTTCGGATGACCGTTTTCCTTTTCCACCAGAGGTGGTTAAGGAATGGGCCCAGTCCCCAAAGGTGGACCCTCCGGTGTCCAGAATCTCAGCCCGCACAGTCGTAGCTGTGGCTGATGGCACTTCTCTTAAGAATCCCACTGACCGCCAGGTTGACCTTCTGGCCAAGTCTGTATATGAGGCGGCAGGAGCCTCGTTCTCCCCGTCTTTTGCGGCAGTATGGGCTCTTAAGGCAGTCTCTGCCTCTCTGGCGGAGATGCATTCACTCACCAGGGACTCTATTCCTGAGATGGATGCCTTAACTTCTCAAGCTTCGGCTTTTGCATCCTACGCCATGTCTGCCATCCTGGAGGCTTCTCACCGCACGGCGGTGGCCTCCGCTAACTCCCTCGCGATCCGCAGGATCTTGTGGCTTCGAGAGTGGAAAGCAGACGCTTCCTCTAAGAAGTATCTTGCGAGTCTCCCTTTTGCTGGGTCCCGGCTGTTTGGGGAACAGCTGGATGACATAATTAAGGAAGCTACTGGCGGAAAGAGTACTTCCTTGCCACAAACTAAGACCAGGAAACCGGTCCAGAGCAGGAACCAATCGAATTTTCGTTCCTTTCGTTCCTCTAACTGGTCAGCCTCTAAGCCCTCGACCTCGTCCACTACCGCAGCCAAGGATCGTAAACCCAACTGGCGCGCAAAGCCGTGTCCTCAAAAGGCCGGAGGAGCCGCTGCCACTAAGGCAGCCTCCTCTTGACTATCTGGCTGCGCCAGCAACGTCCTTGGTCGGTGGCAGGCTCTCCCACTTTGGCGACGTGTGGTTTCAACACGTCTCCGATCAGTGGGTGCGGGATATCATCTCCCACGGCTACAGGATAGAATTTTCTTCCAGCCCGCCAAACAGATTTTTTCTGTCCACCCCCCCCTGCGCCAAAGCCGCCGCCTTCTCTCAGGCCGTGGCATCCCTGCAGGCCAACGGTGTAATTGTTCCGGTTCCCGCCCGGGAACGGTTCAGCGGTTTCTACTCAAACCTCTTTCTAGTCCCCAAAAAGGACGGTTCCTTCCGGCCCATCCTGGATCTCAAGCTTCTCAACAAGCATGTTCAGGTGCGGCACTTTCGCAGGGAATCTCTGAGATCGGTCATTGCCTCAATGACCCAAGGAGATTTTCTGGCATCCATCGACATCAGAGATGCCTATCTGCATGTTCCTATTGCGGTTTCGCACCAGCGTTGGCTACGCTTTGCAATCGGAGAGGAACATTTCCAATTCGTGGCTCTCCCCTTCGGCCTAGCCACGGCCCCTCGAGTATTCACCAAGGTCATGGCAGCAGTGGTTGCGGTCCTGCACCTCCAGGGGTTGGCAGTGATTCCTTTCCTGGACGACCTTCTAGTCAAGGCCTCATCCAGTGCAGACTGCCAGCGGAGTGTCTCGCTCACTCTCGCCACTCTAGTCCAGTTCGGGTGGCTTGTCAATTTGCCCAAGTCCACTCTGATTCCAACCCAGAAACTCGAGTACCTAGGGATGCAATTCGAGACTCTGCCGGCACTTGTGAAGCTGCCCTTAGTCAAACAGCAGTCCCTTCGTCTGGCGGTACGCTCTCTGCTGCGGCACCGCCGTCATTCCATCAGACACCTCATGCAGGTGCTGGGTCAGATGGTGGCGTCAATGGAAGCGGTTCCCTTTGCCCAGTTCCATCTGCGTCCCCTGCAGCTGGACATCCTCCGCTGTTGGGACAAGCGGATCTCTTCCTTGCACAGGCTGGTGGCTCTGTCGCCACAGACCAGGAGCTCTCTTCAGTGGTGGCTTCGGCCCCTCTCTCTGTCACAGGGACGCTCCTTCCTGACTCCGTCCTGGGTGATCCTCACCACGGATGCCAGTCTCTCCGGTTGGGGAGCAGTATTTCTCCATCACCGAGCACAGGGCATTTGGACTCCGTCCGAATCAGCCCTCTCAATCAATGTGCTGGAGATCAGAGCTGTGTTTCTAGCTCTCCTAGCCTTTCACCACCTGTTGGTGGGCAAGCACATCCGAGTCCAGTCAGACAACGCGACAGCGGTTGCCTACATCAATCACCAGGGCGGGACTCACAGCCGTCTGGCGATGTTGGAGGTTCAACGAATCCTCCAGTGGACGGAGGACTCGAAGTCCACCATATCTGCAGTCCACATCCCAGGCGTAGAAAACTGAGAGGCCGATTATCCCAGCCGTCAAACCGTAGACGGCGGCGAGTGGGCCCTGCATCCGTCAGTGTTCAAATCACTCTGCCGCAAGTGGGGCACTCCGGAAGTAGATCTAATGGCATCCCGGCACAACAACAAGGTTCCGGTTTACGTGGCTCGCTCCCACGATCCTCAAGCCTTCGCAGCAGACGCACTGGTTCAAGATTGGTCTCAGTTCCGTCTGGCCTATGTGTTTCCCCCTCTAGCGCTCTTGCACAGGGTTCTGCGCAAGATCAGAATGGAGGGCCGTCGAGTCATACTCATTGCTCCGGACTGGCCCAGGCGAGCGTGGTACCCAGACCTGCTCCATCTGTCCGTAGAGATGCCGTGGCGTCTCCCGGACCGCCCAGACCTTCTCTCTCAAGGTCCGTTCTTCCGCCAGAATTCTGCGGCTCTCAGATTGACGGCGTGGCTCTTGAGTCCTGGATCCTGACGGCTTCAGGCATTCCCTCTGAGGTCATCTCCACCATGACTCAGGCTCGGAAGTCTTCCTCGGCCAAGATTTACCACAGGACTTGGAAAATTTTCCTGTCCTGGTGTCGTTCGTCCGGCCATGCTCCTTGGCCGTTCTCCTTGCCGACCATCCTGTCTTTTCTACAGTCCGGTCTACAGCTAGGACTGTCCCTCAATTCTCTCAAGGGACAGGTGTCGGCTCTGTCGGTATTGTTCCAGCGGCGTATCGCCCGACTGGCTCAGGTGCGCACCTTCATGCAGGGCGCATCTCACATCATTCCTCCTTACCGGCGGCCCTTGGATCCCTGGGACCTTAATCTGGTCCTCACGGCCTTACAGAAACCCCCCTTTGAGCCTCTCAGGGAGGTTCCCTTGTTTAGACTTTCACAGAAAGTTGTTTTTCTAGTAGCCATAACTTCTCTCAGGAGAGTTTCGGATTTGGCTGCGCTCTCTTCAGAATCCCCCTTTTTGGTGTTACACCAAGACAAGGTGGTTCTTCGTCCGACTCCGGACTTTCTCCCTAAGGTGGTGTCTCCTTTCCACCTTAACCAGGACATTTCATTGCCTTCTCTTTGTCTGGCCCCTGTGCATCGCTTTGAGAAGGCGTTGCACTCCTTAGATTTGGTGCGGGCGCTCCGAATCTATGTGTCACGCACCGCCGTTTTGAGGCGGTGCACCTCACTTTTTGTGCTAACCACTGGTCAGCGCAAGGGTCTCGCTGCTTCTAAACCGACCCTAGCTCGTTGGATCAGGTCGGCTATCTCCGATGCCTACCAGTGTTCTCAGGTGCCTCCCCCGCCAGGGATTAAGGCGCACTCGACCAGAGCTGTCGGTGCCTCCTGGGCTTTCAGGCACCAGGCTACGGCTCAGCAGGTTTGTCAGGCTGCCACATGGTCCAGTCTGCACACTTTTTCGAAGCACTACCAGGTGCATGCTCATGCTTCGGCAGATGCGAGCTTGGGCAGACGCATTCTTCAGGCGGCTGTCGCACATTTGTGAAGTTAGGTTTTGCCTACTTCTCAGTTTGGTTTATTTCCCGCCCATGGACTGCTTTGGAACGTCCCATGGTTTGGGTCTCCCATAAGGAACGATAAAGAAAAAGAGAATTTTGTTTACTTACCGTAAATTCTTTTTCTTATAGTTCCGACATGGGAGACCCAGCACCCTCCCTGTTGCCTGTTGGCAGTTTTTTGTTCCGTGTGTTTCACCGGCTGTTGTTAGTAGACAGAGTTCTGGTCTTTCCGAGTTTTACTCTTTCTCTACTTATGGGTGGATGTCCTCCTTCAGCTTTTGCACTGAACTGGGTAGATTGTCATCCAGGGGGTGTATATAGCCGGAGGGAGGAGCTACACGTTTGAGTGTAGTACTTTGTGTGTCCTCCGGAGGCGGTAGCTATACACCCCATGGTTTGGGTCTCCCATGTCGGAACTATAAGAAAAAGAATTTACGGTAAGTAAACAAAATTCTCTTTTTCTCCAAACTAGGTGTAGGGTGGAGTTGTAGCTATTCCAGTGGGGTTTGTGAAAAAGATTGTTGATCCCTTGTATACAAGTCGGAGATGGGCCAGGTAAATCATAGAATAAAAATTGTTCCGATCCTTAAATTTCCTTTTGGCATCCATGAACTGGGCTCTCTGCTTTTTCGTTTAATATTTCTTTATTATTTCAAAAGTTTTCATATAACAGAAGATAAGAAATGTATAAGGGTCTTTCATGTTACCCAATGTTACAGCATATGAAGATTATAAAATAACCTATGTCTTTAAGTCTTGTAAAACGTATGGTACTATGAAATGTATCGCAAATCATGTGGAAGGTAAAATCTGTATAACATCCTATAGAACATCTTAATTTTAACATGTAATAATCTTCTATCTTTATATTTATTCCGTGTAAAGTGTTAAAGGCAACTTCCTTCTGTATAGTCTGGTTCAATAGGTATGAAAACATGACCCTATGTATATCAATTAGGTGAGAAAGAGATATAGAGAGAGGGAGAGAAAGATAGGTAGAGAAAAAGGGAAGGAGGGGAAGACATGAGGAAATGGGGGGGAGGAGGAGAAGGTCTGTATTGTGATGCCGCCCAACTTCTGTGTCCGGGAGCCCATCCCGGCTTCTTGAATATTTATTGTGATAGAGCGCCTGTGAGTAACCAGGTTTGGAATTGCTGTGTTTCTCTATACTGAAGCCACGGGAACCAAACCGAGAAACACAAGGAGTCTTTCCCTTCGTCAAACGCTCTCAACTCCTCCAGACGCCGCAGGCCATCCATAGCCTCTACCCAGTCTGCTCTCCTCAATGTACAGGGGGATCTCCAATGCCTCGGTATGATTTGCCTCATTGAAATCATAAAGTACGAGAGGAAGCCTTTCTTCGCCTTGGAGACTGCCCCTGTATACATTGATAAGAGGGCCACTTCCGGTGAGGGTGTCACTTCCGTGTGATGTAAATGGTTATAGAGAGCAAAGACATCTTTCCAAAGACCCTGTATCCCTGGGCAGGTCCACCAGATATGTAGCATTGTGCCCACTGAGGTCTTGCACCTCCAACAGGCGTCAGATACCTCTGGGAACATTTTATGTAGTCTGGCGGGTGTCCTATACCACCGTGAGAGGATTTTATAATTGAGTTCCTGCATTCTACAAGAAATGGTGGATTTATGTGTTAGGTTAAATGACTTACACCATTGTGCCTTGGGAAAAGTCTGGCACAATTCTGTTTGCCAATGTCTAACGTAGTCAGGCAAGTCGTCTCCTCCATCCCCTTCGGGCACTGCTATGTTGTAGATTATTGAGACTATGTGAGGGGGTGTTTTTCTAAGGAAGCATAGTTTTTCAAATGGAGTCAGATCCTTATGTATCTCAGATCCCGGAGCCAGAGAATCTATGAAACTACGTAGTTGTAGATATTGGAACCAGTAGCCTGGTTCCTGTGGCCGGTCTCCAAGCAGGGATATCAGTGATTTGCATCCCTGTTGGGTAATTACGTCTTTAACTCGTGGAATCCTTCCCATTGGCGTTGAAATCAGTCTGGGATGAGGTTCGTGAAACCAGCATTGAAACGCGGGGTTGCCCACCAGAGGCGTCATAGGACCCGGTTCTCCTGTCAATCTATATCGTCTATTGGCTGTCCTCCACGCTGTAGCCAGGGACAAGAGGATCGGGGAAACTCCCAGGGTCCCAAGGTTAGTTCTAGATGACAACCAGAAGATTCCGTGTGCCATATTCGGGCATAGGTCACATTCAATCTCCACCCACAATTTTCTGTTTTTACTGTGCAGGAGATCCAATATGCAACCACCCACCGCTGCTGCGTGATAAGCTTTAAGATCCGGGAGCCCCGCCCCTCCGTCCCAGCGAGATTTAATCAGCATTGAGTATTTCAGTCGGGGTTTGGTGCCACGCCATATAAAATTGCTGATCATCTTCTTTAACTTGAGGAAGACATTTTCTCCTAGGTTCAGTGGGATAGTTTGAAACAGGTATAGTATTTTAGGTAGGACATCCATTTTAATTGTATTGACCCTGCCGAACCAGGAAATGGGGAGGTTATGCCATGCTATGAGGTCTTTGTGGATATTTTTTAAAAGGTCTGGGAAATTGTAATTATATAGATCTTGGTGGTTGGGAGAAACCCTGATCCCCAGATATTTAATGTAATTGCTGGCCCACTTAAAGGGGAAGGCGGGTTTGAGAGTATTCTCTTCTACGGATGGTAGCGATACATTTAAGATCTCTGTTTTTTGTAGGTTTACTTTAAAATTGGAGAGTCTGCCAAAGATCTCAAACTCCTGCAGTATGTTGGGCAAACTAGTCTTCGGCTGTGTTACATATATCAAGAGATCGTCCGCAAATAGTGCTAATTTATGAGATGTTTGTCCTATCTGTATCCCTTTTATCGAAGGGTTTTCCCTGAGTGCATTTGCTAGGGATTCCATTACCAGGATGTATAGGTATGGCGATAGGGGGCATCCCTGTCTGGTACCGTTTCTAATATTAAATGGAGCTGACAGGCGTCCGTTCACGCCCACTTGTGCCATTGGTTCGTGATATAATGCTTTTATCCATTGTAGTAAGCGCGAACGGACGCCGATTGCCTGCATCGTGGCTTCTAAAAAAAACCAATGGACTCTGTCAAATGCCTTTTCAGCATCTACTGTCAAGAGGCACATTGGGATTTGACGCTGATGTGCCTGGGCCACTAGGGACAGGGTTCTAATAGTGTTGTCCCGTGCCTCCCTCCCTGGGACAAATCCCACCTGGTCTTTGTGGATTAGTTTGGGTATGAGGGGGCCTAGTCTCAGGGCTATCATTTTAGAGTACAATTTAATATCCACATTTATTAGTGAGATAGGTCTGTAATTAGAGCAGGTCAGTGGGTCCCTGCCAGGCTTGGGGATTACAGTTATTCGGGCTTGGAGTGTCTGTTTAGGGAACTGGCATGTGTTGGTTATGGAATTGAAGGCTTTCAGCATTATAGGGCTGCAGGCCCCTCCACATATTTTGTAAAACCGGGGGGTGAACCCATCAGGACCAGGGCTTTTACCCACTTTAAGGGTTTTAATGGCATCGCTTAGCTCTGTGTCTGAGAAATCCTCGTCTATGTCTTCAGCTACCGCATCTTCAAGGGGGTCTGGGGCATATTTGTTTAAGTATTCCCAAATGTCGCGATGTCTCGCATCAGGTGATGGGGTATGTGGGGATGGGATGTTATAAAGTTTTGTATAGTAGTTTCTGAATTCTTCTAATATGTCAGGGGTGGAATGTATCTGGGTACCTGTCTGTGAGTTTAACGCTAATATTGGGGTTTGTGCCTGTCTGGGGTGAAGGGTCCTGGCTAACAATCGTCCACTTTTATCTCCAAACTCCAAAGATATTCTTACGAAATTTATCTCTGATACACAGTGATTTTCGGTCAAGGATAGATAATATTTGGTGGCGAATAGTAGAAATTTCCGTTTTAATGGTGTCACTGGATTTGGTTTTGTTTATCGTTTCTTTATGGCCTAGTTGTGCTAACAGTTCTTTTAGTTCCCTTGCACTTTCTTTTTTAATTCTGGATCCATGGGATATGCAGACCCCCCTGATCATACATTTCAACGCTTCCCATTTGACCGGGGCAGGTGTGGGATCTGCCATATGATCTATTTTGAAGTTTGCAATGGTTTTATGAATATCCTCCAGGCATTGCTCATTCTTGAGCAGGTTGTCGTTCAGTCTCCATGTGTGTCCCACCCCCTCCATATCTCTCACCCCAATTTCCCCATATACTGGTGCGTGGTCCGACCAGAGAAAAACATCCATTGAACAACCCGGGGATTTGTCTAGCAGGTCGTGGGATATCAAAATGTGGTCTAGTCTGGTGTAGCTATTATGAACTGTGGAATGAAAACTGTAGTCTCTGACTCCGGGATGTAAGACCCTCCAAAGATCGACTAGTTTAAGGGATGTTAGTTCTCGTTTTAATCTGCGTAGTGCCGAGGAAGGGATTGCAGACCTACCAGAGGACGAATCCATGGCTGGATCCAGCACAAGGTTGAAGTCTCCTCCCAAGATGATACAGGTGCCACCCGCAAACTCTGCCAGCTTCTCCAGAGTCTCCACTCCAAAGGATACCTGGTCCTGATTTGGGAAATAGATGTTAGCGATTGTATAAGTATTATTCAGGAAAGATATTTTAAGAAATAGCCAGCGTCCCTCCGGGCTAGTGAGCGTGTCGAGAACTGTTGGCTGGAATGTCTTGTGAAAAGCAATGGAAACCCCACATGCCTTCTTGTTGGGGTGTGGGCCATGGAACCATGTCGGGTAATTCTTGGTTTTACAGTTGGGAGTGTTGGAGGCTATGAAGTGTGTCTCTTGAAATAGGGCTATTTTAACTCCCTTCCTGTGCAGGCGATATAGGATCTGACTTCTCTTTTCGGGTTTATTTAAGCCTTTAGTATTGTAAGTGCAAAAGGTGAGGTGCGACATCACAGAAAAGGGTAGGCAGGGTATAGGGAAAACCAAGGGGAGAAGAGAAAGAGCAGAGATAAGATAGTGGTGAAAGGTAAAATTAGATAAGCTAAGTAGGACTAGGGTGCCTACTGATCTTAGGTATCTACTGGTAGACTATTGTCTCATGTGGCACTCTGCCACGTCCCTAATAGAGGTGCGGGAAAGCCTACGGTCTTTCAGGAACTACCCTCAGCGGCGAACGCCCACAAGTAATATGAATAACAATCAACGTATACAGTCTAGTAGTGATTAATCACTTTTCCATTCCCCTCCCCCACACCCCCAATTACTTGGTGTGTTTTGGGTATGGATCGCACATCGGCAGGAGAACACGAGGCTATCAACTCAATATAAAATGCCATTAAACCAGAGCTCAGTATCAGATCCAGATGTAAAGAATGAAAGGGGGAGCAACAGATTGAGTGAGACAATAAAAAAAAAAATATGAAGTGGTGTAGGGCAAAGGACCAGGGGGGAGGACGTGGGGAGAAGTGGGAGGACGGAGTGTAGGAGGCGTATGGAGGGGTGTATGTAGAGAGCATGTCTAAGAGGGGAGGAGAGGAAGGGGGTAGAAATTAGTGTAGGGCATGTGTCCTTTGTAAGTATGTGTGCTGGGGAGGGAAGATGGGTTGAGTAGAGTTGGGCTCTCTGCTTTTTGAGGTCCTCAGAGAAATCTGGGAGTATGGAAACTGTTGCATTATTGTACTTGATAGGTCCTCTTTTTCTAGCCAGACATGAAGCGATCTAGGGGTGCTTCTGGAGGCAGGGTTTAGCTGACACTCTGTGAATCTCTCTACTACAAACATGGGAGAGTATTTGTTTTCCAAACTGGATTTCAGCCAAGTTTTGATAAATTGTTCAGAATGTTTACCTTTAGCTCTTTCTGGAAAGCCTATAACTCTAAGATTATTAAAGCAAAGTCGGTTTTAAAGATCCTCTTTTTGATGCCATGCCCAAGCCAACCAAGCCATCTTGTTTAGTTTGGCCGCCATAGAGGAAAGTTTATCCTCCAAATCTGATACTCTGGATTCCACTTTAGAGTAAATTTCATTTGATTACCAAAATCATTAAAAAATATTTACCATATTTTCCGGCATATAAGACGACAGGGTATATAAGACGACCCCCAACTTTTCCAGTTAAATGTCCCCATTCTTTAGTAATGTCCCCTGCAGTAATGTCCCCATTGTTTAGTAATGTCCCCTGCTGTAATGTCCCCATTGTATAGTAATGTCCCCTGCTGTAATGTCCCCATTGTATAGTATTGTCCCCTGCAGTAATGTACCCTGCTGTAATGTCTTCATTGTTTAGTAATGTCCGCTGCAGTATTGTGCCCATTGTTTAGTAATGTCCTCCTGCTGGTTCCCTTCTTGTCCCCTATTATGCCATTGTTTACACACAATAAAAGATATTCTCACCTGTCCTCTGTTCCCGCGGTGCCTCCAGCTGCTTCTTGCAGTCTGCAGGCACACAGACCCCTCCGTGATAGCGTCCGGTGTACGGAGCGGCCACTGCAGGATGTCATCATGGCTTTACTGCAGTTGAATGCTTTACGGCGCCACAAACTATTCTACTGCAGAAAAGCCATGATGACATCCTGCAGCAGCCGCTCCGTGCAGCGGACGCTATCACGGTGGGGTCTGTGACTGCAAACTGCAAGAAACAGCTAGAGGCACCACGGGAACGGAGGACAGGTGAGAATATCTTTTATTGTGTGTAAACAACGGCAGTAAAGCCATGACGGCACCGTGCACCGCCGTATAAGATGACACCTGGCGTATAAGACGACCTCCGACTTTTGAGAAGATTTTTCAGGGGTTTAAAAGTTGTCTTATACGCTGGAATATATGGAATCTTAAATCAAGATAAAAAATTATGTTAAGTTATCAATAATAATGAAATTAGATTTGTACCAAAAAGAGCCCCTACATTTGGTAATATTTTATCTCCCAGTGTTTTATTAAGTGACAAAAAAACGCACAATGAAACGTGGCTTGCATGTGCATATACTCAATGTACAGTACAGACCAAATGTTTGGACACACCTCATTCAAAGATTTTTCTTTATTTTCATGACTCTGAAAATTGTAGATTCACATTGAAGGCATCAAAACTATGAATTAAAACATGTGGAATGAAATACTTAACAAACAAGTGTGAAACAACTGAAAATATGTCTTATATTCTAGGTTCTTCAAAGTAGCCACCTTTTGCTTTGATTACTGCTTTGCCCACTCTTGGCATTCTCTTGATGAGCTTCAAGAGGTAGTCACCGGAAATGGTCTTCCAACAGTCTTGAAAGAGTTCCCAGAGATGCTTAGCACTTGTTGGCCCTTTTGCCTTCACTCTGTGGTCCAGCTCACCCCAAACCATCTCGATTGGGTTCAAGTCTGGTGACTGTGGGGGCCAGGTCATCTGGCGTAGCACCCCATCACTCTCCTTCTTAGTCAAATAGCCCTTACACAGCCTGGAGGTGTGTTTGGGGTCATTGTCCTGAAGAAAAATAAAATGATGGTCCAACTAAATGCAAACCGGATGGAATAGCATGCCACTGCAAGATGCTGTGGTAGCCATGCTGGTTCAGAATGCCTTCAATTTTGAATAAATCCCCAACAATGTCAGCAGCAAAGCACCATCACACCTCCTCCTCATTGCTTCACGGTGGGAACCAGGCATGTAGAGTCTATCCGTTCACCTTTTCTGCGTCGCACAAAGACACAGTAGTTGTATCCAAAGATCTCAAATTTGGACTCATCAGACCAAAGCATAGATTTCCACTGGTCTAATGTCCATTCCTTGTGTTTGTTAGCCCAAACAAGTCTCTTCTGCTTGTTGCCTGTCCTTAACAGTGGTTTCCTAGCAGCTATTTTACCATGAAGGCCTGCTGCACATAGTCTCCTCTTAACAGTTGTTCTAGAGATGTGTCTGCTGCTAGAACTCTGTGTGGCATTGACCTGGTCTCTAATCTGAGCTGCTGTTAACCAGCGATTTCTGAGGCTGGTGAACAGATAAACTTATCCTCCGCAGCAGAGGTGACTCTTGGTCTTCCTTTCCTGGGGCGGTCCTCATGTGAGCCAGTTTCTTTGTAGCGTTTGATGGTTTTTGCTACTGCACTTGGGGACTCAGACCAATGTTATTCAATTTTAACAAAAATAGAATACACAGGCCCATAATAATTTTATTATTTTGTTTTACTAAGGTCCCAATACTCATTCTATACCTCCAATTGACCTATTGTCATACAAATTACCAGAAAAAAATAATCCAAATGGACAGCATAATATGATTTAACTAAGTTTTATTAATTAATGTATTATATTGGTGTCAAAAAAGCAAAAAAGGTGTAAAATTTAAAACCAATACATAAAAAGTTCAAGAGAAACTACAACACAGGGCAGTGTGATCCAGATACAAATTACACATGATTTTAGACTATCCTTGTTGTTTGTAGGGGTTCCATTATAAATACAAAGAAGGGTCTAGTACATATAACAATAATAATTTATATATTACCAATTCTTATATAATAAAGTGCTTAGCATAGTGCAATTATTAGTTATAAGCCATTTATAGAGCATATATTAAATTCCCATAAAATAAAAATACCTTCATAAGTCACATGCTTAGGCTGCAAAACCATTGAGCAAGATGCAATACTAACCAAACAACACCATGAAGACCAAGGAGATCTCCAAACAAGTCAGAAAGAATCTTGTTGAGAAGTAGAAGTCAGAGTTGGCTCTAAAATAATATATTAATCTCTGATGATCCACCAGGAGCACTATCACATCCATTATCAAATGGAAAGAACGTGATACAACAACCAACCTGCCAAGAAAGGCCGCCTGCCAAAACTCTCAGCCCAGGCAAGGAGGGAATTAATCAGAGAGGAAGCACAGAGACCAAAGGCAAGGCTGCAGAGTTCCCATGCAGAGACTGCAGTAATTGTCCATACGACCACAATAAGCCGTACACTCCATAGTGTTGGCTTTTATGAAAGAGTGGCCACAAAAAAAGCCTTTACTTACAGCCAAAAATTGTAAGGCTCATTTTGAGTTTGACAAAAGACATGTGGGAGAGTCCCCAAATGTATGGAGGAAGGTGCTGTGGTCAGATGAGACCAAAATTGAACTTTTTGGCCACAAAGGTAAACTCTATGTCTGGTGCCAAACCAACACCTCTCATGAGTGCAAGAACACCATCCTCTCAGTGAAACATGGTCCAAGTTGAGGAGAAGATGGATGGTGTGAAATACTGGGATATTCTTGAACAAAACCTGTTTCAGTCTGTCAGCAATTTGAGACTGTGGCAGAGATTCACCTTGAAGCAAATCAATGACTCAAAGTATACTGCTAAAACAACACTTGATGTCACACGGTGTCTGTCTCAATACTCGAGTGTCAGTACTATATCTGACGCTGTTCACACAGCAGAGCCGGACACTCCACACAAGGCTGCTTGTGAGTTGTACAGACAGGCTCGGTCGTTGACTGGCTGTGCTCTTTTTAAGATGGTGGAGCCTGTTCTCTCATACCGATGATAACTTTATGCCATCCCAGTCCTCGTGCTTTGTTATCCAGTTGCTGGTGAACTTCTGTGTGCTGTTTGGGGTGTTGTGGAAATACCCTTGTTGTCAGATTATTTCCTTCCTTCCTTTAGTTTCCTCCTGATCGCGTATCATCTATACCTCTTTGAGTGTTTGCTGTGAGTTT